>NC_137076.1:108794210-109156627 GCF_951640355.1 Cnephaeus nilssonii | reverse complement strand
CCCCCGCCCGCTCCCCAGGTCAATGTCCAGGGGAAGCCGCGTGGGGACAGCGTGTCGTGGGGGGGACCGGGGTCCAGGACCCCAGGTCTGACTGCTCTGCGGCCTCATCACCCCTCCTCCCACCAGCACCCGCTTGTCTCGTCTGTGAAATGCGTTTGCTGAACCGGACAAGACCCACGGGCTCCTGAGGGCTCCGTGCGAAGGGGCTGACACCGCGGCGTTCCTGTGCTCTCTCTCCCACGCTCACCGGGGAGGGCCGTGCTCTGTCCCAAGGCGCCGGGCTTTGCGGGCCTCCCAGCCGACAGCACCCTTTGGGGGTGGGAAGGGTCAGGGTGTCCAGGAGCTCTTAAGGGAGGGGCGGAGTTTGGTCCCGGCAGGGTTCTATCCGGGCCCCTCTCCTCCCTGTCCGGTACCGCATCGGGGTCTCCGTTTGCCTTTCTTGGTGGCTAATGGGGTCGAGCACCTCCTCTGTGCTCACCTGCACCCACACGAATTCCTGGGTGAGGCGTGAAGTGGCGTTGGGCAGTTCCTGTCTGTCCCTGGCTCAGGAGACCCCCCACGCAGACGGGGAGACCCTCTCCTCTCCCGGGGGGCTGCTGCCCAGCAGAGGCGAGCACGGTATGTGCGACTCGGTTTGGGCCGAGGGCCAGGTGGGCGGCTCTCCTTCTGCCTGGACTTCCCCCCGGTCCCCACCTGGGGCAGCTCCGAGGGGCCAGCCGAGCTCCGCGTTAACTGAGGAGCGTCATGGCGCTGCGGGTCCTGGGCCAGCTCTCGTCCACTGCGCCCCGGCGGCCCGAGTCCCGGAGGCGGCCCCAGAGGAAGCCCCCGGAGAGGAGGCCCCTGGCCGCAGCCACTCACAGAGAAGGCAGCGCCTCGCACCATCTCCAAGATGTCCAGTTTGGTTTCTTTTGTAAGAAGCCAGCCGGGGCATCAGCCTCCAGGGCAGGGGCCGGCTGTGGGGGGGCAGGCAAGCGCTGGGTGGCTCCGGCCGCCTGGACCTCACCGCTAGGAAGCCAGGGCCCACCTCCACATGGCCTTGACATGGGTGAGTCAGAAACCCAGTTCAGGGACTGGCAGGGACCCACATGGGCTCGCTGGGGCGGGTCCACCAGGACCTCTGCCCCCACCTTCCCGAGACCTTTAGCTGCAGTTTGAGGAGCACTTTCAGATGCTCAGCTGAGAGGGCTGCTGGGGGTCGGGGACGGTCGGGAGGCCAGCTTCATGCTGGGCAGGCACAGAGTGGGTCCAAGGCCCAGGGGGCAGGGGGGCGCCGGGATGTGGTCTCTATGCACCAACCCCTCAGCCGCTGGACGGGTGGACGGATTATGGCTGGTGGGTGGTGGATGGGTGGACGGATTATGGATGGTGGGTGGTGGATGGGGGGTGGACAAATGGGTGGTGGGTGGTGGATGGGTGGGTGGTGGATGGGGGTGGATAAATGGGTGGTGGACAGATGGATGGGTGGGTAGTGGATGGGTGGACGGATTATGGATGGTGGGTGGGTGGTGGGTGGTGGATGGTGGGTGGATAGATGGCTGGTGGGTGGTGGATGGGGGGTGGATAGGTGGGGGGGGTGGATGGATGGTGGGTGGTGGATGGGGGGTGGACAAATGGGTGGTGGGTGGTGGATGGGTGGTGGAGAGATGGAGGGTGGGTGGTAGATGAATGGACACAGTGCATGCAGGGGCACTAGCCCGGCCAGGGAGCCGGAGGGGGAGAAGGAACCCTCCCTCTGGTGCTTCCAACCAGGTGAGCAGCAAGAAGCCGGGGGCTGACCAGCTTTGCCAGGGCAAGAAGCCGGGGGCTGACCAGCTTTGCCAGGGGAGGCCTGCCCGTTCTGGGAGCTGAGACCACAGGAACGAGGCGCCAGATGGAAGGGCCAGGGCTGGGGTCAAGGGCTGGCTCCTCGCCCTCCAGGTCGCCCCTTCCTCGCACATCTGCCCAGGCGACAAGGCGTCTGAGCCTCCCCTCGCAATCCTGAGGCAGCCTCTCCTCCCCACAGGCCAGGCCGGGCTGCGGAGCGAGGTGGGGGGGGGGGGCAGAGGAGGTACCCCCCCCAGGTCACCGTATTTGGTGGGAAGAGGCCAGGCAAGCCCGGCTGGGGGACAAGAAGGAGCAAGCCCGGGTGGGACCAGGAGGGGAAGCAGCTAGCTGGCCAGCTCCATGAGGAATCCGAGACGAGAACAGCCATGTCCACGGCAGCCACCTTCCTCCGTCCTCAGGCCACGGGGGGCGGCCACGGCTTCCCACAGAAACCGAGCCAGGCCACAGTTTCCCACAAACCCCAGTGGACTGGGCCTGGCAGCCACAGCAAGCGGGGCAGGTTCCTGGCGCAGGAGCTGGGCCGTGTCCCCACCCAGCCTCTCATACGCTGGCCCGGGAGGCAGGGAGGCCGAGGGGGGAGGCGTGGCGGCAGGAAGCTGGCACCTGACCTGCTAATTGACTGGTTCCAACAGCTCTGAGGAGCAGCCGGCTCCCCGGGAGTGCAGCCTCCAGGCAGCGGCGTCTCCTCTGAAGAATGGCTTTGTCTAACTGGTTTCCAGTGTTTGGAGAAGGAAGGCCGACCTCACCTAATCTCTCCATCTCCTCTCCTCACGCTCATTAGCAGAGCCCGATAACAGGTGGTGTGGGGTCGGGAGCAGAGGAGGGGCAGAGGGAGAGGGCAGCCCCCCCACCCCGCGCCCCGTGCCCCGCGCCCACCTCCTCCTCCACGCCCGGTCAGCACCGCTTCTGTTAGTGCCGAAGGCTGCCACAGCTCGTCCTTCTTCCTGGGAGACCCTCCCCCTGCTCACCCTCCCTGCTTGTCCTGGGGCTCGTGCAGTGGACGTCTCCCCTGAACCCACTGACCAGGTGGGGTCCCTCCGCAGGCCCTGCCAGCCCCCGAGGCAGAAGACCCTCGTGGCTAAAACCCAGTCTGGCCCAAGTTCAAATTCTGACTCCTGCACTTACAAAATTGGGGGCAAATTCCTTTCTGAACTTGCCCCTCATTTTCCTCCTGTGACATAGAGGTGGCTCATGGCACCTACCTCATGGGTGGTTGTAAGAATTAAAACATTCAGCATCTGACGTAAGCCAGCATCAGGATCCAGGCAGGCCTACCATGGCTGCCCTTCCCCTTCAAGCCCTTACCTCCATCTGCAATGATGTTATTTGTGTGATTAACACCATGAGACAAAGATTCAGGAGTGCCAAACTCGGTGACAGTCCCCTGGTAGGTGCCCAAAATGTTTGTTGGATGAATGAATGATAAATGGGTGGATGGATGGATGGTGGATGGATAGATGGATGGATGGGTGGATGGATGGATGGATGGATGGATGGATGGTGGGTGGATGGATGGATGGATGGTGGATGGATGGATGGATAGATGGGTGGATGGTGGATGGATGGATGGTGGATGGATGGATGGATGGATGGATGGTGGATGGATGGATAGATGGGTGGATGGTGGATGGATGGATGGTGGATGGATGGATGGATAGATGGGTGGATGGTGGATGGGTGGATGGATAGATGGGTGGATGGTGGATGGTGGATGGATGAATGGATGGTGGATGGGTGAATGGATGGATGGATGGTGGATGGGTGGATGGTGGATGGATGGATGGATGGATGGGTGGGTGGATGGTGGATGGGTGGATGGATGGGTGGATGGTGGATGGGTGGATGGTGGATGGGTGGATGGATGGGTGGATGGATGGATGGATGGATGGTGGATGGATGGTAGATGGGTGGATGGTGGATGGTGGATGGATGGATGGATGGATGGGTGAATGGTGGATGGGTGGATGGATGGGTGGATGGTGGATGGGTGGATGGTGGATGGGTGGATGGATGGATGGATGGATGGGTGGGTGGATGGGTGGATGGTGGATGGGTGGATGGATGGGTGGATGGTGGATGGGTGGATGGTGGATGGGTGGATGGTGGATGGGTGGATGGATGGGTGGATGGTGGATGGGTGAATGGATGGATGGATGGTGGATGGATGGATGGATGGATAGATGGGTGGATGGTGGATGGTGGATGGTGGATGGATGGGTGGATGGTGGATGGTGGATGGATGGGTGGATGGTGGATGGGTGGATGGTGGATGGGTGGTTGGTGGATGGGTGGATGGTGGATGGGTGGATGGATGGATGGGTGGATGATGGGTGGATGGATGGTGGATGGATGAGTTAATGGTTGAGAGACTCATGGAACCAGAGCAGAAGCTCCATCATGTCCAACTGCGGTCCATGCCAGGGCACCTAGCCAGGCCTAACAAGAGGACTCCTCTTTCCGTCTGCGCTGACCAGTGCTCGCTGTGGAACCGGCTGACCCAGGAGCACAGCTGTGCGGAGTAGGGTTTCCAGCCTTAGACTCCTCCAGGCTGCCAGCCGGCACGTCCTGTTTCCAGGACAACTGAGCTCTTCCACTTCCCGCGCCCGTTTCTCCGGAGAGGAAGAGGAGACGACGTTCCCTCGACAGGCAGCTGGAAGGCAGAACAGGTGCGCGGAGGCCCTGCCGTGAGGGCCTGGGACCACGGTGCTCGGCCCGGTGCGGCCAGGGCCACGTTTGCTCAGGACAGAGAGTCCGTGCTGCTCTTCAGAAGTCGGACCGGTCAGGGTGAGGCGTCCCCCCTGCCCGCCGCCGTGGGCTCCCCCGCCGCCCTCCCTTGGGCCCACCTGGGTCCCCTGCCCCGCCACGCAGGCCGGCTCCTGCTGGAGACACTGTGTGCGGAGAAATCATTTACTGTCTCCCCTGCTTGGGAAGTTATCATCTTGAGGCTGCAGCTTCCTAAGGCGTTGCCATGGAGATGAATTTTCTGTCATAAATAAAAGTATTCTGGGGTCAGGAGGCTCAGGCAGAACTAGGACAGATTTTGAGGAGGAAAATGCCAGCGTTTCTGAAGCACATGAGCCGATGAGCCGAGCTGCTTCCCAAGGCTGTTTGTCAGGCTGCGAGCCTGGCACAGGGCCGGCAGCCCGGCGGGCGGTGGGTCTGTCCTGCCCGGCGGTGGGTCTGTCCTGCCCGGCGGGCGGTGGGTCTGTCCTGCCCGGCGGGCGGTGGGTCTGTCCTGCCCGGCGGTTGGTCTGTCCTGAGTGGCGGTGGGTCTGTCCTGCCCGGCGGTGGGTCTGTCCTGAGTGGCGGTGGGTCTGTCCTGCCCGGCGGTGGGTCTGTCCTGAGTGGCGGTGGGTCTGTCCTGCCCGGCGGTGGGTCTGTCCTGAGTGGCGGTGGGTCTGTCCTGCCCGGCGGTGGGTCTGTCCTGAGTGGCGGTGGGTCTGTCCTGAGTGGCGGTGGGTCTGTCCTGAGTGGCGGTGGGTCTGTCCTGCCCGGCGGTGGGTCTGTCCCGTCCCGCCTCTGCGCCCCCTCGCATTATTCGTCAGCCTCCTCCCGCCGGGTCAGGGACTAGAATGTCTCGACCTGGTGCTGAATCAGGCGTCATTCTTGGGGTGAGGTCTGGGGTACCCAAGGATGGGCTGGTCCCAGGGTCCCCCAGGCCACAGCACAAGCCCGTGGTGCCGCCGTGGGTCCCCACACAGGTTGCTCTCCCCTCGAGCCCCGGGCCGGCCCCGCCCCGGATTCCTGGCAGGTCCTCCAGCCTCAGGGGTGCTCAGGGCACTCAGGTGCTTCCTGGGGAGCTGGGGGAGGCGTGGCTCCCCAGGTGCCAACCATCCCCACACACACCAGCTCCCTCCCACCAGCCCGCGGAGAAGCTCTCAGGATGTCCTTGGTTCAGGGTCACTGCAGGTCAGTGCTTAAGAGGTGGGAGGCGGGAGGAAGGCATGCAGGGCTGAGGGGCCTCTGGACGCCACCCAGGCAGACAGGCCCACAGCCCAGGCTGTTTGCCAACAACTCCCCCACCACAGACCCAGACAGACACACAGACACAGACAGACAACACACACACAGACCCAGAGAGAACACACACAGAGACCCCCCCACACACACACACGTATTAGGTAAGCAGAGCCCTCTGTGCCCCCTGCCCCCACCTCCCCCGCTCCCCCTCCCCTAGGCCCCAACGCCATCCTTGCACAGAGACCCTAGAGCTCTGGGCCCGAGTCTCTGGGACGGAGCAGCTCTGGGTCTGTAGGAAAGTGGCTTCCAGAATATGAAGAGGGAGGGAGGGAGGGAGGGCAGGGGAGGAGGGGAAAGAGGAAAGGAAAAGAGAAAGGGGGGTGGGGAGGAGGGAGAGGTGGATGCCCTTGGCTTTGGACACTCAGCTATGGCCCCCTTCCCCACTTCCCCGTGAAGATGCCCTGTGAGAGGCCTTGAGGGGAAGTCCCTACAAAAGCCCCCCTAAACCTGCAACTGCTCTGCACACAGGGCCTGGTCACCCAGGACAGTGCTCAGGCCCGGGGCTGAGGCTGGGCCTGCTCCTGTCCACCTCGCAGACCTGCCTCCAGCCCGGTCGGCCTTCTGATGAATGGCGACCCTTTATCCATTCAAACGCCTCCGTGAGGACAAGACCCACACGGAAGGTGGCTGGGCTCCTGGGCCATGTGCAGAGCAGCCAGGACACACCGCTATCCGTCACCGTGGGCCGTCTCCCACCCTTAGGCTGCGCGGGGCCATCTGGGAGCAATGAACCCGCAGTGCCACGTCCGCGTGGCCTCTCACCAACATGGCCGCCAGCCCCGGCACCTCCTTTCCTGCAGAGGTTCTGCCTCCACATGCTTGTGCTGCCCGCACCACTTGAGAAGGAATGCCAGCCTCGGGGCGGGTGGGGGGGGCGGGCAGCAGGATGTGACAAGGACTTTTAAGTATGTGCGTCCACTTCTACGAAGACTATGTGCCCAGGAACTCAGCCAGGTCCTGCAGGGAGCGGGAGACAGGGGTCATCTCCACGGCCAGAGTCAGACTCCTGGAGTCTTCCAGGGGACTCCTGGGAAGCCAGTAGAAATCACGGGCTAAGGAATATTTAACAACCTGGAAAGGTGCCCTTTTCACAAACAGGGGAAACCACAAAAGAAAGAAGTGCCTGCAAGGAACGCTCAAGGGAAACCTGAAAAGCTGAGGCAAAGAAAAAGGAAAAAAACACCAAATCTTATGGGATGCAGCTAAAGCAGTGCTTAGAGGAAAATGTATAGCTGCAAACTCCTGTATTATAAACAAAAGAAAGATCTCAAATCAATCACTTAATTTTCCCTCTTAAGAAACTGGATCAAGAAGAGTAAACTCAATCCAAAACAAGAGGAAGGAAATAGTAGATTAGAGGATAATAAATAAAATGGAGAGCAGAAAAAAAATAGAGAATACTAATAAAGCCAAAAGTTGTTTCTTTGAAAAGATCAACAAAATTGATGAATCGTGACCAATGACGGAGAGAGAGAGAGAAGACTCAAATGAAAAAGGGAACACTACAGAAATGAAGAGAATTATAATGGAATACTTTCAACAACTGCTTGCCAAGAAATCAGAGAAGTGAAATGGACAAATTTCCAGAAACACACAAACTACTGAAAATGACTCATAAAAAAAAAAAAATGACTCCAAGAAAAATCTGTAACCGGCAGAGATGGAATTCATAATCAAAAAAACTTCCTACAGAGAAAAGGCGAGGGCCAGACGCCTTCACTGGTAAATCCTACTGAGCGAATACCACTGCTCCCCACACTCTTCCAAAACACAGATGAATAAGGAGCGCATCCTCACAGAATCATCTTGGTGTGCTAAGACCAAAACCAAAGCTACCACCAGAAAACCACAGACCACAGTCCTCCATGTGCAGACATCAAAACCTTCAACAAAATATTAGCAAACCGGCCCAGTTACACATGAATATAATAATTATACCCATGACCAGGTGGGATTTATCCCAGGAATGCAAGGTTGGTTCAACAGACAAAAATATCAATGGATTATTAATAAAGAAAAAAGCATATGCTCATCTCAACTGATGCAGGAAAAGCGTTTGACAAAAAAAAAACACAAATAAACAAAAAAACCCATGCCCCTTTCACGGTAAAACAAAACAAAAAACACTAAACAAACTAGCACCAGAAGGGGACTCTCCAGCCTGATAGAGGGGACGGGCACAGAGCCCACGGTCAGGAGCGAGGCCCTGACCACGTCCATTCCGTGGTGTGCTGAGGCTCTCGCCAGGGCAAGGGAACAAGAGAAAGAAAGAAAATGCACCAGATTGGAAAGGAAGAAGGAAACCACTCGTTCGTATGTAGCAAACCCTCAGGAGTCCCAGCGAACACACTCACCAGCGTAACAAGCGGGTCGGCGAGGTTACGGGACGCAGACCGATCCCTAGAAGCCAGTCGTGCGTGGGAGACTGCGCACTAGCCACAAGCCATCCAAGAATCAGGACCAGCGTTCCATGTGCGACGGCATCGGAAAGAATAACCTGCTCGGGAATACGAGTGACAAACGAATCGTAGGATGTGCACGCTGGAAATCACAGACACAGCATGGGACGAAACCGAAGGCCGTGAATGAATGGGACGGTCCTGGGTTCCCTGTTGGACGAGCACATCGAGGTGGCCAACCTCGCCCTGGTCCACAGAACCCAGACCGGCTTATGTATGGGACTGACAGGCTGATCCGAACATTCGGACGGGAAGACGGTGACCCAAAGTAACCAAAACAGTGTCCAGTCCCGAAGACAGGGTGAGCCGGCACGAGGGCAGACAGACCAATGGAGCAGAACGGAGCCCAGGACCGTTTCAAAGGAGGGACAACTGGACAGCCACGTGCAGGGCAACGACACGGCCCGCCGTCACGCCATGGACAGAGACCCAGATGGAAGAGCTGGACCGGTAAAAGCCTCAGAAAAGGACGTTCTGGTTTCTGAAAACAGAGAAGTGACCCGCCCGCCAAGGTCACAGGCAAGGTCACCCAACGTCATAAACGCCCATCCTGCACTACCCAGAATCACCTTCTGCACAGAACGGAGGGCCTCTGGTCTCCCGTGGTCGAACCCACAGCTCTGTCACCTGACAGGTGAGGACACGGGCACTGAGTGAGGTCACGGCTGCCAGAGCTCACCTCCCCCAACACGGGCTGCACCTCGGTGTGCACGGACCGAGAACGGACGAGTGAACCAACCCACCAACCATCGACTGAACCTCCTGGAGCCCCGGCCACAGCCCCGGCCCCGCAGGCCGCCCAGGGGCCGTGCCTGGCGCTCCATCGCTGGCCCTGGAGGCCATCCGAGCGGGCTGTGGGCGCTGCCAGGCTGTGACGGGGGACAGGGCGCGGGCCCCGGCCCAGAAAAACACCGGGGAAGTGCCTCTGAGGTCAGGCAGAGTTCAGGCGCCGGTGGGGCTGAGCCGAGACTGTTGACAAGGCGCAGCCTCGGCCCAGGTGGCAGCCGCCCTCCCGCCTCCCGCTCACAGGTCCTGGCAAGTCGGCGGCAGCCGTCTCCTCCGGAAGCACAGCTGTGGGAGGCCGGGCCCCTCCCCGGGATTCACGGAACCCTCGGGACCCGTGGCAGGCAGGGGGCTGTGCTCAGGTGCCACCTGCCTGCTCTCCCTGAGGGCCCTGCGGGGCGGGAGGGGCCCTGGAGCAGCGAAGCAGAGGCTCCAGCTGCCCAACAGACGCCCCCTCAGCACCTGGGGAAGTTGTCCCTCGTCCCACGGAACCGCCCGAGATGACGCCCAGGCGGGCCCACGCAGCCCACGAGACAACCACGAGTCTGGGCGGTGGGCACGGCGAGAGCTGGACGGGCCCCGAGCCCTCCCTGTCCAGGGCCTCCGATGGCCCCACTGCAGAGGGCACGGCCCGCCGAGGGCCCAGAGGCTGATGAAGGCGGCACCACTGGCTGTGTGTTCCTGCCAGTCAGGACATGGGGTCTGACAAGGTGGCCTTGAGGGCCCAGTCCCCCAGGGAGGGGGAGGGGGAGGGGGACCCACAGCCCATGCTCCGTGGATGGGGGTAGGGGGCCAGGAGGTGTGGCCCAGGCCCAGAGCCTGCCATGTGCGCCCCCTCCACCAGCGTCTGCCTGAGACAGCTGGAGGGGGAGGTGTTTCTGTCCCCCCCGTCTGTCCCACACCCCACACCCCAGCCTCCCAGGCCGTGCGGAGCGGGTGGCGGGGAGCACCATGGGGTGAGGCCTGGGCGCTGCAGCCGGTGTCGGGCGTGCGGGGCGTCCTCCCAGGAACGCTGCCCACTGATCGGCGGCCAGGGGCCAGACGGTGAATGCTCCGCATTTTTTGGCAGCTCGAGGGCCTGGCTGGGAACAGTCCCCGTTTATTCTGAAGAAGCCACACGCTCTGCGCCCCAGGCCCCTCGGAGCGTGGGGGTGGATTCCAGCCTCGGCGGCTGGGGGGTGCGGGGGCGGGGCTGGAGAATGTGGGGTGACAAGCGGCTCCAAGGCCAGGCGGGGTCCTGGCCCCAGTGGGGGACCGAGGCCCCCAGGGGCCCCGAGGCCCAGGCTCTGAGCAAACAGCCTGCTGCCCCCTTCAGGGGCCCCTTGGCGACCACGTCCGGAGGAAGCTCAGCCCGAGGCGGTGGGGAGGCAGCAAAGCCTCCATCCTCTCGTGGGGGATCACCTGGCTCACCCCTCATCTCAGCCCCACACGCACCGGAGGAAGGAGGGGAGGGGCTCACACTCTCCCTCCTGGTCAGGGAAGCTCCGGGAGGTGGGGTGAGGAGACCCCAAGATTCCTTCCAAGCACAGCCACAGAGAAATGACCCACTTGCTAAGGTCACATGGCAAGGTCATCCAAGGTCACAGGAGACACCCCCGGCTACGTGGCGAGATGCCCCAGGCTGCAATGCTGGGCAGCCCCGGGCAGGGACTAGCCCTCGGAGCCTCCTCCTCCCACCCTCTGGGCTGCTCAGCAGGTGGCCGGGGGTCAGCAGGCCCGCCCGCCCGGGGCACTGAGGTGCTCGCTCTGCTCTCAGCCATGGGGCGTGAGGCTGGCAGGACGCAGCAGGAGGTCCCAGGCTCCCAACTTCATCCTCAGCGCAGGATTCTAAGTGCAGGAAGGCGGGTGCTAGAGAGTGCAGGTGACACAGCCCACGGCCACGCGGAGACGGGCACGGCCAGCTGTGGGGACACGTCCTGCACGGGGGTTTGGGCATCCGTGCCCACAGCGTCCTCCCACGCGGGCGACCCCTGGTGGGGGCACTGCCTGACCCCTTTCACCTTCATGGTTCATCCAAATCGACATTTTTTAAGTTGAACTCTGCATCCCTATCCGAGATGGGAACTAGTTGGCTCTTGAGTAATCACGCGGGGGGCAGACCCATCCCGCCAGGGCACTGCCACCTCCTCCGCCAGGAGCCTGGGCCCCTCAGACAGAATGGCCCTCAGAGACACCTGCTGCCCACCCCCCATCACTGCTCTTCGGCTCAGGTCCCCCCTAGAGGGTCAAGGTCATGCCAAGGGCACAGCTCTGTCTCTGGACTGGACTTGGAAGGATGCGAGGCTGAGCACACCCAGGGGGTCCGAGCCTGGCCCGGGGGCAGGGGCTAGAGGGTGTGACCAGCCCCTGGCGGCCAGGCTGTCTGCTCTTCAATCGGGTCCACTCCCTCCCAGGCCGGGCACGGGGCCTGGAGAGAGGGAAACGCCCCACACTACCCGCACGCCCATCGCCTGGCACCTGACCTCCCAGCTCCTGACAGCCTCCGACACCAGCAAGGAGGGTGTGGCCAGGGGACCACAGGTCTCCACGCAGGTGCACGGGCGCAGGGGCACTGCCCCGGCGATGCTGCGACGTTGGGCCCAGACCCGCAGGAATGGACACGCGGAGGCAGGGGTGACATGCTTCTGCAGGAGGCAGACAACCCGAGACCCCAGGGCCCACCTCCTCTGCCTCTGCATGGCTGGCCCTCGCTCTGCCCGAGCGCAGCCCACACGGAGGCCCGACTGAGCCGTGGCTCAAGGGCACGGGGCTCCTGGACTGCAGAGAGCCAGCCCGGCCACACCCAGTGCAGCCCAGGGTGGCAGTGCCGGTGCCGCCGGGAAATGCCGGGAATGCAGGGCAGCCTGCAGGCTGAGGGCGCGGCTCGACCAGGACCAGCCAGTGCAGGAGGGCACCCAGCAGGCGGAGGGAGGCACCAGCTCCCCGGGCACCTGTCTCTCCCGGGGGCACCTTCTCCTCCCCAAGGGCACACGAGGCTTCGGGAAGACCATTCACCCGCCAGTGTCACGCAAGGAAAAACAGCCGTGTCCTCAGCGTCTCACAGAACAAGCACATACATGACATTCGTACATCTAACATGAGACACATCCTCAGGCACAGGGTCAAGCACAGCACCGAGGAGGCGCCCGCAGGGGCCGGGGAGGTCACCCGGCCAGGGACACCCCAGGCCCAGAGGCTGTGACCTGCCCTCCAGGTTCCTGCAAGAACCAGGGGATCCAACCAACGTGCCCACCCCTTCCCCCCGCCCCAACCTCCCAGGGGCGTCGTTCCGCTAACCACACGGAGAAAACGTGTGCTGGAGCAATCCTATATAATAAAAGAGTAATACGCAAATCGCCCAAACAGCGGACCGATGGGTCGGCAGGGGGCGGGGCTGGCGAGCCTCCAGTCTATATATATAAAAGGCTAATATGCTAAGTGTCTATCCGAGCAATGTCACGTAGCAACGCCCGGCTTCCTCTCCCTAGTGACTAGCCTCCTTGGTGTTTCTGCAGCCCAGGAACACGACTTGCTTTATAGCCAGGTACAGACATTTTACACTTTAACCAAATGTCTGTGAAGCGATTTCCCTGCCTCATCTCATTTGATCCTCACAGAAGTCCTGGAGTGGGCAGATAGGAGACTGGGAGGAATCCTATTTTCTGTTCATCAGCCAGAAAACGGAGATTTAGAAAGATGAGAAACTTGACCAGACTGAATAGAAATAAGAAATGGTGGACCTTGAAAATGACTTCAGGTCTTCTCACTGTACAGAATATAGTCAGACACGGCTGCAGTTAAATATTTTACCCTTTGTTCTCCCTGCGTGATCTACAATAACAATCTGCTTCGTGTTGATATTTCCTGCTGTGTTGCTGACAATGACCTGAAAGAGAAGTTGGGGTGCTTCAGTGGGCTGGAAAAAGCTTAGCTGCATCAGAAAGCAGGTCTGTCCCATATATAATTAAGCAAGTTTGTCCTGTATCTATAAAAGGCTAAGTTGACTCGTGCATGAGCAATACATATAAAGCTCTCACTGGCGCCAACCGCACGCGTGTTTCAATCTGTCATTGTCGATCGTGAATTTGGTTGACACTTCTGTTATAGAGAAAGGGCGGAGAGCGAAGTTAAAATACTTCTTCTAATTAATTTCCTTTCGATGTGCACGAATCCATGCACCGGGCCACTAGTTTCTTTATAAAAACCCTGCCACACACACACACAGACACTGAAGACAACCCTACAGGCAGCTGGGGTGTGGCCTCAGGATGGGGAGCGAGGTCCCACCTCTGAACTTCACCCTCCTCATCCACGTGGCTGCTCTGCAGGGCGGACGCCTCCATCTCCGTGGCTACAGGCACCGGCGAGGGGGCTCCTCTGGTCCATGCCCGCCAGGTTCCGGTCCTGAGAGCAGGCTGCACCCCAAGTTCTGGATGGGGGGGGCCAGCCAGGGACACCCCGGGCCCAGAGGCTGTGACCTCCCCTCCCAGGAGCCCCGGCGGCCACCACGGGCCGAGACCAGAGATGAAACCAGGACTCAGTTGCCCACCTAGAAAAACGCGACCACAAACTGCGTGTCATGTGTATGGGTTTTGTTGGTGTTTTTCTTTCCCTTTTGGTGAAAAAAAAAAACAAAACAAAAACCAAAAACAACAAAGAACGTAACAGGCTCTCAGGTATATAAAACTGGTAATATTAGATAAAAATACAAACGTCACCTTTACAAAACAAAAACGAAAAACAACACACACACGTTTCTCTTGAGTACACGGAAAGCGTAACATCTTACCAAAAATAAAGGATTTGGGTTGTGTCCAGACACGGGCAGCGGGGGGGAGGAGGGGGGAGCCCAGGGCAGGAGCGCTGGGGATGGGAGACGGGCAGCGTCTGATTGGTTCACGCATAGTTCTCTCGACATGGCTTAAATTAAAAAGCAAATGCACGTACAGCCAGAAACACCGAGGAAGTGATGCATAGGCGGGTATACCATGTTTATTTTAATACATCTCATTCGTTCGCATCCTGCTAGGAGAGAGACCGTCTCGCTGTCCCGACGGTTAGAGCAGCCTGGTGTTACCGGTGTCAATGTCATCCAAGAGATAATTTAAAAAAAAAAAAAAAAAAAAAAAAAAAAAGCTAGGCAAAGAGTAAAAAGGAAAGCTTAATAATCACTTTATGGTGTAAAAAAAAAAAAAAAACCCACTTAAGGCTCTCAGGAAGTTCGGTATAGACTTAAACACTACAGCAAGGAGATGCGGCTCCCAGAGGCTCCTGTGCCCGTGCCGCCGCGGCGCCGGCCTGTCCTCCACAAAGAGCAGGTCCACCGTGTCCTTGGCAAAGCACCTGTGGCCCCCGGACAGAAGTCCGTCCGCGTGGCGTCCGCCGCTGCCGTCCGCAGGCGCCCTCCATCCCCGCGGCCGGTGAAGCACGTCGGAGCCGCTCTGGTTCTGTGCGCTCTGTTTCGGACAAGGAAGCTCTGACCGGCTCACCCAGTGCTACAATACTTGCTTTGATGTCACATTAAACAAACGTATACTGTCTCTTTGTTCTCCAGGGTGCGCGTGGAGGCAGTTTTTCACGGAGGAGAACAAAGACCGCACGCTGGCAATAAGCACCGTACATAGTAGGTTCAGGAATGTAACACGCCATGTACATCCGTGTCCCGGGAAAGGGCCGCTAGCTTATCCTCACCTCACATCTGCAGGGAGAGGGAGAGAAAGACACTGAGAGGCGGGCCCATGAGCACACGCAGTAAGGGAACGCTCAACCCCACCGAGGGCACACACACCTGAACATGCACACGCGTGCGCACACATGTGTACACACACAGCGGCAAGTCTCAGCATTTGACATATTTGTGATGTTTTATCAAACGCCCTCGGGCGCATTACCCTTTCTGAACATCCTGACCAGAGCCGGGACGAGGCTCTCAGGATCTCACAAAAGAAAGAGGCTGGAGAGCAAGCCCCCTTCTCCCACTGCACACACAGGGGAAGCCGAGGCCCAAACAGGTTCTTCCGTCTTTCTCCTCACCTTCCTCTTTCTTCCAGCTAGGGCATGATGCGGTTCCTGGAGCTCTGGCAGCCACACTGGGCCATGAGGCAACGCTGAGGATGGATACCACCAGCCAGACAGAAGGGGTCTCTGACCAGGCCGACCTACACTGAGCTCTGAGCTGAGAGCAGCTCACCCCAGCTACCTCCCCTGTCCACTGCTCACTCCAACACCTGTGCACACCCAGGCCCAGAGCCCGAGCGCAGGACACCTGCCTCTCACGTTAGGGGCTGTCGGCAGCTGGCCCGTGGCCTATGGACTAGAGGCTCAGACATCCCGCACCACACCTGGGCCTCTCCTCCCCGAGACCCCTCACGAGCGCACCTGGCCCACAGGCCTCAAGAGCTCCTGCCCAGCAGCTTCCTGCAGCCACACTGCCTCCCACAGACACCTGCCTCCAGGAATTCCTCTCGCCGCTATTTGTCTTGGATGCCACGGGCCAGAGGAAGGACCAGGCTCTCCTGAGCCGAACAGGCCAACACCAGGAAGGCTTGAATCCGCCTCCTCCATGCTGATCCCGCCTGCCCAGACCCCATTTTCTTCTGCCAAGCAGTACGCGTCTCTAAAAGACTCCATTTCCCAGGTTCCCTTGCTGCGGAGGGATGGCCCATGCAATCGAAGCGAGCCCCTGGGTGAGATTTCTTCTTCCCACCTTACTCGTTCTTTCAGCCTGGCGTGTGGATGTGATTTCTGGAGCTTTAGCAGCCATTTTGGGCCATGAGGCACCTCTGAGGATGGACAGCACCGGTCCTGGACAGAAGAGGGTCCCTGCTGATACCTCGAGACGGCCTCGCATGCTCTGGTCTCCCTGTCTCTCCGTGAGGCACCACGTCTACCTTAAAAGACCTCCTCGGCCTTCGGCAACCCTCACCTGCAATGTCTATGAGCCTCAGTGTGCTCACCTGTCACACGGAGCAAGTGACCTGCCTGAGCTGATCCAGGAAACTCCCATCACTCCACTCGGGAGACGCCTTGGCCCCAACCAAGGAAACAACTAACGCCAGAGCAGGCCTCCGGGCAGAAGGGCCGTGGATGCGGCTCCCTTCCGTGTGGCGGGAGGGGAGGCACGGGGGACGGGAGCAGGGGACCCACAGCCCAGCTGGACACCAAGCTCGCAGAGCAATCACGGCCAATCACGGCCAATCACGGCCGCGGCCTCTCCTCTCGGTGATTAGCCCTGTGATCAGCCATCGCGCCTCCCCCGCGGACGTGGCCCGTCCAGCCACGGCTCCTACCTGGTTGGCTGGTTAGGTGGGTTTTAACCTTTTTCTTTTCCGCTTTTTACCTGACTCCCTGCGCCTTCCTGTTAACAGAAGGGCAGGGAGGGTGAGCGGGCCTAAGAGAGGGCCGTCCGGCGGCGGGCACTGCAGGAATGAGCACCCGAGCGGCTTGTCTCCTGGAGGAAACCTAATCCATCGGCGCCACACGACCTCCTGGCCCCCTGGGCGCCACACCGCCACGCTGTTCCGAGCAGTGTGTCCGCAGGGGAGGCCAGGAACCCCCCTCCACCCCACCCCGCCCCACCCCCCGGCAACGCTGCAGCCAGCGGCCCAGCACCAGCCTTCCCACCGGGTGGGGACCTTCCTCAAACAGGTCTCCCCTAATTACCCCAACCGGCCGACCCACCAGGGCCAGAGACTGAGAATGCACACCCCACCCCACCCCACGCCCTCACTGCAGCCTGAGCCTCTCCTGCCAGAGCCTCACAGCTCGGCCCATCCCCGCCGACGCCCACGGTGGCAGAATCCGCCCCAGCTGGTCCCCAGGGCATGCTGGCTGGTCAGCGAGCGTCTGACTGAGCTCACAGCAGCCCGATCCCACGGCCCCCGGAACCCTGCTCACCTCAGCCCCAGAAGCCAGGCCGAGAGCCCCAGACACGGGGAAGAGCAGGGAGGGGCGGGCGGCTCACCTGTCTCCTCCTCGCGGAAGTCCGGGCTCGGGCCGGTGGGCGTGCACGTGCACTCCAGGTGCTCCTCCAGCCGCACCTGCACTTCTTTTAACTTTGGCTTCTTCCTGATGTACTCCACCTTGGCCACCTGCCCAGACAGACCCAGCGTGAGCCAGGAGGGAGCCTCTCCTTCCACCTCCGACCTCCGACCTCTGACCTCTGACCTCAACACTCCTCCCAGGGGAAAGGCAGGAGTGAAAACAAGCTTCAGACAGCGTTTGTGGTCTGGTCCCATTTTACTTAAAATAAACCTCACAGCCCTGGCTGGTTCGGCTCAGTGGACAGAGCGTCAGCCTGCAGACTGAAGGGTCCCAGATTCGATTCCAGTCAAGGGCACATGCCCGGGTTGCGGGCTCCATCCCCAGTAGGGGGCGTGCAGGAGGCAGCCGATCCATGATCCTCTCTCATCATGGATGTTTCTATCTCTCCCTCTCCCTTCCTCTCTGAAATCAATAAAAATATATTTAAAAAATAAAAAGTAAACCCCACGTGCATGCCAGTGGGTCTGAAGGATGTGCTTCAAGGTGGGAGCTGGGTGGGGGCGAGAGGGGCGGGGAGAGTGGTGGTGAGGGAAGGTGTTTGATTCCGTGTTTTAGGTGCATCTGGGCAAAGGGCAACGCTCCCCAACGGGCACCTGGTGATTATGGGGGAGCCTTGCTCCCGGGCCTCTTGCTCCCGGGCCTCACCCAGTTTCCTCTGTGGGGCTGACGCTGGGACCAGCTCAGCCGAGACCCCGAGACCCCCAGACTCCTGGGCATAGTGGGGCAAGGCGTGCTCCCCCACGGGGGCGGGGGGGTGCACATTCCAGAAACACCCCCCGCCGGTCCCCTGGCGAAGTGCACACAGCACTGACCGCTTCCCACGGCCCGTGTTTATCAGAGAGAAACAAGCAGCGATGACGACGCACCTGCTCTGGGCCTGCGCGGGTCCGGACGCCCGCACCTCTGTCCAGGCCGGAAACGGCACATTTCCCCCCAAGAACATGCTGTGAGTGTTAAATTCTCAGAAGCATCCTCCACACCAGCCAGGCCCACAGAACGAGACATCTGCGCCCTAGAGACCTCCGTTCCCGTAACCTCAGCCCCAGACCCACACAGGAGCCCACGTGGGGTCCCCATGTCCCTCCTCCCTCCCCCCTTTGTTTGCATCTCGGTGTCTGGGCTGCACCTTAAAAACAAACATCCCAACTCCCCGCTGCTGAGGGTGCCCGTGTAATGAACCACAGGCAAATGCACCCCAGCATCCAGCGGGGACGCCACCCCCTCTACACAGGGGAGAGCCACGCCCTGCAGGGGACGCCACCAGGTTTTGTCCTGACTGACAGGCAGAGTCAGGGCAGAGCACCCTCCGTGATGCCCAGCACTGACCGAGCCCCCTGGGTGAGTCCCTGTAAGGCTCACAGCCACCGAGGGCTCAAGCACGCCCACTTTACAGATGAGGAAACTGAGGCAGCAGACAAGGCTTGTTCTTTTGCTGGGAGGAGGCCTGGACCGGGAAACAGCAGGGGCCCCCAGCTGGTCCTTAACCAGGGGACGTCCTAACTGGAGGAAGCCCGTGCCCTCGGGTGTGACGGCTCCGGACCCCGCAGTTCCAGGCACCGCATTCCCGTGTCCCGGCCCGGCTCCACAGCCATCCAGGACTGGAGCCAACCCCAGGGGCTCCTGGGCCTGATGGGCAGTGCCCTGGGGCCGTGGCCAGCTCCCCGAGCCCAAGCTGCTGGTCTCCCTGACGGCTAGGGCTATCCCCACACAAGCTCAGGGCATCCCTGCCCACCGGGGCCTCGGAGCTCTGGCTGGAGACCTTCACCCCCAGGCTCTAAGCTGGACCCACACAGCCATGAGGTGCCCCTAACTCCGTCCACAGGACGCACAGGCCGGTGCCGGGCACCACCGGGGGACCCACCGCCCTGCCTCCAGAAAGTCCAGCAGGCGGAGCTGGGTCCCAGCCTCTGGCGCCCTGGGGGCAGGCGGCCCTCAGACAACGCGGGAGCCCCGATCTGTAGCTCCCCTCCTGGGAGAGGGGCTCACAGCAGCTCCTTCACCCTGACCCACCGTGGCCTCTGCTCGGGGCTGCGGCCTGAGCCACTGGGCACACCACCGTCCTGACCCCGAGGCGTGGACCTGGGGGACAGGGCCCGGCCCGCACGCATGGCCGAGGAAGGACGTGCCCCTCAGGGAGCTGGTTAGGGAGCGGACAGCAAGCACTGACCACACAAGCCCCGCTCAGGGAAGTCGGCCCCCGACCCCAGCCCACCGCTGCGGGCAGGCGGTCCCTGCCGACCCTGGGGGGTCCTGGGGGCCCGGGGGCCCCTGCTTCCAGATGCTGCCATCAAGCTGCTACAGGGGAAGGGGGCCAGGTCCCTGAGGAGGGGTGAGCCCTGCTCCAGGCCCACACCTGTGGCCTCGTGGAGATGAGCGTAGGGGGCTGGCCTTCGACCCCAGCATGTCCAGACACCCAGGGCCTGGGGCCAGTGGGCAGGCTTCAGCCGAGCTCACTCTCCGGGGCCTCAGAGGGTGGCCACGCCCAGCCCGACTGCTGTCTCCGTTTGTAAGAGGCCTTTGTGACCCCAAAGACCGGGAAGGCAGAAAACCAGGGAGGAGCCGTCCCGCCAGGGCGCCCACCTGCCCCCAGCCCATCCAGGACGCGGCCTCGGGGCCTCGGGGCCGCTCTGCCTCCACCCAAAGGGAGCGGGACGGCCCCTCACAATGGCCCCCTGTTCCCACTGACCTTCTGTCCCTTCCGCCAGAACCCCAGTGTCTGGGCCGGATGTTTTCCTGCCAGCCCTCGAGGGTGGGCAGGGCAGAGCAGGGCAGGGCGCGGGCGGACCAGCTGCGGGATGGAGTCCCCGCCCCTCCTGGGCTGACCATGACCCCGTTGGGGCAATGAAGGCCCGAGGGGGAGGCCCTGGTCCAGCTCCGCCACCCGCCCTGAGCCCCAGGCAGAGACGCCCTCCCGGGAGGGCCGGCCCCACACACCCACCCTCCCTGCTGCCGGGGGTCTGAGCCAGGACCCCGCCCGGGGCAGTGTGAGGGGCCAGCGTTCCCAGCCTTGGGAGCACATTGCGTGTGGCCGTGGGCCTCGGCCGTGGAATGTGCTTCCTCAGCTTCCGCGGGCAGAGCCCTGGTCCCCGAGGCCCGGGAGGCCCAGGTTTGGGTCTAAAGGGCCTTCCCGTGTGACAGCTGGCCGGCCGAGACCTGGTCCTCCCTGAGGACATTCCCCCTGCACCTCACACGGAGGCGGGGCCGACACAGGGGCTGGACAGCAGGGCACCGAGGGCTTGAAGTAACACGTAGTCAAGGCATGAGTTCTACACACCCCGACTGACCCCTTCCACCCAGGAGGGTGGGCGCACCTGCCAGGGAGGCTCAGCGGGGGGCGCAGGCCTGCTGCCCAGGAAGGACCCACACCCAGGGGCCTAGACGGGGGGGCGGGGGGGGCGGCCACTGGAGTCACAGCCTCAGCCTCACCCCTAGAAGCCAGGAGGGGCCCCCGAGCCTCCCTCCAACCCTCTCCTTCCTAAAGGGCTGGCTCTCTAGGGCTCCCAACCCAGACACCCAGTTGCCCAGCTTCAGACCCACTTTACAGATGAGGTTAGTGAAGCCGGAGGGGGGACCCAGGTCCCAAGAGGAGCTGCCAGCCGGAGTGACCTGAAGAAGCAGAATTTCCCCCCAGGACTCAGGTGGGGAGCACAAGGAACTCCTACGTGACCTTCCTGCACCCCCCGCCCGCCCCCCTCAGTGCTGCCCTGGAGGGCACCTCGGCCGGCCCAGCCTGAGGGAGAGGAGGGCTCACTCAGCTCCCAGTGAGTCAGCCCCAGCCACCTGTCCCTCCTGAAACAGCACCCCCAGAAGGACCCCCTCCCAGAGAAACACTCCATCGACACCATGAAAGGGGGGTGCCCTCCCCGATTTACAGGCAACATGCCCAGGGGCCACCCCAGCAGCCCCTTCCTGCCCCGTGTCCTGGGGAGAGGCTTTAGGGCCCGTGCAGGCCGAGGGACCCACCCCCACCTGCCAAGCACCCAGCCCCCACCAAGGTGCCTTCGTGAAGAAAGACTTTTCCTCCCGACTGTTTCCTGTCGTGCAGGGACACCCAGACACCCACCCGGAGAGGAGACGAGACCTGGCTGCACAGCCTGCCTCCCCGGCGCGGGGGCCCCAGCTCCTCGGGGCCGCGGGGCGGCCGTGGCGTGGGCTCACCTTGACGCTGCGGTGGTGCACGCGGGACGGCTGGCACTTGACGCTGCTGGTGTTGCAGCAGCCGGTGCAGCGCTTCACCTCCACGCACGGGGGCCAGATCAGGAAGTTGGCGGACGTGGGGTCCACCTGGCTCCGAGGTATCTCGTAAATGACCGTCCTGGTCTTGCAGACGGCGGGCACGGCTTCCTCTGCAGAGGGAGAGCCTGGTGAGCATGGACGCCATGCCTGTCCCCTGACCCGCCCCCTGTCCCCTGACCCCGCCCCTGTCCAGTGACCCTGCCCCCTGTCCACTGACCCCGCCCCTGTCCACTGACCCCCGCCCCTGTCCACTGACCCCGCCCCCCCAGCCAGGGCTGCAGCCCCTCGGGGGCTGGGCCCAGGGCAACCAGGCGTGCAGCTGCTGCTTCCTCCACTGGGACATGTGTCACAGCCCCAGGGTCCCCACACCCACAGGGGGTCGCTGAGCTGTCCCAGGATGAGCTGGGGCTCAAGGGCCCCGTGGGGAGAACCCAGGGGAAGGACGCGGCCGGCAGAGGGAAGGAGGGGTCACACGGCGCAGCAGGAAGGGACATGGAACAAGCCAGGCCCGGACACCCAGCCCCCGAGCCCCCCAGGAGGACCTGGATCTTCCTGCTCTGTGCGCCCCCCACGGTCCACGGTCCAGCCCGAAGCCTTACGGACAGGACACCAGGGTGGGACTGACAGACGAGAAACCCACCCCTGGGCCCCAGACACCGGCCCAGGGAGCCCGGCCAGCAGGGTCTGCGACCACCCACCGAAGCTGCCTCCCAGCACCCACTCGCACACCCCGGGCGCGCACCAGCCCAGCGGCCAGCACGGAGGGGGCGCTACCCTGCAGACGGAGGACCATCCTCTGCCTCCGCCCCGTGTCAGCTGCCACACCCCTCCTCACGCGGGTGGGAAGACCTCGGGGAGCCTGGGAGACCCAGCAGGGACCTGCGCCCCGAGAATAAGCCACCCAGCTGCTGTCCCCTGAGAGAAGCGCTGCACTCCCAGCACCACCTGGTGAGAGGGTCCCGGGAACCTGACCAGATGGGCTGGGGGTGGAGCCAGGAGAGGCCTTAGGCCCAGCCCGATGGCCCCTCCCGGGCTGGATGGGACCCGCACCCTCCAGGGAGCCCGCTGCTGCAAGGACGTGACCTACGTGGTCACAACACAGCGACTATCACCGGGGAGGGCCGTCTATCTGAGCCAGGAGTCACACCCGCGCCATGCTCAGCGGTCGAAGCCACAAGACCCACCTCGGAGGGAACTAAAGCTGGGGTGGGGGTCGCCTGCCCAAGGCCAGGCAGGGCCCACAGGCCACAGCCGGGGAAGCAGGCAGCCCGATGGCATGGGGCAGGATAGGCCACAGCCCGACCGAGCCCCAGGGCAGGACGGTGCAGACCTGGGCTGCTCTGTGAGACGGACAAGAACCAACATCCCCAGACCCAGGCCGAGGTGGAGCCCCAGGAGCAGAGCAGGGAGTGGGGGGCGGGGGGGGCACGAAGGGGCTCTGCGCAGCCAGGATCCGCATGACGAACTGGAAATGAAACGCGCGTCTCCCAGCGAGGCCTCCCGGGAGCAGGCCCCAACAAGACCGGCACTTCAGGAATTTATGACGGCTCCCTCTCCAGGGGCTCTCGGCAGGCAGGCAGGGTCGGGCTGGGCAGGGAGACACCCCTGCAGCAGGGAGGGGCCCCTGAGCAGGCTGGGCCTTTGTTTGAAGGAGGAAGGAGGGAAGCTGCCTTGGGCCCCTCTCCGGCCCCCACAGCCCCGGCCCCTCGCTCACCAATGCTTCTCTTCCTCCGAACCGGCACCGGCCGCTTCTCGGGGGTGTGCTTGGAGGCGCGGCCCCCGTGGGCCCTCAGGCTGCTTTCCAGAGCATCCTCGACCCCTAAAGGCACAAAGAAGACAGGTGACCAGCGACCCCCAGGCCCGACCACAGCACCTCCTGCAGCTCAGCCCCACCCTCACTCCCCAAGACAGAGCGTTCCCCGGGAGACGTCCATCCCACATGGGGAGTGTCCGGATGTGCAGGGTGTGCAAGACTCCCAGCTGCCCTGCACCCCACCGACCCCACAAAGCCTACACGGAGTCCCCCACGTGTGGTGCCCTCACCGCAGTGCGCGGCAAAGCTGTGGACTTGTGGGGAGGGCAGGGTGTCCCCTATGGCACCTCCTCCAAGGATGCCCAGGTGAAGGCTGCTCGGGTAGGGAAGCCCAAGGCCGGCCCTCTGGGTCCAAAGACCCAGAACCCACAAGCGAGTTGCTCCCAGCTGGGCCCACCTCCCAGACGGCCCCTGGGAAGGGGCTGAACGCAGGACAGCCAGGCGGGTGCTGCTGGACGTGCCTGCGTCTCCCCCGCGGGCCCCCCCCACCTGCCAGCCCTCACCCGACCCTCACGGAGGGTCCTAGCCTTGGAGGTGTTGGAGACAGGGCCAGGCGGTGGGCTGACAGCAAACCCCACTGTTCCCAAAGCAAGTCCACTGAGGGGGAGAGCCCCAAGAAACACGAGAGGTGAGCGAGCCCCCCCTGAGCTGAGCGGGGAGCAGCTGCAGGACTGAGCGGGGTGACCGACAGACGCAGGCACTTGCAGGAAGAAAAGGCCTCGGCCCCCAAGTCCCTGAGGATCCCAAAGCACGCTGTGGGGGTGGGGGGCCCCAGAGCTCCAATCAAAACTGGACTCTGATCCCCTGGGCTGGCGAGAGCCCCCCAAACACACGCGCCCCCCCACCCCCAGCCTCTCCTCCCCAGGGCCCCCAGGTCTCAGAGGAATGAGGGAAAAGGTGGGTCGGCTGCCCTCCGCCTTTGCCCAGACCCAGCAGGGGGCTGTGCCTCTTCTCCCTCCACCCCCGCCGCCTCCCAGTGATGCCCAGGGCCGGGGTCCTGAGAAGCCGGGGTCCTGAGAAGCCGGGGTCCTGAGAAGCCGGGGTCCTGAGAAGTCGTGCCGTAGCCAGAAGCTCCAGCAGCCGCACAAAGGTCCCCGCCCGCCCCTCCTCGCCCGCCAGGCGCACCCTGGCCCCGCGAGCCCCGGACACTGCCCACTCGTTCTAAACCAAGAACGAGCACCGTGCCCACGGGGCCAAGGGCAAGGGACACACTCTTTTGAAGTCTGAGCGGAACCCAACTTTTCACTTAAAGTGACTCAGTGTTCCACGACCACTCTTTTTTTGAGACCCAAAATAAGATCAGAACAGAACTACTCATGCTGTAAGAATTTCCCATCAACCAACGGTTCCAAGAAGCCCTCTTTCACGAAAAGAGGGACGTCTATGAGTCACGTCCCGTGGTGGCCCTCTCGCGATCGCTGAACTGGAGAGCAGAGAGCAGCCGGGCCACCCTCGGCCGAGAGAGAATTCAGCATCCAGCAGCGTTCTCGATGCCTTCCCACCGCCCGGTGCTGACTGCTGACCTCTGACCTCAACACGCAGTGTCCGTCCACCC
Source organism: Cnephaeus nilssonii (assembly GCF_951640355.1). Taxonomy (NCBI): domain Eukaryota; kingdom Metazoa; phylum Chordata; class Mammalia; order Chiroptera; family Vespertilionidae; genus Cnephaeus; species Cnephaeus nilssonii. Next base: position 109,131,915 of record NC_137076.1, on the reverse strand, counting down.
CCCCCCCCCCCGCCCCGTGTGTGCAGGGGGCACCGCACCGCTCTGGGCCTACTGAGGCCCACGAGGAGGCATGACAAACAGAAACACATATGACAGGACCGTGTCCCTCTCAGCCTCGCCCCCGCCCAGGCCTCCTCCCGCCCAATAAACGGATGACGGGCCTCCCAGCTCACCCACCGGCAGAGATCCGACCCGGTTTGGAGCCGAGACGGCAGAAGTCGCTTCTGGTCATGCAAGCCCACCCTCCGCCCATCACGATGGGTGGTCAGCACCCCGCCGGGCTGCGGGCGCGGGAGCGGCCTCTCTCCCGCTGGTGGCTCAGAGCGGGCAGAGCGGGCAGAGAGGGCTGCCCGTCTCCTCCGAGGACAGGTAACCTGTGTTTCCCTTTTGTCTTTCAGGCACAGCCAACGAGTCCTCAGGCCTCAGTCCTGGAGCAGAGTTAATGGCCCGAGATGGGATCTTTACGTATCGCTTACTCAGTGACCCGCGGGCACTGGGCCAGACCGCGCAGAACAAAGCTCCCGGGCCACTGGACAAACAGGCCCCAAACGCCACACACACACACACACACACACACACACACGCACACGCACACGCAAACACACACGCGCGGGAAATCGAGCCCTTTCTCCCGCACATGCAGAATGGAATTCACAGGCTCAGTGAGGGAACCCTATGCCTCAGGGCCTCCAACCACACCTCCCGGAGCTGCAGGCTCATTGCCTCACCTGTGAAATGGGACTGCAGCCCGGTCACTGGGAGGCGCCCCAAAGCCCACACACCAATCACAAAGCTCCGTCCACAGGAGGGAGGAGCCACTCCGTTTAAAAACACTCAGTTCTGATTCCTGGGGTTTGGCCTCCCACTGGGGTCAACTTGGAAACACCCCCCAACCCCCCAGCCCCCGCAGGGTGGAGGGGTTTCTCGCACCAGCCCCTCCCCACTGACCCCGGGGGAGGGGGGGCTGGCAATGGCCTGGAGGGCAGCTTGATCCTCCACAGCTGCTACCGGCCTTCCCAGCAGCCCCGCTGCGGCCCCTCTCCACTCTGGGCAGGAACAGGGGTTGGGGAACCCCCTCCCCCGCGAGCTCTAGAAGCAACAGGTGCAACCCCTGTGCTCAGCCAGAGGCCTGGTCTTCTCTGGTTTTCAGCTTCCAGGTCTGAGAAAGGGGAGGCGGCCAGGATAAATACTTTGGGGTGTGGGTCACAAAGGACGCCCTGGGGGCGCGATAGTGAGCAAGGGAGGCCCTGCTCTCCTCTCACCCCAAATCTCTCGGGCACGAAAGTCTGACAGGTAGGCCAGGGCAGGTGAGCCACCCACCCCGCTCCTTGGGGGTCGGGGGGAGGGGAGCCCCTGGGGCTTTTTATGAGGGGCAATTCGAAACCAGCAAAGAACTGACTGGTGAATCCCAGCTTTCTCGGTTGAGACCCCCCTCCCCTCGCCCCCAGAGGCTCTGGGCCGGAGCGCCCCCTCCCCCTCCCTCCCCCGCCCCCCCAAAGCCACCAGCGAGGCATTCACGGTGGGGGCGGGGCGGCGGGGCTGCAGAGACCGGAATAAGAATGGGCCCTGCAGAGCGTCGATGGCCCATTTTCCGGGCGTCCCACAGCCCTCCCGCGGGGACCCCGGCCCCTCCAGCCAGAACCAGAAAAAAGAAGGCTGGGGAGCTCTCTCTGGGAGGCAGTCTTCCCCACCCCACCCCCAAACCCACAGGGACCCGCCTTCCTGGCTCCCCAAAAACAAACCCTTCTCCCCGGGGCTACACATCCAGGAGCAGATAACACCCCCCCCCCCCCCCCCAGCCCAGCTCTGATCTCCCGGTGAAACCCTACCCCTGCCGATAAGGATCGGCCAAAGGATTTCCTGGGTCAGGAGAGCAGACACCGCCGGCCCGCTGGAGGACGGTCTCGGCACGAAACGAAAACAGTGCAGGCCTCTCGCCACAATCAGGTACAAACTTCCCCGTGGCGGGACCGTGGGACCGCCCTCCATGCCCCACACCCACACTTTGCAGAGAGAAATCTTCCCCGAGTCTCCCTCCACCTCCCCAGCCCCCTGCTGCTTCCGTGCCCTCCGGTTTCAGTCCACGGCAGGCTCCCCGACAGGAGCGTGGTTCCCACACTAGACACGTGTCTTCCTCCTGGACCGGCCCTCTCTGGCCCACACCCCGGCAAAGCCACCCAACACCCCCAGTTCCCCTTCACCAGCCACCCCGGGTCGCCGACCTGTGCCCCGGTCCAGACACCAGAGCGTGTCCTGCCCGCCTCACACAGAAACGTGTCGGCGGTGGCTGGGCTCCAGGGCCTGAGGGCCGGCCCCGAAATAGTCCCCAAACACCAGAAGTGTCTGTCCCGGGCGCACCTTTTCATTGCCTTGTGAAAACAGAGAAGACAAGGCCCCCAGCGACCAGGAAAGCGCAGCCTCGGGCAGGAGTGGGGCAAGTTCTTGGGGACGCAAAGGGACCCCCCCACCCGGGCCACCCGCCCAGCCTGCACCCCTGGCCCCTGTCCACCTCCAGGGCTGTGCGCCCGGGGCCTGGGCCGGCGCCCACCCCGCCTCCCGGCTGGAGGGCAGGCCCCAGGCAGGCGCACCTGGCCGGGCACCGGCGCCCTCGGTGTGGCTGAACTCTCCGTGACACACGCGGCAAGTTCCTTAAAGGCAAAAACAACCTCCGGGCGAGCGCGCAGCCCGCGGCGCGGCGGGAGAGAAAGTGGTGATTGGAAGAGAAACTCCTGACTCATCCGCCTGGGCTTTTATGGCCCGGGATTGGATTCTGACCTTTCGGTGCGCTCCTCCGGGCGCCCGGCCCGAGCGCGGGAGGCGGCCCGAACCCGAACGCAGGAGGCCTCGCGGGGCGCACTCACTCCCCGCGCCCTCCCCGCGCGCGAGGGAAGGGGCGCGATTTACCTACGGAGTCTATCTCCAGGAGTCGCTGGAGGTCCCGGATGCTGTGGATCTGACTGTGCGCCAGCCGCTCGATCACCTCGCGGGGGATCTCGGCCTCCTGCAAGCAGAGCCACACGGTCAGCCCGGGCGGCCCCCGGCCCCCGCCCCGAGCGCGCGGCCCCCGCCCCAGACAGCCCCCGGCCCCGCCCCACGTGAGCACCGCGCACAAGGGGCCACCCGACCCCCGCCCTGGCCGCGGAGCCGGAGGTCGGGGTGGGGCTGAGGGAGACCCCAAATCACCCGTCCCCATCCATGTCTACCCTCTGCAAAAAAAAAAAAAAAAAGCCCGCCCCACCTCTAAATTTTCAAACCAAAGCCCCCCCACCCCACCCCCACCCCCGATTCCAGCCCCTCCGCGCGGGGTGTCAGTTACAGGCGGCCTGGGAGCCGCGGGGGCCCGGGAGTTTCTGATTCAGGAGTGAAATCAACATGCAGAAGCTCAAGTTGAAATGCGTCACGGATGGGCGACGGGAGTCGCGGCAGCCCTAACACTTTAATCCAGCGGGGGCTTGGGTTTCACCCGCGGGGCCCCGGCGACCCTGCGGGGAGGGTCTGCGGCCCCCACACGCGCACACCCACACACACGCTCACGCGCCCCACCCGCTCCGGCCCAGCAGCGGCCCTAGCGCCGACGAGGACGCCCCAAATCCAGCCGGCGGCCGGGGGAAGCTGCAGGGATGTGAGGGTTAAATCTCTACCTCCGGCGGCTCCCGGGTCCCTGCCCAGACAACCCCCACCGCTCGGCCTCCCGACTCCGTCCCGGTTTTTAAAGGGACTGGGGGGTTCCTGGGGGCCTCGAGCACTAAGTTCCCACGACGGGGGGCTGGAGAGAGTCATTTGTCACAGCGAGCCCCCGGGATTCGGGACTGGAGACGGGGGCGAGGGGTGGGGGAAGACGCCAGCTCAGGGCGGGCGCCGGCCCGGCTCGCCCTGCTCAGCCACCTGTAAGCAGGCCCAGGCGGGCGGGACTGCGCCGGCCCAGCCGCTCAGCCAGGCTTGGCCCCGGGGTACCCGGAGCTGCGGCTCCGCGCCGCCCACCCGGACCGCCGGGGGGCCCCTACCTGCTTCCCGGCCGCTCTCCCCCCTCCCCGGCTCCACCGGCTCACACACACCCCCTTCCTCGGTCCCCGCACCCCGACACTGCATTGCCCGCCGCGCCCCGGTTCCCTCCCCGGAGAGAAGCCCGCGCCCCCCGAAGTTTCTCCCCGCTCGTCCACCCTGCCGCCACTCGTCCCTCCTCGGCAGAGCGACGCCACACGCTGGAAACTCACCAGCACCACTCGGGCGGAAAAGAGAACCCAGTTGGGAAAATTTAAGGACCGAGCACCCGACAGAAATCAAAACGCGCCCTGCAGAGCCGAGCCAGGGGCGCCCCGGCCGCGGGCGACTGCAGGGGGCGTGCGCCCGGCAGTCAGAGGGTACGGGGCGGGGTGGCACCTACCTCGGCCAGGGCATGGGCGAGGTATCCGCAGCCGAGGAGCAGCAGGCAAGCCCAGGTCCTCATCGCGTCCCGAGGCGCTGGCGGCTCGGCGAGGAGGCGAGGCCGCGGGGCGGGCACTCCAGCCGGGCTCCTGTGGCGGCGAGATTCCGTACCATCCCTCAGGGAGCGCGGCCCGGAGGGTGGCGCGGAGCTGCGAGCAGGCGGAGCGCGCCCGGCGCGAGCAGCGAGTGCAGAGGAGGCAGCGCGGCGAGGAGGAGGAGCAGGAGTGCGCGCCCGTCGCGCCGGGATCCTCCTGGGCCGCCGGTAGGGGGTGGGGACGGAAGGGGCGGAGGGCGGGGGCTGGGCTTCTTCCTTGGTGTGTCCCCGGTGCTGGCCGCCGCCGCGCTCGCTCCCGGGCGCAGCTTTAGGAGCGACCTGGCCGGGAATTCTGCACGTTGGCGGGCATCAGCCCCGGGAGGGAGCCCGGAGCGAGGCCGGAGCCGCCGCCGCACCACCCATCACCTGTCTGGACGCCCGGCCAGGCTCGGCCTCGGGCTCGCGCGCTCTGCGGGCTGCGGGCGGCCCTGCGCGCCCACCGTCGGCCCCGCGCTCGCCTCCGGCCTCTTTTCGGCGCCGCCGCCGCCGCCGCCGCCGCCACCAGGCCGGGCACGGCGCGGCCCAGCACAGCGCGGCCCGGCGGCCTGCGTGCGCCCCTCCGCGGCGCGCCCTCGGCTCCGCGCCGTGCTCCGCCCTCCGCCGGCCCGAGCCGGGCAGCAGCCGCCGGCCGCACGGGGCCTCGCCGCGGGGGCCTGAGGGCGGGCGCAGGACCGAGCCGGGCAGCAGCCGCCACCGGCAGAGGGACAGCGCGGGCAGGCCCGGCTCGCGGGAGTGGTGCGGGCTCCTCGGGGCGCGCGTGTGGAGCCGGCCGGCGGCGGGAGGGGGTTATAGCGCCGCCGCCGCGCCCCTCCCCCGCCCCCTCCCTCCCGCCTCCCCCGGATTCCAGGCCCGGGACCCGCACCTCGGAAGCACGCGGGGGCCGCACGGGCCCGGCCGCCGCCGCACGGAGCACACACACACGCTCACGCGGGCAGGAAAACCCATCCAAACCTCGCGCCGGCTCCGAGCACAGCCGCGGGGGCCGCGCCCCTCCCGCGGCCTCGCCCACCCCAGCGCCCGCTGCGGTCCTGCGGTCCCGGCCGGGAGGGAGGAGGCCGCGCAGAAGCCGACTCGCCTCTCGCCTCGGCCCCAGCGGCAGCCGAGGGCAGCGCCGGAGCTGCGACGCCAAAAAGGGCAAAAGCAGGCCGCCCCGCGCGGCGCTCCGGCCTCTCCACGTTGGGACCCAGGGCCCCCTCCCCCGCGCCATAAAAGGAGGGGAGTGAGGCCGTGGTGGAAAGCGGGGCGGGGTTCGTGGCGCTGCTGGGCACTCACCTGGTGGCGGCCACGCGCCCCAGCCCACGACCCGATGCCTGGGGCGTCTAAATGCGGAGCCTCCACCCACATCCCGAGGTGCGGGAGCGCCCGGGGGCTGCAGGGTCCCCCAAGTCCCCGCTCCTGCGTGGAAGGCCGGGCCGCGGCCTGAGCCGGGAACTCGAGGGGATGGTGGGGAAGGGGAAGAAGGGAGCCGCTCGTCGGGAACCCCCGGAGAGAGTGTGGCCCTCGGACGACGGATCCGCGGGGCGCACAGAGCGCCACCTCCCGCCTGGGCGCGACGCGGCGGTGCGGGGCAGCACCAGCGGGGAGCCGAGGCCCGTGCGCGGCTGGACCGCTCGCCTCCACGGAGGGTGGGTGCGCCCGGACCTGGAGGACTCACCCTCCTCGACCAGGTGGGTTAGGAACCCGGGTCGACCCCGTCGCCCGCCAGTGCTCGTCCCTGGAGCGGGAGACGAGTTCAGGACCAGAGCAAGAGGAGTGCGGGGCAAGCGACCCCAGAGCCCTAGAGCCAGGGCCCTGGCGGCTGGCAGGGACCCCCAGCCCAGGCAGTGAAGGCGCCGCCCGCTTTCCTCTCGGGCTGGGCCGCCCCTGGCATTTCAAAGGCCGAGTGGAGAGGGGCTTCAGGGCGCTTGCCTTCCCCCAGATACTGGGGTGGGAGCTTCTGCGGTTCCCAGAGGACCTCGGTGGACGTTCCTTCCAGAGGCCTTCACGTCCCTGCGGCCTCCCCACAACACGGGCCCCGCAGCCCATGGAGAGTCGGGCTGTAGGGCCCAGGCAGAAGCAGGGGAACTGGGAGACCATGAGGAGCACGTGAAAGCCAGGCCTTGTCTGTCCAGGTGGAACCTTCTGTCGCTTCGGAGAGAGACCCCTGGAAGTTTCTGGAAAGCAGGCAGACACCGCTGCCAGGCCTCTGGCTGGAGCCGGTGGGAGCCGCCTGATGCCCATGCATCTGAGAGTGGCCGCGCCACCCAGCTGAGACCCTGGTACTGGGCAGGCAGGCAGGGCCCAGGACATTCCCTGGGGTTATTAAAGGACTCGGTTTGGTGCCAGGGGTGGGAATGAAGGAGAAAAGGGCGCTGCACAGGATCCGCTCCTGGGGGTCCATGCCCCCTGCGCGGCCTGGCACTTCAGGGACACCCTGTTCTAATCTGGGGCCAGCAGGGAGATCTGGGGGCACGGATCATCTCAGACCAGGGCGGGAAGGGGAGCAGGGTCAAGCCTGCCCCAGACTGGAAAGCTTTGGGGGGAGCAGGCGGGCCTCCCTCCCTCCCTCCCTCTAATCTCAAGCCGCTATTAAAAATAAAACCCGCTCACGTCGTCATAGCGACCACAACAACAGCGGCTGTGGCTTCGTGAGGGTGGCAAAAACTTCCGCAGCCACGCGACAGCCGCCTGGGGGAGTTGGGGCACCACACGGGTTGCAGCACCAAGGCCTGCCCTGGGGTGGGACGGGGACCCCAGCACCCAGCCCACCCCACCCTCCCCCGTCCTCAAGGAACTGGCAGCAGCTGTTTTGAGGACTGGAAATGGAGATGGAGGACTGACTGGACCAAGAGGTGGCCTGGGGAGAACCACGCCTGCACGCCCCTCCTCCCGGACCTTGGTTCCTCCTCAGCACCCCCTATTCGGACTCCAGCACCTGGAGCTGGGGCTGTGTGGGGAGGGGTTGTGGGATGCTCGGCTGAGGGGAACCTCTGCGGCCTGACGGGTGGGGGCACCACACCTGCCCAGCCAGCCCCCCCCCCCCCCCCCCCGCCGCCCGGGCGTTCTCCACGGGTTAGGCGTGGTCGCGTGCTGCTTTCCACCGGGAACGGAGTTTCCCTCAGCCTATGAGGTTCGCACGGATCACGGCAAACATTTGATAACAAGGCTAAACATACTTGAGGAGGAGGAAGCCAAGGCCCGGTTCCGGGTTCCGTGGGCGGGGACCCAGGAAAACTCAGGCCAAAGGTGTGTGTCGGGAGGCCAGCGGGAGAGACCTGGTGGAAGAGGGGGCAGGGGTCCCCAGGCTGGGGAGCTGCTGGTGGGAGGGAGGGTGCACCTGGGCAGGGGATGCCCAGCCGCCTCCGGAGCCCAGCCTTGCCCGACGTGCCCAAGGCCCGTAATTAAGGTGAGTCAGGTGCTCCAAATAGGTGGCGAGAGGCCACCGCACAGCTGAGATGACTGGCTGGGCACCCGCCCCCGGAGGCCCCTCCTGGCACCCAGGGAGGGTCAGGAAGGCCTGGTCCACCTCAGAGCCAGGCAGGGCTGAGGCGGGCAAGGGGGCCTTTCTCAAGGGCTGTCAGAGCCCTGGCTGGTTTGGCTCAGTGGATAGAGCGTCGGCCTATGGACCGAAGAGTCCTGGGTTCGATTCCAGTCAAGGACGTGTACCTCGGTTGCAGGCTCTTCCCCGGTCAGGGCGAGTGCAGGAGGCAGCCAGTCGATGTGTTTCTGATGGATGTGTCTGTCTTTCCTTCTCTCGGGAAAATGTCCTCAGGTGAGAACTGTCAGAGAGCCCAGCCCTTGGTGGTGCTCAGCCCACGGTCACCCTAAAACCCACTTTCCAGACGGCCCCAGAACTGATGAGGGACCCTCCCTGGACACCAGCTCCCGTGGCCCCTGCTGCTCCGCCCAGACCGGTGATGTGCCAGGGTCACTCGGTGGCATTTGTCCTGCAGCTCCCCGCAGGATCGTGAAGGGTGATGTCACGGGGAGAGTTGCCCGCAATCCTGGGGCCCATGCCCACCTGATTCCTGGTCCAGAGGTGCCAGGGGAACGGGGGGGGGGGGGCACACCCAGGCCCAGCTGCCCCACGTCTCAGTTCTCTCATCTGGAAAATGGAGACCCTGCAGGCACCGCCGCCGCCACAGGGCGCATGCCCCTGGGCACACAGGCAGGGCACGGCTGCCGGCACCAGCTGGGCGTCCAAACCCAGGCCCCCGCTGGTGCCAGAGCGGATTTCGGAGCCACTTGTCGTGATGAAACCCCTCGGTGCCCTGTATCTCCGCCAAGGCTTTCTCGGCTCAGGGCAATTAATCCAGCAGCAGCCTCAGCCGAGTGGGCACCGCTCCTTGAAGATCAAAAGTGCCCAGGCAGGCGTTAATTAACTCATCATCTCGGGGCCCGGGGCCTGTGACTAGTCCAGGCTCCCCAGAAAGGGAGAAGCCGCCAGCAAGCAGGGAAGCCGTTCTCGGGGTTGTTTTTAACTCCCTATTAATTATTTTATTTTCAAAACTTACAAACAGAAGTGAAGTTTAAAATACCCCAGAATGCCTGATGGGTGTGGCTCAGGGGTTGAGCATCAACTTATGTATGAACCAGGAGGTCACGGTTCGATTCCAATCAGGGCTCATGCCCAGGCTGTGGGCTGGGTCCCCAGTAGGGGGTGTGCAGGAGGCAGCCGATCAATGATTCTCTCTCATCCTTGATGTTTCTCTCTCTCTCTCCCTCTCCCTTCCTTTCTGAAATCAATAAAAATATACATATATTTAAAACCCAGAATTGATTTGTAACTATTTTGTGAATGAAGATCCATGTCACGGGCACTGGGTGGCCTCACAAAGCGAAGGCTGGGCCTGGACAGTGGGCATTGGAAACGGGGCTGCCCCAGGCGGTGTGCTCCGCGGGGAAAGCCCACAGCCTCCGCGGACGTCACAGGAAAGGAAAGAGCGTAACACGTCTCGCTGGTCATTTTTATATGAATCGCGTTAGGATGATGCCATCGAGTTAAATAAACGATATGATTGCAATTAATTTCCCCTGTTCGGTCCTCCTTTGTTTAGTATGGCTCCTCGCACGTCTACAATGCCGTGCCGCTCAGATGCTCCCACTGGACCGTGCGAGTGTAGACACCCAGCGTTCACACCTACACGGCAGAGGCAAGCAGGTGCGGGTGGAGGACGGCAGAGCCTGGGGTCTCACGTGCCCGCAGCCGCAGGGCTGTGTAACCGGGAGCCGTTCAGCACCTTGGAGCCTCAGCGACCTCCCCTGGGGAACAGCCGGCTCAGAGGGTTGCTTTCGGAAATGCCCCCTCGTTCCTTCTACAAACACGACGTTCCAGGCACTGTGCGAGGACGGCCACCCCACGGAGCCGGTGTCTGCACGGAGTCCCGAGCACACACTCTTCCGGAAAAGGAGTCGGGTGGTCAGGGAGGCCTCCTTGAGAGGGAGCAGCTTTGAGACAATTTAGACGGAGCCTTCAAGGCAGAGAGAACAGCAGCACGAGCAAAGGCCCTGGGGCAGGAACTGGCTTGGCTTGTCCAAGGAACAAGGGAGGTGGGTATGGCAGGAAGCGATGAGCTGGGCGAGGAAGGCAGCAGGGCAGATCGCTTAGACCTTGAGCACAAAGTAAGGAATTAGAATTTTATTTCCGGGAGGCAGCGGGGGGGAGGGGGCGTGGGGTCAGCACCCCATTCCCAGAGCTGGTGCCGATCGAACTCAGAGCTGCCAGCCGGCGCCCTCGAGGAGCCGTTCGGTGGCCACGGCCCCACCTGGAGTCCCACAGCTGAACGCCTGGCAGAGAAATGGCCACATCCTCCAAGGGCTCAGAGCGGCACAACTTGGAGTCACAAACCTTGGAAACAACCAGGTCCCTCGTGCGTGTCCTGTGGTAGGGAGCGGGGTCCAGGCCAGGGGTGGCTGTTTGCTCAGGCCCAGCGTCCCCAGGCCGCGTGCGGTCCGAGTCCTCTAAGCTGGGCACTCTGCGGAGAGGGTCTGGGCGCGGGGCTGATGGGCGGCGCCTTTTCGCCCCGCGTCCGGTGGTCTGTGACGGTTGGTATCGCTCGTCTAAGAAACTCAGTCACTTCCATTTTAAAACAGGCATTTGGGGAACAGAAGCCACGGGCTCTGGGCTGGAGGGCGGCAGGTCCCCTCCCCTCTCTGGGCCTGAAGTTCCCTCTGAGCCAACGCTGCAGCCCTGGCCTGGGAGCCCAGAGGGAGGGGCTCCGGGGAGACCCCTGCATCCGGGCCAGGGAAGCCCCGGGCCGGGCCCGCCTGGAGGACCCCCACTCCCTGTCACTAAGGGAAGCACAGCTCATCCCACCTCCAATTCTGTGGTCGTGACAAGAACCAGTGGCCCGAGGGAGCAGAAGGCGTGGCCCACACAATCGCCAGGCTCTGCAGGGAGCAGCCCCAGGTGCGGTTGGATCCAGACACGCCCAGGGGGTTAGAGCGTCGTCCCGGTACCCGTGTCTCGGGTTTGATGCCCAGTCAGGGCACATACAAGAATCAACTGATGACACATTCACACCATGGGATCTATGCAGCTGTTCTGATCTCCTACCCTTTGAGACAGCAATGGAGGGACCTGGAGACTGTTATGCTAAGCGAAACAAGCCAGTTAGAGAAAGACAAACATCACATGATCTCACTGATAAGTGGAATCTAAAGAACAAAATAAACCGATGCACAACATGGGTCCAGAGGCATGGATGCAGGGACAGAAGAACAGACCCCAGTGGAGGTGGGAGGATGGGAAGAGGTGAACCAGGAACATGTCTGCATATGTGCATGGCCCCCGGGCACAGGCAATAGGATGGGAGGCCTGGGTGGGGCAGGGGCTGGGTGGAGGGGGCAAACGGAGACAAGGAGAGGCATCTGTAACGCTGTCAACAATAAAATTAAAAAACGAACAAAAAACTCCACACCCTAAAAAAAAAAGAATCAACCAATGAATGCATAAATAAGTGGAACAACAAATCAATCTCTCTCTCTCTCAAAATCAATAAGTAATTTTTTAAAAAGACACAGCCATGTCTTCAGAATCAGCCCTCAGCCTCATCGTCCACTTTCCCCACAGGGAAGGGGGCCCCCACCCAGCAGCCTCCTGGCCCCGAACTTCCCAGGGCATTGAGGCTGCGTGTCACAGGCCCCGTCTGGGGACACGGCTCCCCGCTGGCCTCGCTGGGTCACCCTCGGGCCTCCAGCCGAGGAGGCCACCACGCCCCCTGGCCAGCACCGAGGGGGGGCACTGGGATTCGGGGCGCACTCTGTCCTGAGCGACCCTGACAGTGCCCTTCCTCCCTGGGGACGCGCCATCTGCCCTTTGACCTTGAGGAGGGGGTCTGGGCCCCGCAGAGGGTGGACTCGCAAACCCCCTGCTCGTGACTGCTGGGGAGGCATTTCTTCGTGGCTGTTTTTCTCAACAGGAGAGAGCAAAGTACTGTCAGATAATCTTATCCTTGTCCTGCCGTGACCCCAGCTCGGGGTGGGGGTGGGGGGCGCAGCCTCTGGCAGCTCGCCTCCCTCTGCGGCAAACAGTGCGAGGGGCGGGGCGGGCGGGCCTCAGCGCCGCTAGCGCCCGCCGCGAGGGCCTCGGAGGGGCCGACACCTCTCAAGAGGAGGGAGCCCAGGCCCACGGCCAGCAAGACCGGTCCTGGGTTCGAGGACCGCTCGACCGCGCTGGCTGTGCAAACTGTGGCAGGTAAGTCACCTCTCTGAGCCTCAAAGACGAAAGGGGGCAATCCAGGCAGAGGTCAGCCCAGGACGCGCCCAGCACAGAGCCCGGCACCGCCCACGTGCCCACCAGGCCTGACGGACCCGTGTGGACGGCTGTGTGCTCACACGCTGAGCCTGGCATACAGCAGGTGCTCCATGTGCAGAGGGTGCCGCCTGCAGCACCGAGCACCTCGCGGCCTGGCACAGCCGCCTGGTTGGGGACAGGCCCGGGGTCGTCCTGGCCGTGGCCAGCCGCTGTGTTCACCGGCACAGAGCTGAGCTCGGCCCTCGGGGGCCTCACCTGCGGCCCGAGAAGCCCGAGACGGGAGCAGCGGCACCCAGACCCGGCTCTGTCCCGGGTCACGTGTGGGCCGAGGCTCTGCTGGCTGGTCGCACGCCGTGTCGGTCTCTCCTGCGCACAGGGCCCTGAGGCGCATCCATCCAACGGCACACGCCACCACCGGACACAGCAAAAGCCACACTGACGCCCTCACGGCGCTGACCGACCCGGGGCTTCCCTGCCCGCCTCGCCGGTGCTCTGGGCCTCGGGAACCGGGACTGGCCGGCACAGACAGCCCCGAGCCCCAGGTCCCAGGGCCCTCCCCGTGACGGCTTCTTTCGGCCGATGGCCTCATGGTGACAACGCGGCTGCCAGACGCAGCTTGCCTCCCGTCCCCACTGAGCGAGGAGGACACGCCCCGGCCAGGACGGCTCAGCGGCCCATTCCTGCGTCCAGCCCACGCGGCCGACGGTCAGAGTCCCCAGCTCGCGACGTGAGGACTGGCCAGGCCTCAGGTCTCTGACTGGCCTCAGGGCAGCGCTCGACCCCGCGGCCACGCCCTCCTCTGGACACAGTCCTGCGCCCGCTCCCAGGATCCCCCTTGCTGACTTTCTGAGTCCCCCTGGCTGTGCAGTCCCGTCCCCACGGGCCCCTCTGCCCGGCTGGGCCCAGGGACTTCCATCCCCTCCTCCCCGGTATGCTGACCGGCCTCAGGGCTGCCACGCCCCTCGGGGCTGACCACCCGCAGCAGGACCTCGAGCCCAGACCCTAAGTCCAACCGTCCACTCGGCACCTGGACCTGGTGTCCGGTGGCCTCGTCAACCTTCTCACAACCGGGGCAGACCCGGCCCCGCGCTCGGCCCTGGGGCCATCCTCCTCGGCCGCTCGGCCCAGCATCGAGCCAACTTAAGCCTCTCCCTCCCACCGCGCCGCCCTGTCCACTCGCCCCTCAGTGTCTCCCAACCCTGGCCGGTCCCCCAGAACCCCCCGTCCCGGCCCCACCCGGCCCTTCCCTCAGCCCAGGTCCCCTCTACGCCGAGTCCCCCCACGGCTCCGGATCCACAGCAGATGCTCGAGGCCCCTCCTCACACCGCGCCCCCCGGTCCTGCTTCCCGGCAGCAGGTCATCAACAGCCCGGTGCATCGCCAGGCTCCCCGCGGAGCTGACGTGGGCAGAAGCAGCGCAGCCCTGGGGCCCGGACGCTTCCATTAGCAGCTCGGGCCCTGGCCCCCGCCCAGCTGCCTCCCACGAGATCGGGGAGTCAGGGCCGCCCGCTCTCCACGCCCTCATGGCCGCAACTCTGCGCACGCCTCCTGCAGGCTGGGGGTCCTGTGCGTGCGACAGGCTGGGGGTCCAGAGCCGCCAGGCCGAGGCCGCAGGTGTCGTGGGTGACTCCATCGCGGCCACGGGACCCGGGACGAGGGCAGCTCAGCCCCGAGGACCAGCTCCAACGTCAGGCTCGGTCTCTTTCTAGCACGTTCCGTGGATAAGTCATGTGACGATTCTGGACCTCAGTTTCCAGCGGCGATGACCAGCTACCCCAAGACTGGGAGCGTAAAGCCACAAGGAAGATGGATCCCCGCTTCTGTAGGTCAGGAGGTCGGAGTGGCTGGGCTGGGGGGCCTGTCCGTGAGGCGGGGGCTGATGGGAAGCGGAGCGGCTGCCAGGTGGCTGCGAGGCTGGAGGCCTCTGGGCCCCACGCATGTCGCTGCCACGGGCACCTGGCTTCCTTCCCCGAGCGAGAGCCGCGTCCTCGCTGGCCGGTCCACAGAGGCCCTCCCTCAGGCCCCGGCCAGTCCCGCTTCCCGGAGGAGGCGGCCAGGAGGGGGGATCACCGGGCACCTGGGGGCCGGCGGCCCCCAGACTCAGGGCCTTTGCCAGGGTTAAGCCAGCTCACGAGCAGAGTGCCCGGTGAGGAGCCGGGGTCGGGGGGGAGGGGGCCTTGGCCTCGGTGTCCCCTCGACCGCTCAGGAGACGTCCAGGGCCTGAAACCCTCCCGGCCTCCAAGCAGCAGCCCCGGAGGCTCCCAGACGCGGCGGAAGCCGCAGGGCCCGGGCGGGGCTGTGTTGCGTGAAGGGACAGTCCCTCCCGGGTGGAGGGGAGGGGGCCTGGCTCATCACTTCCCTGCGGTCCCCTCCCCACACCCACCCAGCCAGCCCCCGGCACCCTGCCCGGCGTCACAGCTCTGCCTCTGGGAAGGGAGCCCCCTACTCGCCTCCCAAGGCCCCGGAGGGCCAGCGAGAGTGGAGAGCCCACCGGGCCGGCCTGCGTCTGAGCTGCGAGGGATCAGGACCCCAGAAGGCCCACCGGCCCTGCCCTGTCCAACGGGAAGGAAGCCAGGCTCCCAGGGCCCAGGAGGAGTCCCAGAAGGCTTCCAGGAGGAGGTGGCATTTGAGCGGCCAGCGCGGGGCTCCCCGGGCCAGGAATTCTCCTTCCAGCGGCCACACCCGTCTTATCTGCTCTCGGGGAAGCAGCTCCCAGGGGCCTCCCCCTCCCGCGGGCACAGAGCGACGTCACCCGCCAGGAATGCACTCAGCCCCCTCCCCCCTCCGCCCTCTCCCCACCTCGCCCCATCCCTCCGCTTCCCCTCTCCTCCCCCTTCTGTCTCCATCCTGGTCCTCCCCCCCGCCCCGGCCCATCACTCCGGACCTGCCCCTGGGGATTTCCAGGATCCCGCCACCCATGGGCGGGGCGGGAGGGGGGTGGCACCCTGTGCCAGGGGGTGGGGTTTCCTCAAGAACCTCCCCCAAACCCTCCAGCCAGAGGGAAAAGGCGGCTCCCACCTCCTCTGGGCCTGGGCCCCGGGCAGCCGGAGCCCCACCCCCTGCACCTCAAGGCCTTTCTCTTCGTGGGCTCCCCCCTTGGAGGGGGGCTTGTCTCCCAGGCACCCCCGCCCCCCGTGTCTGGGGCAGCACCTGCCCACCGTGTGCCCGCTCAGGCTCAGGCTGGCCCGGCTCCCACGGCCTCCCTGTCCTTGGCTGTGGCCCGACGGCTGGACGGGTGTGGCCCACAGGTGCTGAGAAGAGGACAGAGTCCACGGGAGCCGCCCTCCCCGGCAGCCGCCCTGCCTTCCCACCAGCTCCCAGGCATAGTCTCTCCCCAGGTCTCTCCCCTGCCTCAGCTCCCCTCCCCCCCCCCCCCCCGAAGTCTGTCCCGGAGCCACTGAGACGGTCAGAGCCCCCCAAGTGCTGCACTTCCCTGGCAGTTGGCACCAGGTGCCCCATGGCCCCCCTGCCCCCGGCTGGCACCCCTCCCCACCCATGGGCTCAGGCACCTACGGGCAGGCGAACACCCAGAGGCCAGCATCTCTGTGATTGCGACACGGGCCAAGGCTCCCCAGGCGGGGTGGGCACCCACTGGCGGGTGCAGCCGTGGTGAGGGCCACAGAGCTTTGGGCGAGCCCTCCCGTCAGGGCCTGTGTGGCGCGGGGCACCCGGTCAGCTCGGCAGCCGCTGCCCAGAGCTGATTCCGGAGCCTTCGGCAGGACTGGACCCCGGGAGGGCTGGGCTGGTGGGTGTGCAGGGGCCATCCCCAGGGTCCACCCACCCTCAGGCAAGGCCCGGGGTCCCCCCCGCTGGGCCCCCACATGCATAGGGCAGTGCTTTTGTTTTGCAATCTATTTTTATTGACTTCAGAGAGGAAGGGAGAGGTTAGGTCTGGGGTCAGAGCTCCAGGCAGAGAGGCAGGGGGTCAGGCAAGGCCCAGAGGCCCGCTGGTCTGTCTGCAGGTTCCCAGGACCCATCTGGGCTGGACTCTGGGGAGGGGCGGCGATGGGGAGACGGCGGAGGCTGGTGACCGACCCAGGGCCTGCAGCCGGGGGTGGCCGGAGGTGAGCAGAAGGAAGCCAGAGGCCGAGGCCGAGACGGAACATGCGGGGGCGGCAGGCACGGCGAGCTGGGACGCTGGTCTGGGCGAGGTGCCCACAGCTGGAGAGGAAGTGACCCTGGCACAGCCCTTCTCCAGCGCAGGGGGTGCTGGGTCTGGCCCATGTCCCCGGGCCCCTCCTCCCATGCGGCCCTCAGACCTCCCGTCCCCGGACCAGAGCATCCAAACCCCAGGACCGGGGCGTGGCCATGGCCTGCGCAGGGCACCCCGGGTCCACCTGGCCGCAAGCACTGAAATCGATCCTGTCGCCGCCCCCTCCCGGCGGTCACTCGCAGGACAGCGGCGTGGGAGCCCCGCGGACAACGGACAAACGTGCAGGAGACACACCGGGACGTCCACGTTCGTGGGCTGCCGGCCACGATGCAACACGGGTGCTCCCAGGAGTTCCACGTGTGACCAGGGCGCTCTCCTCCAAAGCATGTACATCTGCTGGGGTCTGGGAAGCCAGAACGGTCTGACCACAATCAAAACAAACACGTCTTCTGTCTCGGGTGGCGTGGAGGAGTTCGTGGGCCTGGGGGCCGGGTGGGGCTCCAGCCTCGGCTCTGGCATCCCCGCCGGGACCGGCAAAGCCCTGTGCCCAGCAGACACCTCGCCCAGGGACCGGCAAAGCCCTGTGCCCAGCAGACACCTCGCCCAGGGACCGGCAAAGCCCTGTGCCCAGCAGACACCTCGCCCAGGGACCAGCAAAGCCCTGTGCCCAGCAGACACCTCGCCCAGGGACCGGCAAAGCCCTGTGCCCAGCAGACACCTCGCCCATCCAAGTGCCCGGCGCCTCCACGCAGCAGCGCCATCACTCAGATCCAGGCTGCGCCTGCGAGGGTTCGCGGGGTTTAGTCAGTCATGCCTTCATTCAGCCAACGTGTGTGTCTCCGTGTGCACCGGGGGCTGGGGGACAGCTGGGTCCCTGTGCTGGGGACTCCAGGGCAGCACAGGCCACGGCTCGGTGGCGGACACAGCAAAGCCCTCGAAGCTCCCGGGGCACGGCCGACCCGGGCGGCTCCGGTCAGGTCACGGGGCAGGTGACGCTGTGCTGTGTCCCTGGTCCTAGGGACGGAGACTCACCGGTCGTCGGCCCTGTGGGCCGGGGGAGGGGTGCTCAGGGCGCCCTGCAGCCAGAGCGGCTGGACACACAGGCTCCACACGGGCGTGTTCGGGGGGCCTCATGCATGTGATAAGTTGGCATTGTCCACGCGGCAGCTCCCGACCGGCACTGGCCACCACGCGGACCCCGTCACCGGCACGTCCAGGCCAGGCGGTGAGGGTTAGCTTTCCCGCTTCACAGGGAGACGGCCGAGGCCCTGAGGGCCGGAGCTGCGGATGCCACAGAGCTCGTGAGACGTGGGGCCGGGACACGTGGCGCGGCAGGCGTGACACCTGTGGTCGGGGCCCCTGGTGCTGGCCCCGTCACGGCCCGGGGGGTTGGGGACGGCCAGGCCCATCGTCCAGTGAGTTCCAGGAATACACCAGCCGGACGCCTCCACCAGCGGCAGGAAAGGAGGCTGACTAAGGAGGGCAGGGAGGTCTCCCAGGGCGTGACCCAGCCTCACCCCGGGCCCTTCCTCGAGGCGGAGAGTCCCACCGTGGACGTGGGGGTCGGTGGGACGCATGCCAGGCCCGCCTTGGTAAGAGTCCCCATGGGAAGGTGCCGAGGGTCCTGGGAGCCCCTGTTGAACCGGGCCAGGCGCCCCCTGGACCCCGGTCTGCCCAGCGCAGGGGCGGCTGGGGCAGAGATGTGAGTCAGCAACCTCCTAGTTTGCTCCCATCCCGGGAGGCGAGAGGTCCGAGGGGAGAGAGAGGTCAGCGTGGCTGGTGACAGCGGACCAGCTTCCTGGAAGGGGGTGGGACGAGCTGCACGCTGATGAGGCCACGCCGACTCGGACCCTGCCTGGCTCTGAATCTCGGGGACCAGCGCCCCGCGGCCTGCAGCAGCTGGGGGGGGGAGGGGCTCTGGAAGGCAGGATGGGGACCCCACGTCGGGCCAGGCCACCGCCAGGGTCTCACAGACACGGAGTCCCCCCTCCTGGTCCCGCCGTGGGGCCTGCCCGTCTCCCAGCCGGGCAGCGGGAAGCCGCGAGGGAAATGCCCAACCTCAGATGAGTCACCGCCGGCCTCTGATTCAGCCACCCAGGCGGGGAGGGAGGCGAGACTGTCCCTGGCGAGGTCGTCCCTGCAGGCCACGCCACCCGCCCCGTGGGCACCACTGAGCAGCCGGACCCTGAGCTCCTCTTGCCGGCCCAGCACCCCTTCCCCTGCCCCGCCCCCGCCCCCGCCCCCGTTCCCCCACAGGCAGCAGGGCTCAGAGGCACCCACTCAGGGCTGTGTCTGCCACCCGCCTCCTCATGGGCTGAGTGCTTGTCCTGGTAAGTTCTGAGTCTGGGTACTGCGGACAGGACTCTGCGTGGGACCCGGGGCGCCCACATTCCCCGCCACCCTCGTCTACGCGTCCCCTACCCCAGGCCCCGTGCGGGAAGACGTTTCTCATTCCCAGCAGTTCCTGTTTTTCCGATTCCCTTTCGTGGACTGCGCCGTGAGGGTCCCGCTAAGAACAATGTCACCCATGAGCTGTTTAAGTTCATTTTTATCAGTGTGAGCCTTTGCTCAAAGTTCCTTTCTTTTTTTTTGGCCCGTGGAAGCCAGAGCCCAAATTTCCCTCCTTCACCCCCCAGTTTATTCGTGTTTTAAAATGTGTTCAAATCTTTGGGGGTGACTCCATGCCCGGCCGGCAGGTCCTGGGCCCTCAGGTGAGTGGGCTGCCCCGCCACACCGCGAGCCCCCCGGAAGCTGCCTGGGGAGGGGTGTCCACATCAGGCCCCCGGAGCCGCCAGAGGCACAGGGACACCCAGGGACCGAGGCCAGGACCCCAGGGTGGACAGTGCGCGCCAACGTGGACCCTTCCCGAGCCCGTTCCCTCCAGTGCCCCTGGCACGGCCCTGGGCCCGAGAGGGCGGAACAATCGCCCGGCTGTGTCTCGGGCACACAGCACCCTTTCACGGCCCACAAGACAGGGTCTGTGCCCGCCCGGTGCCAGAGGGAACAGGCCAGTGCCCAGCTGGGAGGATGCTGCTGCAGCCCACGCCCCCCCACCCCGGACGGCACGCAGGGACTTCCTGCAGCTGCCGGCCGGCGGGGGGCGAGGGGGGCCCTGCCAGCCCAGCCCAGGCCCCGGGCGCCCAGCAAGGAGGCAGCGCAGCTCGGGGGGTGGTCACATTCGAGGCGGCCGAGCTCGCGGCTCCTCCCCGCTGGGCCTCTGCACGGCTTCCCGTGGGACAGAGCCTCCGTCCGGGACGACGGAAAGTTCCAGGACGGACCGTGGGGATGGCCGCACGGCGGTGTCAACACGCCTCACGCCCACGAACTGGGCCCTGACTCGCGGGCCGTGGGGTGAGCTTCACGCTGTTCACCGAACACACACCGCGGAAGAGCCGCTCTGGGAGTGAGACACACTGACGGGAGGGACTTCATCGCACGTTTAATGGCACATGCAGCACGGAACACAGATACACACGCGGTACACGGCAGTCACCCCCACGGGCACGTGGTGCTCCCGGCGCCATTTCCGCTGTACCCGGGGCACCAGGGGCTGCCAAGCAGCCTGCACTGCCGAGCCCCGCTGGCCTGGCTCGGGGTGTTGTAGGACTGAAAATGCATTTGGGGGGCCTGTCTGAGATGGCGACTGGGGGTGTGGGGCCCGGGGCCTGAGCTCAGGTGAGGGACTGCGCAGGGCGAGGCCCCCGCCGCACGCGACGTGGTTCTGATAGCTTCATCCAGAGCCTCTGGGAATCCCCCCGACTCGGTCTCCCAGGAGCGGCTTTGCCAACGGGATGCAGACTGGCTCCGGCCCGGCTCCAGAACAGCGCTCCCGTCTCGGCAAGTCCTACACTCACGAGGCTTCCTCCCGTCCTGGGCGTCTGGGCCCGGCTGGGGCGACAGTGGGACCAACTGGCACCTGGCGAGTGTCCCGGACCGACAAGGGCTTTCCGAGACAGGTGAGCGACCACCACCCCTGCGCCCGCCCTGGGGTCACCTGCGGCCCGTGGGGGTCACCTGCAGCCCGTGGGGTCACCTGCGGACTCTCGGGGTCACCTGCGGCCCCTGGGGTCACCTGTGGCCCGTGGGGGTCACCTGCGGCCCGTGGGGGTCACCCGCGGCCTGTGGGGTCACCTGCGGACTCTCGGGGTCACCTGCGGCCCATAGGGGTCACCTGCGGACTCTCGGGGTCACCTGCGGCCCGTGGGGTCACCTGCGGACTCTCGGGGTCACCTGTGGCCCGTGGGGTCACCTGCGGCCCGTTGGGTCACCTGCGGACTCTCGGGGTCACCTGCGGCCCGTGGGGTCACCTTCCAAGGCGCCCTGACCCAGAGCATCTCCCACAGGACCCCTGGGGGGGGCTGGACCCACTCTTTCCTCAGTCTCGACTTCCCGCTCGGAGCCCCAGGCCTGCGGGACACCCAGGGACCGAGGCCCCACGTTAGACCTGGTGACCTGGGTCACAGAGGTGGCCAGGCCCTCACCTCCCGCCACGAGGTGAGCACGCTTCGGTGTCCCCCAGAAGACGCAGGGAGGGTGGAGGGGTCCCTACGATGAGCCCACAGCGCGTGGAGAGATGGGCGTGCGTGGGGAGGGGCAGCGACTGCGCCTCAGTCGGGGGCCCCCTGCTTGCCCCCGTTTTCCAACGCACGGGTGACTGTCCCGTTCCACACGGGCGTCGGAGGGAGGGCGGTGCCCACGCTGTGGGACCCAGCCCCTCGGGCCCGGACACAGGAGCCCCACACGCGGGAAGCGGGGTGCTGGGGCGGGGCTCAGACGGTGAGGGAGATGAAGCTGTTGTAACGCTGGATGTTGCGCTTGAGGATCTCGGAGCAGGGCCCCAGCACGCGCTCGAAGCGGGGCCGGTCCAGCTTCACGCACTTGAGGGGCCCGCGGGCCACAACGGTGGCCGCCCGGGGCCGGTTCAGGAGCAGCGCGATCTCCCCTGGGGGCGAGAGGGGGGTCAGGGCCTGGCCTGGGGCCCGGCTGCCGATTTGGGAGAAACGACCCGAAACCCGGGACCCTGGCGTACATCTGCCGCCGATAAACAACAAACCTTCGGTGTGAGCACGTGCGTGGGCGGCACCAGCACTTACGCAGACGGGTCTCCTTGGACGTCTGACATTCACAGTCAGCACCGCGCCTGCCCCACCCATGGGGTCCCACGCTCCCCGGGTCCCCCCTCGGCCAGGACGGGGGTCAGTCGAGGCCTCACACCGGGGGGGCCGTCTCCCTGCAGGTCTCCATCCCTGTACCCACCAGGTCCCGGGGTGTGGGAGCCGCTCCCACTCACCGAAGTAGTCGGAGGGCCCGAGACGCCCCACTTCCACGTACTCCTCATTCGGGGACCGGCGCTGCAACACGGAGGCCGTGCCCTGTGGACGCCAAGGGGACAGGTGAGGGTCGCCGGGCCGAGGTCACCCACCAGGGGGTCCCCTGTGACGGGGCCCCCCCTCCCACCAGCTCCTTCCCACACCCCCACCCGAATTCCCTGCTTCCCCTGTGGACGGGGGCATGGGGCTGAGCCATGGCCCGTGATCGCTGATGCACCTCCAGCGGCCGTGTCTTCGTGGGAACCCGGGCGTCTGTGCGTGGCCACCAGCCGACCTTCGCTAAGGCCCAAGGGCTGGGAGCGCGTCACGCCCGGCGAGCAGGAGAGCGCGTCTCAGGGTCGTGTCCCGGGAGAGCTGTGGCCCGGGAGCAGGGCAGCGTCTGCGGGCCTCACGGCTCAATGATTAACAGGAGGCGTGAGGACCAGACAGCCCGGAGCCGTGACCCCGTGACCCCGAGCGCCTCTGCCTTGGTGGCAGGACGGCTGGGAAGCCTGGGTGGGAGGGTCCCGGGGGGGGACACTGGCGTGGAGGGCTCGCCCCGGCCCCTCGCCTGCGGGGAATTGGGGCGTCCCTGTTGGTGGGACCCCGATGGCCTGTCCTCTGTAAGCCCTGGGGGGAGTGAGTTATGAACAGCCCAGCCGTGTCGCCGGAGCGGAGCCCCTCGCCGGCTGGTCTCCATCGCCTCCCAGTTTTAATTCTGAGCCACCGAGGGTCACAGCTCCCTTCCTCCCGCCTCCCCGGCTGCGTCCCCTTCACAGCCGAGGACCCGCGGCGCCAGGCACGTCTGGCACGCCCGCCACCCATGCAGCACCGGGGAGCGTGACCTGGCTCCCGTGGGCTCCGCTCCCGCTCACCAGACCCAGCCTCCTCCACGGCGCCGAGTTAATGTGTAACGCCCCCCGTCTGGGAGCGAGCAGGTCAGGGGACCCCGTGCTGTCGCCGTGCCTGGCACGGCTCCCCCAGGCCCCTGAGCAGGACAGGTGCACGGCTGACCGTCTGGACCAAGCCGAATGCCGCCAGAGCGGAGCCCCGGGCCCTCCCACCAGGACCCCCATCGTCCTGGGTCTGGGTGGGCACAGGCCCTGGCACAGCTCCGGGCTCAGGGCCACGCTGGGGCAATGGCTACGGTGACACCGGGTCCGGCCACCGTGGGGCCCCCGCGTCTGGAGCCACAGGGCCCAGCACATGAGCCGCTGTGCCAGGCGTGATGGGCCGGACGCCCCGCACAACCTGTACCTTCTTATTCATGACACACGTGACACACGCCTCTCCGCCCACCGCAGAGCAGCTGCCGTCCCACACGGGCTCCCTCGCCTCTGAGGTCCGGGTGGGGCTCAGGGCTCCCGGCCAGACTCGGGCCGAAGGCATCAGTCAGAACCCGATGACAGACGTCACCACCAGGTTGTGGGGTGTCAGTGGCCGAGCGACACAGCGAGCCCCGAGGACCCACAGGACACTTCACACTTTCAGCCGCCTCGTCGGGGGCTCCCTGTCACACAGCTCAGGCGTCTCGCTGATCGACACGCCCCAACAGGACGCCCCTTCCTGGGACCGCTCTGCCCCAACGGCCAGGAGGGCGCTCCCACCAGCACAGCCACGTTCCCATGACACGGGGGACACGTGTGACCACAGGTGCCGCGGAGCCGTGCGGGCCGGGAAACAGCGCCATCCAGGCCAGCTTCCCGACGCTGCCGAGCAGCGGACACCTCAGGGACGGCGAGCTGGGACTCTCGCCGAAACTCCAGACCTTGTTCCCCACGTTCAGTCGCCGACTCCAACCGGCTCTAAAGCAAAGCAGGTCCCAGACCCGGGGCCGCGCCGAGGACAGGAGGGCAGCTCCTGCCGGCTCCGGGGCGGAGGGCCACGCCGCTTCCCTTTCAACTTCGGGTTTTTAAACATTTTCCTACAAAATCAAAAACAAAACTGAGCCCTGGCCAGTTTGACTCAGTGGATAGAGCATCGGCCTGCGGACCAAAGGGTCCCGGGTTCGATTCCGGTCAAGGGCACATGCCTGGGTTGCAGGCTCCTCCCCAGCCCGGCCCTGGTCGGGGCTCGTGCAGGAGGCCACCCATCGATGATTCTCTCACATCCATGTTCCCCCGTCTCTCCCTCTCCCTTCCTCTCTCTGAAGATCAAAGGGAACATCCTCGGTGACGATTAACCAGCCTCCGGAACCTGAAAGCCTCTCGCGGTGCCTGACGCCTGACGCGGAGGGTCCCTGCTGGTCTCTTTCTGGAGTTAGATACAGGCAGCCCTCGGGGTACGTCGGACTCGACGTCCGTTGTTTCGTGGTTACGTCGCCATCTCCCATTTATTTAATAATTTAAAAAAAAACGTTCCGTCATTGCGACGTGTGTACATACGTGCTTTGTTTTCTGTTATTTATTTACCACAAGTAAAGGTCAGGGATTGTTATCTTTCTTTTAAGTTTTTTTAGTTTCACGTCATCACTGCTGTGTCTGTGCTCCGTGAGTGACGTAGGTGCTTATGGAGGTGGGTTCCGACTTACGGCGAAATCGCATTACGTCGCGCCGTAGGAACGGATCTCCGACGTAACCCCAGGACCTACTGTATAGACTCCTAGTACCATGTGCGCACACACATGCACGCAGGCAGTTGCACGCACACCGTGCACACTCTCATGCACACGTGTACAGACCCACAAACTGATGTGTTAGAATACACACAGACATGCACGCGCACAGGTGCACACACATGCAACATGCATGTGCACGTGCAGATCACACAGCCTGTGCCTGTGCACAGCTCTGGGGTTCCTCGGAGCAGACGTTTTTAAAGGAGCAATCGTGGAGGCGAGCGCGGTTTCTCCCCGTGGAGAAGCATCGCTGCAAGCCGCGTCCCTGAAGGCTCCCCGCCACCGTGGCTCCGAGGCCGCGGAGCTGCCCACTGCAGCTCTCGGGCTACGTGACCCCTGCAGGCCCGCCCACCTCTGCTGTGCGCGTCCATCACACACGCTGGGCTGCAAACCGTCGTCAAAACAACTGCAAAAACACCCTGGGCTGGCGGCGCGCCCGAGGCCGGCTCTGTGCCAGCCTTCAATGGATCATCCATGAGGTCGGGGCCTTGGCGCGGGCAGCAGCCGGCGGCTTCCGTGGGAAAACAGCACAAGTGGCACTGGGGCCGGAGGCAGGGAACAGGTGGCCCCAGACTGAGAGCCGCAGGGCCCGCCTGGCGAGCGCTCGCCTCACACTCAGGGGGGCCCGTGCTCTGAGGGGGCACTGCCCCTGGGGGACCCGACAGGGACCCTGGGAGTAGAGCTAGCTCCTCTCTGGGTGACGAGGGGGGGGGGTCTGGATAGCGACCTGACCCTCCGCCCAAAGGAGGGGGGTGATGGAGGGGCAGCCACTCGGGCTGGCGCTGGGACAGGCTGCCCCTGCAGAGCTGCTCGGCGTTTTGGGGTGTCCCCATCTCTGACCGGGGGAGTCCCATGCTTGAGAGCTCCCTGCCCGCCCCACCACTCTGCTGAGGGACACGCGAGAGGCACCGACAGGTGGAAAGTTACTGATTTTTATTCCTGAATCGCGGTTTGAAACGGTCGGTCACGCCCCGCCGGCTAGCTCAGTGGTTCAGTGTCGACCTGTGAACCAGGAGGTCACGGTTCGATCCCGGTCAGGGCACAGGCCCGGGTTGTGGGCTGGATCCCAGTGTGAGGTGTGCAGGAGGCAGCCGATCCATGATTCTCTCTCATCACTGATGTTTCTCTCTCTCTCTGCCTTCCCCTCTGAAATCAATAAAAATACGTTAAAAACAATAATAAAAAGAAAACTCAGTCACTGTGGGCTTTTCTGGGCTCGGCAGGACCAGGCGGGTGCGAGGGGCCGGGGCTCTGAGGCTCAGGGGCCGATGGGAGGCTTGGGCGTGAAGCTCGGGGCTGGTGTCCTCTGGACGCTGGGACTCCTCGGAGAGCCGGGAGGGTAACGGTCAGCACCTTGGGGGCTCCCGGGGTCAAATGGGTTGAACACAGAGGTGAGTGAGTGACAGGCTGAAGGGCGGGAGTGTTCCGGTCATCACCAACGTATCAGCCATGAAACGGGGGGCTGGCGGGATAAACACAACGTGGTCCCCCGTTCAGTGGCGAGTCACCCAGCCTCGAAAAGGCGGGAAACGCTGACCCCTGCGACCAGGCCCCGAGGACACCGTGCTCGGTGGGTCAGCCAGACGCAGAAGGACACACACGAACTCCCCTAGTGTGAGGCCTGGAGGAGCCGATGCACAGACAGGAGGACGCGGCCTGAGCTCCGGGGCGGACCAGGCGGGGACGGCCGCGGGCTCCTCGCCAGCCAGGCCGTCTGCAAAAGCGTTTCTTCAGCGCGGCCCAGGCGGGACGTTTATTTTTCTGCTGAGAGGCTGGACCGAGCGGGCCGCCCGCAGCACCGACCCGTGGCCAGCGTGGGCACCGCTCTGCGATCCCCTGGCGGAGACGGCCTGGCCTCAGCCACGAACACGCAACCCTCACTCCCGGACGGAGCCCAAGACAGGCCTGACCCCGTGCGATGCCGACCCGGGGCCGTGGGGAGCAGACGCCCACAAGAGTCCCAGGCACAGGGGGTGGTGCCCGCAGGCCTCCCCCACGGCCGGCGCCCCCCGCCCACCACAGCTGGGTGCCCTGCCCCTCCTTCTCCATCTGGAAATCTTCTTCACCCTTCAATGCCCAGCCCACCTCCTACCACCAGCCCCCTCGGGCGGGACGGCCCCGCTCCTCCGGCTCCGGCCTGGCCTCTTCTGCATGCAGGACGCCTGGCAGAGCTCCAAACGGGCCAGAGGGTTTCCTGCTCGGCAAACGCACAGCCGGCGGCCGCCCCGCCCCGCCCCGCCCAGCAGCATCCATGCCTCAGGCTGGCGCAGTTGGGGCGCGGCGGGTGCAGGCGGAGGGCCCGTGGTGGGGCCGGGCGGGCTCCGGCCTACGTGTCCGAGATGGTGGTGAAGTCTCCGCACACCCCTGTGGCTGTGCCGCGGGGCAGCTCCTGGGCCACCGAGGCTCCGAAACGGGCGGCTCTGCAGTGGTGGACGCTCGCGACATAGTGTGCATAGTGTGCCGAGAGGAGATAAAACCCGCCCAGCGTTTCTATGGCAACGCCGCCGGGCGCAGCTGGTGCGTGAGCAGCGGAATTTCACTCCCAGATTTTACGGGAACCGGCTGGTGGGGTCCGGCTGTCCCCGGGCCGCACGGAGGTTCCTGTGGGCACGGGCACGGGGCACGCACAGGACGCAGCAGAGGGAGCCCGAGGCGCAGGCCGGCCCCCCCTGCCAGGGGCACGGCTGTTCCGGAAGAGTCTGGGGGCAGGAGTGGGAGTCAGGATTTCCCGGAGAAACAGAACCAACGGGGTGAGCGCAGGGAGACCTCTACGTCAAGGATCGCTGCTGGGACTCGTCCGCGGGCCTCTGCCGCAGCACCCCCTCCTCCGTCCGGCCTCAGTCCTTTTGCTGTTGAGGAACCCCTTCAACTGATGGGGCGAGGCCCACCACGCCAGGGGGGGCACCAGCTTTGCTCAGAGTAAGCGACGTCTGTTAATCACACCGGAGAACAGCTTCCCGGAAACATCGAGGGGAGTGTCTGACCTGACACCGGGGACTGCGGGCTGGCCACGGGGGCCCGTAAAACACCCTCACGGGGACCGGGGCCAGGGGAGTCACGCGCATCGGAAGAAGCTGGGGTGAATGATACATTAAAACGTACAGGCGCACCGTTAGCTTATTTCTATTTTTTTGTCCCTCCTCACCAGAGGTTTTTCCATTGATTTTTTTTTTTTTTTTAAGAGAGCGGAAGAGAAGAGGAAAGACAGAGCGAGCGAGCAAGACATCGATGTGAGAAAGCACATCAACTGGTTGCCTCCCACACGGGCCCCAACCAGGGCTGGGGATCAAGCCTGCAACGGAGGTACGTGCCCTTGACCGGAACCGAGCCCGGGACCCTTCAGTCTGCAGGCCACACTCTGTCCACTGAGCCACACCAGCCAGCTGTTAAAGAAAACAGCTCCGACCAGCGTGGCCCCGCCCCCAACGCTTTCTGCAAAGCCTTTTTTTTTTCTTTTCTCATAAAAACGAGGCCTCAAAAAATTGAGTAGGGTCTCACAACGGCTCCTCTCCACGGAAATCTTTAGTGAACGGCGGACGATGTGTGCGGTCTGAAGAGAAGCCGGAATGTCTTTGAAGTCTGTGGACAGAATGAAGCCGTCGTCACGTCGTCCCAGGCGTGTGGCGCTCTCCTTCCTGCCATATTACCAGCCGGTCCCAGTGCCTCCCGCACCACAGGCAGCAGCCCCACGGGGTGGGCAGCCTCGAGGGCCACGCGCCAGCCCCGTCTGCGGGAGCCCCGGCAGGGAACGGGGCTGCGCCGGGCTGACCCCCCCGTCTGCCTGGGGGTGGCCACGGGGACCGACAGCCGAGGCTGCCGTCCATGAAGCTGTTTCAGTTCTGAGAGCGTCTGGCCCCCGGGAGCCCCGGGTCCCGCTGTGACACCAGATTTGGTTGGTCACAGAGGAAAAAGGGGGAAAAGTCCAAGTTGCCACGGAGACCACTTCAAACACACTTCACAAGGCTGTGAAACTACACCTTCCGAGAGGCGGGGCTACATTCCGGAGGCCTGTGTGAGGCACCGTGGACGGGAATCTCCCTCCCCCGCCCCCCGACACACACACACACACACACACACACACACACACACACACACACACGGGCACTCTGTCCCGTGGCGGACACGCCTGCACACAGCCAGAGCCGTGCCCAGGCCAGGGCGTCACCATCACCGGGTCGCCCTCAGGGCCGTTCCTGGCGATGGCTCTGTGCCGGCAGCACCAGAGCGGGAGAGGCGGCCGGTCAGGGCCCCGCACGGCAGGGGGCGGGGGGCTCTCTGAGCATCAGCCACCCGTAACCACGTGGCTCAGCACCAGGAGCACCTCAAAGTCGGCGTAAAAATGACCCTGACGGCCTTTAGCGGACGAGCAGCAGCAACGCCCGGCCCCGGGCCAGCAGCAGCCAGATCTCCACCCTCAGCCGAAGGCGGGGGAGGGGAGACGTGTGAGACACAGGGCGGGGGGGGGAGATTCCCGTCCACAGTGTGGAGCAGCAGTGCGGACCCGCTCTAGGACGAGAAGCTCGAGAGGCACACACACACACACACACAGTCACACATGCACAGTCACACATGCACAGTCACATGTGCACACAGTCACACATGCAAGCCACATATGCAGTCACGTGTGCATAGTCACACGTGCACAGTCACACGTGCAGTCACACTGCACACATGCAGTCACACATGCACAGTCACACATGCAAACATGCACAACCACACATGCAGTCACATGTGCACATGCAGTCACATGTGCACAGTCACACATGCAAGTCACACATGCGCAGTCACACATGCAGTCACACGTGCACACGTGCGCAGGAACTGCCCAGCGAAGCGTGCAGGAGCAGAGCCTCCAGGACGTGGGAGTGAGGTGCAGGCTGACCCGTGGGTCTGTCCCTTGCTGGCCGTGTGTGTCCTTGGGCAGAAGACCAGCCCTCCCTGCCCAGCCTCCCTCACGGCGCAGCCAGATCCCCCGCACGGGGGTGGGGGGTTCAGACAACACTTGGCACATCTAAGCTCAGGCTCGTTATCACGGTCGACGACGGTCCTAGGGTGGGGACGCCCCCCTTGCCCTGAGCATCTGCGCGGACCTCCCGCCCGTCCACGCCTCTCGCACACATCGCGGCGGTGTTTCCTCCCTGGCCTCGGGCCCAGCTGGGAGGAGGCCGGGCCAGAGAAGAATGGACAGTTGTCTGCGCTGGCCAGCGGCTGTCCCTCACGTCCAGACCAGCAACTCTGAGGCTGTAGAGCCTACGGCCAGGCCACAGGGCCGGGTGGGGACTGGGGGACGGCAGCGTCCGCACCAGGGCCACCACCCCTCAGCGCCCCCCACTCCCGGCTGTGGCCAGGCCGTCCAGGAGCCAGGCACCAAGAGAAGAGATGCAGGTTTTTATGTGAAATATCCTGATTTTTAAATATCAGAAACCTATCTATTCAAATGGTGAAAAAGCCAGGTGCGGGTCCACACCCACGTCCCTGGGCCAGGCGGGCCGGAGCGCAGGACGCACGCAGGGCAGGGCGCAGTGATTTGGGGCCTCCACGTTGGGAGGCGAGGGGGTCCCCCGGGATCTCTGCGGCCACGGGTGCCGATGGGGCCGCTCCCCCGAGGACTCACTGGCTGGACGTCCACGTCCACGGTGGGCGTGTGTGACCAGCGGCTGGCGATGAGCCTCGTCCTGGGGGCTCCACGGACAGGGCCGGGGCGGGTGACCCAGCCGCACCTCCCAGCCATCGCCGCCCCGTCCCACCGCCCGCGGGAGAACCCAGACCCAGATTCCGGGGATCAGGCGCCACTTTCCCACGAGAATCCCACGGGAATGCCGCGAGACGCACCGCCCTCAGCACGCAGGTGTGGGCGGGCGGCTGGGAGCAGAGGCTGGAGGAACCCCCACCCCAGGAACACCTCCTCCTTTTCGTGGGAAACGCCAGGCCGACTCCCGGAGGGGCATCTTATCCGAGGTCACGCTCGTGGCCGCCGATGGGGCGGAGGGTCAGAGACGGCGACAGGCGCCCCGCAGGGCGGACACCGCAGCCGGCAGGGCAACGCGGGGCCTGTGTCCGAGGGCCCCGGCCGGTCGGCAGGGGAGGACGGTGCCCACGGCCCTCTGGCCCCCACAGCCTGGGCTGCTCTGGGAGGGCGGGGCCTCCCCGAACCCGACAGGGCCTCCTTCCGGGCCTCAGGGAGCCCAGCAAGATTCCCACGCAGCGCCCGGCCGCGGGGCTCAGGGCCGAGCGCCGTCTAGGAACCAGGAGGTCACAGTTCGAGTCCTGGTCAGGGCACACGCCTGGGTTCTGGCTCGATCCCAGTGTGGGGCGTGCAGGAGGCAGCCGGTCCTTGATTCCCTCGTCGTTTTTGTTTTTGTTAATCCTCAGCTGAGGATATTTTTCCATTGATCTTTTTTTTTTTTAGAGAGGGGGAAAGACAGAGAGAAACATCGATGTGAGAGGAACACATCGATGGGTTGCCTCCTGCACCCGACCAAGCCCTGGGCCAGGGAGGAGCCTGCAACCCAGGTACACGCCCTTGACTGGACTCGAACCTGGGACCCTTTGGGGGGGACGCCGGCCACCACAGCTGCACGCCGCCATCAGTGACAGCCCCGCCCCATCAGTGACAGCCCCGCCCCCATCAGTGTCAGCCCCGCCCCATCAGTGACAGCCCCGCCCCCATCAGTGTCAGCCCCGCCCCATCAGTGACAGCCCCCATCAGTGACAGCCCCGCCCCCATCAGTGACAGCCCCGCCCCCATCCGTCACAGCCCCGCCCCCATCAGTGACAGCCCCCATCAGTGTCAGCCCCGCCTGGCCACGGGGATTAAGGCCCCAGAGCCACCTGTCGCAGGCCCTCACTCGGCCGGCCTCTCGAACAGGAAGTGAGTCACGCGTGTGCAGCTGAGAAGCCTGGCGCCATTTTCTAAAATCGAACCTTTAACCAAGAGCGTTACAGACCACGCACCGCTGTACGAAACACACGGGAGACCCCACGGGCCCTCAACGGCCACGCACCCCGAAAACCCAATGCCTCCTCGCGCCCAGATTCTGACGAGGGAGCAGCCACCGACCTGGCCCAGAGCCCACCCTCACGTGTACTGTGCGTGTCATCACACACGTGGGGACGGGACGCCGTGTGTACAGAACAGAGCCTCGGGTCCCAGGGGGACTCATTGGAGCGGGCGTGGGGCTGCCGCCGCCCCGGCTGCAGAGGGTGAGGGTGCGGGCTCAGGGCATACACGGGTGCTTGTCCTCACCTCCCAGCTGCACCCACGGTCATGTGACCTGCACGCCACCCCCCTCTTGTGCCCATAGCCACGACCTGAATGCCTCCCCCACGCCCACGGCCACACAACCTGCACGCCCCCCCACGCCCATGGCCACGCAACCCGCACGCCCCCCCCCCCCCGCGCCCATGGCCACACGACCTGCACGCCCCCCCCACACACGACCTGCACGCCCCCCCCACTCACGACCTGCACGCCCCCCCCACACACGACCTGCACGCCCCCCCCTGCATTCGCAGGACTCACCTCCGTGATGATGAAGAAGTCGTCGCCGGGCTCCCCCTGCACCACGATCTTCTCCCCGTCTTCAAACTGCACGGGCTCCAGGGCGTCGGCCACCGTCAGGCGCTCCCACTTCTCCAGGGACTCTGGGGGGGGCGGCGGCAGCGTCACCCCAATGTCACCTCAGACACCCCGCCCCAGCCCATGGTGAGGTCTGTGCGAGGGAACCGGGAAGAGGCTGAGGGGCCGGGGGCCGGACGCACAGACCGGCCTCGCGGGATGTGGCTCAGATGTGCTGCTCCAGCACACGTCACATGTCACATGCCACACATCACACGTCACACGTCCCCATCCCCAAGTCTAAGCTAACGAGTGTTGAACACTCCGGGTCTCCGGGCGATTAGAGCTGCTGTGCTTTGCAAGCAGCAGAACCACGGCTGCCACGAGGGCTGCGGGTGTGGAAGGACCGGAGCGATGCCCGCTGCTCAGGCCGCGTGCGCTGGCGCGCAGAGGACGCGCTGGTTTACGTGGCTGCACGGAGGCCAGGGCGTGTCCACCCTGGTTCCACGGCCGCGTGTGCCTTCAGGGCTGGCTGGCTGTGCACGGGCCCCTCCCGCACGGTCCCTCTAACCCCCGGGAGGGAACCCCACGCGCTCCTTGTAGGAGATGCGCTCGCCTGATTCACGGTCTTTGGCGAAAGAAACTTCCCGGCCTGAGCTCACCAGACGCACGGATGTGGGTCAGCGGCTAAAAATACGTTGCCAAGCCTCTGTTTTAGATCTGGGTTAGGGCCGCTCTCTCCGCTTTAGAACTCCCGTCCGTGCGGCCCGTGGCAAAGGCAACCCTTCAACCAGCCCTGGGTCCGGGGATGCCCTGGGTCGGGGGATGCCCTGGGTCGGGGGATGCCCTGGGTCAGGGGGTGCCCTGGGTCGGGGGGTGCCCTGGGTCCGGGGATGCCCTGGGTCGGGGGTGCCCTGGGTGGGGGGGTGCCCTGGGTCGGGGGGTGCCCTGGGTCGGGGGGTGCCCTGGGTGGGGGGGTGCCCTGGGTCGGGGGATGCCCTGGGTCGGGGGGTGCCCTGGGTCGGGGGGTGCCCTGGGTCCGGGGATGCCCTGGGTCGGGGGATGCCCTGGGTCCGGGGATGCCCTGGGTCGGGGGATGCCCTGGGTCGGGGGATGCCCTGGGTCCGGGGATGCCCTGGGTCGGGGGATGCCCTGGGTCCGGGGGATGCCCTGGGTCCGGGGGGTACCCTGGGTCGGGGGGTGCCCTGGGTCTGGGGGTGCCCGGGAGCTGTGGGCATGGATGCTCAGAGTTGGAGGATAAGCTGGAGACAACGGCACTGACCGTGGAGGGACAGACAGACCAGCAAACACGCCTGCGGACAAAGATGGCTTGATTCTGACCAACAGCAGTGAGCTCACACGTGTGTCCGTGTGTTCATGTGTGTGCACGCATGCAGGTGTGTGCATAGGCATGTGTGCAGGTGTGTGCGCACACATACGCGTGCTGTGCACAGGCGCACACCTGTGAGCATGCACATGTGGCCGAGACGTGTGTGTGCCCGCCTTGCCCAGCACCCAGCCCACGGAGCCGCCGCCGGACGGTGGGGCTGGACTGACCGAGGATGGAGACCTTGCTGAGGAACTCCTCATACATCTTGCGCTTCCGCAGCGTGCTGCCCTGTGCAGAGAGGGAACAAGCGGTGGGCTTTGTGCCCGGATCCGTGGCACGTCCACGTTTCCCCGAGTGACCCCGCTCTGCCGAACACCCCCTCTGAGCCCTCCGCGTCCCCAAAGCCCCTCCGATGACAGAGTCGAGGGAGCAGCCACCATTCCCAATGCCCAGCACCTCGTCCCCAGGACAGAAAATCGTCCTTCCAGCCCCTGCAGGACCCTGACCACGCCCCGAGGACCACGTCCTGGCCACTGGGCATGCGCGACCCTGGAGGCACCCTGAGCACGTCCTTCAAGAGCAGGGCCCGCCCCTTTCCTCCGGCTGGTGGGACGCGGAGGCCGTGGCCGGAGCCGCGCAGCCACCCTGGGCCTTCGTGAACCGAGGTGCAAGCTGAGGGAGCTGCCCCCGCCCCACAGAGCAGCAACCACATGGCTGAGGCCACGTTTTCAGTGTTTGTCACTCGCAGGGTGGCAGCCAGGCCCTGACCCCGCCTCCGGGGACTCCCACTCTTCGGGGAACAGGGCTAACTGGTGACCTGAGAGCACATGAAGGGGTGGCAGCTGGACTTCCAAAGCCACCCTGGCCTCAACGGGGAGGCCGCATTGGAGCTACGCTGTCTGGGACCCGCGGGCAAGCCCTACCCCATCACACCCCGGACCGCCCAGCCCGGAGAGGGCCCCGCGGGGCCACCAGCTGCGCCCCCTCCCTGACCAAGCTGATGCTCTCGGCTCTGAGGCAGGCTCCACCAGGTTCTCCTCCATCAGGGCCGTTACCTTCCTCGCACGGGAGCACGGGGCACCGCTGTGGGGCGGGAGGGAGAGGGTCGCGGCCGGTGGGAACGAGCCCTGAGCAGCGAGCAGACGCGGCCCCCAGCTCCTCTGTCCTAGCCCCCTGGCTGTGAGGGCCAGACGCCCAGCTGGGGGGGGGGGGGGGCGCAGACCCCTGCTCCGGCCTCCCGGCCTGAAGGGTGGGAGAGGTGGAGGCGGGAGAGAAACAGCGAACGGGCCACGTGGCACGCACTGCCTGTCCCCAGACAACTATGACAAAAATGCGACAGCAGTGGAGTGCGGGCAGGAATGCTGCCCCAGGAATGGGGTTTCCCACAGACGCCCCTGCGGACTCCAGGGCACGGCTGGCCTCTCCCTCCGGACTCACGCTGCTGGGCATGGAGTCCCCCGTGTCCCCCGAGTGCCCCTCAACATCCAGAAACCCAGGAGCCCCTCCTGCAGGAGGAGACTGCGCCCACGACGGGCACAGGCCTAAGGATGCCCCCAGCCACACGCTCTGGGGCCTCCGCACAGAGGACACTCAGGCAGCCTGCCTGGGGAGGGCGCTGTCAGCTGGACAGTGTGGGCTGGGCCACTGCGTGCTGAGCCTCGGTGACATGCGATTAGAAACACCCACCTCACTGACCGTGAAGGACAGACTCAACAACTGTTTCCTACGGTGGTGATGGTGGTGATGGTGGTGATGATGGAGATGATGATGATGGTGGTAATGATGGTGATGAAGAAGATGGTGGTGATGGAGATGGTGGTGGTGGTAGTGATGGAGGTGGTGATGGTGGTGGTGATAGTGATAGTAGTGATGGTGATGAAGATGGTGATGGAGGTCGTAATGGTGATGAAGATGATGGTAGTGATGGTGATGGTGGTGGTGGTGGTGGTGGTGGTGGTGATGAAGATGTGGTGGTGGTGATGGTGCTGGTGGTGATGCTGGTGATGGTAAAGATGGTGGTGATGGTGATGGTGGTGGTGATGGTGGTGGTGGTTATGATGATGGTGATGAAGATGGTGGTGGTGGTGATGGTGATGAAGATGGTGGTGATGGTGGTGATGAAGGTGGTGGTGGTGGTGATGATGGTGATGAAGATGATGGTGATGGTGGTGATGAAGATGATGGTAGTGGTGGTGATGGTGATAGTAGTGATGGTGATGGTGCTGGTGGTGGTGGTTATGATGATGGTGATGAAGATGGCGGTGGTGGTGGTAGCATTGCACTCTTCAATGAGTACAGGGAAGGAGGACTATTGGAGGGTCAGCACACTCTAACTCCAACCCCAGGCTGCCCATGACCCTCACTCCTAGACCCGTCTAGCCTTTCTGGGCCTCAGTTTCTCCATCAGGAGGGTGACCCGGCACCACCTCCTCTGTCCGTCTCTGATCTGGGCTCCTCCCTCCCTGCCTTGCTGCCAGAGCCCTGCCGATGGCATCTCCACCTCAGCCTGCTTCCCGCCGAGCGGCAGGGTCGACCCTCGGGACAACATGCCCACTGCCTGAGGGTGTTAGAGACACACACGGGCCGGCCCTGGGGAGAGTGGGCAGGGGAAGCACGGGGAGCCTTCCCGGGGCTGCCGGACACAGGTCCTCCCGGGCCGGCGGCTTCCTGCCCCTTCAGGTCTTTCCAGGTGTGGAGGCTCAGGGAGGGGTCGCAACCTGCTCGTGTCCACGCGGCTGCCAAGTGGTGGAGCCAAGGTTGAAACAACCGATGCCCACACCACAGAGCTCCACACCGCTCTGGAAGCAACTTCTCTCCCCCGAGGGGCCGGCACGGGCCCGCCCTACACCCACGTGCTTGCCCTGTTCCATGGACGACCGCCCTCCGGCCTCTCTCACCCGAGGAAAGGAGACCCAGCCCGGCCGTCCGGCCCGTCATCCCGGTCCCCGCCGGTCACGACAAAGGCATTTCTTTTGAACAACAATTTATAACTCACACTGACCCCGGCAGGTCCGCCCGCCGGTGGAATGCAGGCACGTTTGCCCGGGGCCCCGAGACTCAAAGCTCAGTGCAAAGGCCCATCTGTCTCCCGCGCAGAATGACAGCGGAGGGCGGCCCGAAACCCTGGGGGAAGGAGACCCGCCCCAAAGGCTGATGGGACGCCCCTCCGCCCTTCCCCCGCCCCACTTCAGAAGTTTCCTCTGTGGTGAGACCGCAGGTGAGGCTGGGCTGGGACCCGGGCCACGTGCTCGCTCTGAGCGGGCGTCCAGGAGGCCAGCTATGATCCTAGGGGCTTTGCAGGGCATCTCCGCCCCCCCCCCAACCCGGGGGCTCTGCCAGGCAAGGCCGGAGCTGACTCGTTTCACGGGTATGGGGCCGCCCAGGGCCCCAGGAGGGAGAGGCTGGCAGGAGCCGAGGGGATGGGATGCAGGACCTGGCCCCCGTCCCCCCCCCCACCCCGACCCCTGGCACATGGCCACCTGCCGGCCCGGGGAGGCGTCTGTCCTGAGACTGGGATGGAAATGTCTGGAAAGTCTGGGCCAAGGTGCACTCACCCCAGGACCCACCACCTGGGACCCAGGGGCCTTCTCAGCCGCCTGCTGGGGAAGTGGAGCATCTGTCAGGCGCCTGCTGGACGGGCACTTCACAGCCCGGACCCAGAGGCCCAGCCAGCGGGGGTGGGCAGGGGGGCGGGGGGGGGTCCTCGGTGCCCTGGCTCAGGACCCAGGGGGCTGGGCGGGCCCGTGCCTGCTCCTGCGACCTGACACCCCAGCCCGGCCTCTACCACAGAATTCTGAGTTCCGAGCACTTGGCTCCCAGGTAAGATTCAGGTGAAGAAAGGGTCCTGACGCTTAAAAGAAAGGAGACGGTGGGGTGTGCCAGCCCGTGCCGGGCGCCTGCCAGGAGCATGGAGGAGGGCCGAGCCCGGCCCGTGAGGCTTGGCAGGGCCTCCCTCTGGGAACAGTGGGGGGGAAACAGGGGACACTCTAGGGAACCCAGAATCGGAGCGAACATTTCGGGAGGCAGCCCCCTCCCTGGCGACACCACCGATGTCCCTCCCCAGTTCCCATGCCCCGCGGCAGCATGTCCCAGCTCCTGCCCAGCTCGGTGCTAGGCGAACACCTGGGACCCACTATTTCACAGCATCCAATTGCCCACAGGAGGGCCTGAGGCCGAAGCTGCGGGTCCTGCGACACGCCCTGGGACACGCCCTGGGACACGCCCTGCGGGCGCACCGTCGTTTTCCTGCCGGCAGCACAGCCGGGCTATTCTTAGGCGCCCGGGGACCAGAATTAACTCAGAGGAAGAGCCAGCTGCCTCGCTGGTTTGGGAACTTCCCTAAATATAAGGCTCCAGCCACAGAAACCCCACAGCCAAGCAGGGCTCCGCAGCCTGGCGGGAAACCAGGGCTCGCACACCCCGGGGCCAGGTGCCTCCAGGCGACGGGAACTGTCCGCACACCCGCCTCTGGAGGGTGGAGGCCTCAGGACAGAGGAGAGAGCAGGCGAGCGGGCGAGCGGGCCGAGGAGACATCCTGGGGGCGGCCGTTCCTCGTGCGGCCACGGTGGGCACTCAGCCTCCCTTCCCACGGGCACAAACGAGGAGCTCCCCATGTGCCCCCACCCCGAGCCGAACCCCCCTCGTGACAGACCAGCCACACCCGTCCCTCGTTCCCGAGGGGGGCGCCCCCTCCAGGCTCACACCTGGCGGACGGAGCCCAAGGCTCCGAGACTCCCATCCTTCAACCACAGCCGCTCGCCGGAAACTGCCCCGCCCAGGCTGCCCTTGGCAAGACAACAAGCCCCAGGGCAGGTGATGGCAAGCACGGGCAGGCCCAGGGAGGAGAGGGCAGAAGAGGCCAGTCTCCCGGCAACCTCTCCTCTTCTCACCGCCCTCCTGATGCAGGGATTCCTATCCCGGCACGCCCACCCTGCCCGGCTCTCCGGGGCACCTTCAGCTACACGCCCGCCCGGCTCTCCGGGGCACCCTCAGCGACGTGCCCACCTGGTTCTCCAGGGCACCCTCAGCTACGTGCCCACCTGCCCGGCTCTCCAGGGCACCCTCAGCTACACGCCCGCCCACCAGGTTCTCCGGGGCACCCTCAGCTACACGCCCACCTGGCTCTCCAGGGCACCCTCAGCTACGTGCCCACCTGCCCGGCTCTCCGGGGCACCCTCAGCTACGTGCCCACCTGCCCGGCTCTCCGGGGCACCCTCGGCTCCGAAAAGCACCTGTGTGACCACAGGCCACCTTTGAACAAGCTCCCACAATCCCCTCCACACCCACCAGCTCGCAGGCCCTGCCCACAGAGCTGGGAAGTCAAGCCCCCCCTCCTCCCACTCCCCAGGCTCGGGGCCGGGCCCTGGGGCGCCCGCAGCCCACTCACCATGAGGATGCGGCGGTAGCTGTCGCGGTCAATGCCCCAGAGCTTCAGGTCGGTCTTGGCTCTCACGGTGGCCGCCCTGGGGGTGCCGTAGATGAGCGCGAGCTCCCCGAAGCTGCCGCCCTCGCTGATGTTGGTCACCCACTCCCCGTTCACGTACACCTGGGGGCAGCATGAGAAAGGTCACGGGACGTGTGGGGTCAGGGACAACATGGCCACCACCGGAGGCCCTGGCTGGTGGTGGAACGCCGTGCTCTCCTCCCAGCCCTGGCCACGGTGCCCACCCCGCAGCCCTGCTCAATCCCCCCAACCCTGGCCACGGTGCCCGCCCCGCATCCCTGCTCAATCCCCCCAACCCTGGCCACGGTGCCCGCCCCGCATCCCTGCTCAATCCCCCCAACCCTGGCCACGGTGCCCGCCCCGCAGCCCTGCTCAATCCCCCCAACCCTGGCCACGGTGCCCGCCCCGCAGCTCTGCTCAATCCCCCCAACCCTGCCCATCCCCCCAACCCTGGCCACAGTGCCCGCCCCGCATCCCTGCTCAATCCCCCCAACCCTGCCCGTCCCCCCAACCCTGGCCACAGTGCCCGCCCCGCATCCCTGCTCAATCCCCCCAACCCTGCCCGTCCCCCCAACCCTGGCCACAGTGCCCGCCCCGCATCCCTGCTCAATCCCCCCAACCCTGCCCGTCCCCCCAACCCTGGCCACAGTGCCCGCCCCGCATCCCTGCTCAATCCCCCCAGCCCTGGCCACGGTGCCCGCCCCGCAGCCCTGCTCAATCCCCCCAACCCTGGCCACGGTGCCCACCCCACATCCCTGCTCAATCCCCCCAACCCTGCCCGTCCCCCCAACCCTGGCCACGGTGCCCACCCGGCATCCCTGCTCAATCCCCCCAACCCTGCCCGTCCCCCCAACCCTGGCCACGGTGCCCACCCGGCATCCCTGCTCAATCCCCCCAACCCTGCCCGTCCCCCCAACCCTGGCCATGGTGCCCGCCCCGCATCCCTGCTCAATCCCCCCAACCCTGGCCACGGTGCCCACCCCCGCAGCCCTGCTCAATCCCCCAGAGGCAGGCGGCCTCTGGTCAAGGCTGAGGGACGGCCGGGGGCTGGAGGTGAGAGCTGCCCAGGGAGATCGCCACCCCGTCCCCCATCCACTCGAGATGGGCCCCGCTCGCCTCAGTTTCCCTGACTGCACGCCGATGAGTCACAGCACTCCCACAGCAGGCTCCCGCCTCTTCATTCATCAACTGCCTCCTCTTCCCGCCGGGGCCCCACCCCCACCCCGCAGCCTGGGTCTCCCCCCCCCCGGCTGTCCTCCCCTGCCGTCAATGGGCCCGGCCAGGCCCTGCCCAGAGGCCAGACAAGATTCCCTTTCAGCCGAGAGGGTGCGGCTGCACCGCGTTCCCACTGTGCCCCGGCGCAGGCCCCGCATCCGAGCGAGGACAGCGTGGATTGTGGGTTGTGCAGAGCGGCCACGGCCACGGCACAAAGCGGCTTTGTTCATTCCCTCCGCGTGTCAATGAGCACGAAGAATGGCCCCCATTGGGAAGTGGGCGCGGCCTGGGGGAGAACAGGCTCGATGAGTCATGGAAGCCATTCTTGTCGAAATCAACGCGCCGTTATCTCGGTGGTAAGTGGTGCCCAGAGCCGCCCAGCAGAGGAGAACGGGCAGGTGATGCCTCCGCACCCGCGCGAGGCCTGGGACAGGGACGAGCCGACCGGGAAGTTTCGAGGGAAACATGAGGCAGAGCTTCCTGCGGCGTCCGGCGTCCGGCGTCCAGCGTCCATCGCCAGGGCCTGCACCCGGGGAGCCTTCCCGCCTCCACCCGGGACCCGGCCTGCTCCCAGCCTCGCCTCAGCCCCCACAGTGCCCTCCGCCCACAGGGGAGCCGGTCACGGGAAGAAGAAACGCGGCCACTTGGCCGGGCCCGAGGGAGCCGCACACGCTGCCCGTCCTCCCGGGAGGCAGCGTGGACGAGGGCCCATCCCGGGCTCGGGGCAGAAGGGACAGCAGAGAGCAGCTCCGCCTCGTCTTCTCCACGAGCCCGGAGCCGGGGGGGGGGGGGGTGGCGATGACAAGTCAGGGTACAGCCCAGCGCTGGCACCTCGGGCCCCTCAGCTGGTCTTCCCGACGCCCGTGCTCCCGGGAACCCCGACCGGGGAGCTGCACCCGCAAACATCAACGCGCACGAACCCGGGTGTGCGGCTCGTTTTCCCACCGCTCAGGTCACGGTGTGGGGTCTCCTGGAGCCCCTGCCAGGGACAGGTCCGTAAGGACCCACGTGCATTAAGGGATCACGCAGCAAATCCCCGCTGCCACCGGGTCGGTGAGCGGGCCCAGCCCCTCGTCTTCTCGGCCACACGGCGGGGACCGGCCCTGGGGTGACGGCGGTTCCGGTTTGCGCTGTGACCCAGACACCGGCAGGCACACGTCCTGGGCTCCCACGCGGCCCTCCACGCGGCCCTCCCGCACGGGGACGTCCGGGGCGGCCATGGCTGCATCCCAGGGCGTCACGTGGGTTTCCGGGGTTGTCCCCAAAGGCCCTCCCGCCGGCCCCTCCACGCTGTCCCCACAGAGGCCCCGCGTCGTGAGGGGACGCAGCTCAGGGGCCCGGGGAGGGTGGCTTCTCCCCTCACACCCAGAATCCAGGCGGCCACGCCCAGGACGGCCGCCGGGCAGGCCGGACGCCCCGTCGCCCACCGCACGGCCCAGGGACCCAGGAAGAGGGGTGAGGCAGCAGAGCCAGCACGACGGCTGCGCCCCCCTTCCCCAGGGCACATCCCCCACGGGGGCGGGGGGCAGGACGGGGACCTGGGCCCCGCGGTGGACACCCAGCGCCCAGGGCTGCACGCCCGCGCGGAGTCAGAGGACGGCATTGTGCGACCGGACGCGGCCCCAGCACAAAAGGCCGTCTCTCCCGGACAGTGGCCTCTGTCCCCGCCGCGTGCCGGCCCTGCCCCAGCTGGCACGCACAGGGCCGCTTCTGCTTTGTTTCATTTTGTTGTTGTTTTCTGCTTCTTTTAAAAGAAAAATGGTGGGAGGCCCCCCAGGCCACATGTACGCGATCACCGCCGACTGTGGCCTCTCTGGTCGAACCCAGAGCTCCCTCCCACCCGGCCGTCCGGTCCTTCCGTGCGTCCATCCCTAAGTCCTTCCTTCATCCGTCCATCCGTGCTGCTGAGGCCCGGAGCCCCGTGCGCGTGGGGCCAGCAGGAGGCCGGTGAGTCCGGTTCCCGGGACACACTGCCCACCCCGGAGACAGGCTGTGGGCAATGAGGGCACGCACACACACTCGTCACCGACGAGCCAGGAGAGAACGGGTGGAGGCTTCCGGAAGGTCATGCTCAGACTGTGCAGAGAGGGTCTGAGCGGAGGGCCAGGATGCAGGCCCTGGATGCCGCCGCAGCACGTGGGGAGCTGCCGGGGCAGGGAGAGCGTGGCCGGACCTCCGGGAGCCGCGGGAGGCCCAGTGGGCCCGCCCTGCCCCAGTGCCGTGTGGAGAGCAGCCGGGCAGCCTGCGGGGGGCAGCGAGGAGCGCAGGCCCCGACCAGGTCACCGAAGAGCCGCCTGGGGCCGGTGGCACCTGTGGACGTCGGACGCCAGGGACAGGGCCCAGCGGCCGGTCTGTAGCCGGCGGTTCCGACAGAGGCTCGGGTTGGACACGCTCTGACCCGACGTGGCTGGAGGGGGAGACGATGCTGAGCGAAGGCACAGCAACCTCCTCCATGAAACCCTAGAAGCCGCCACGGGCAGCACTGGGTCCCTGTCAGCACAGGCCGTCAGGTGCAGAGCAGAACTGAGGACTTCGCCCACCTGGCTGTGTCCACCTGTCAGTGCCCGCCTGGCCATGCCCACCTGGCCGTGCCCACCTGGCCGTGTCCACCTGGCCGTGCCCACCTGGCCGTGTCCACCTGGCCGTGCCCGCCTGGCCATGCCCACCTGGCCGTGTCCACCTGGCTGTGCCCGTCTGGCCGTGCCCACCTGGCCGTGTCCACCTGGCCGTGCCCACCTGGCTGTGCCCGCCTGGCCATGCCCACCTGGCCGTGTCCACCTGGCAGTGCCCGCCTGGCCGTGCCCACCTGGCCGTGTCCACCTGGCAGTGCCCGCCTGGCCATGCCCACCTGGCCGTGCCCGCCTGGCCATGCCCACCTGGCCATGTCCACCTGGCAGTGCCCGCCTGGCCATGCCCACCTGGCCGTGTCCACCTGGCCGTGCCCGCCTGGCCATGCCCACCTGGCCGTGTCCACCTGGCAGTGCCCACCTGGCCGTGTCCACCTGGCCGTGCCCACCTGGCCGTGCCCGCCTGGCCATGTCCGCCTGGTCGTGCCCACCTGGCTGTGCCCACCTGGTCATGCCCAGCTGGACAGGCAGCTGGGGCAGCTGAGAACTGGGGAAATGCCAGGAGAAGCTGGGTGCCGGGGGTGGGGGAGGACCCGCTGTCTCGCTCCATCGCCTGCCCCCCAAGCCCAGACTCCACAGAACGTAAATGCAGCTGAAACAGCTGTCTGGGGAACTGGACGCAAGAAACCAGTCACCTGAGCTGCCCACGTGGCCGAGGCAGACACAGGCCCGCCCCAGCTCCTGCGCCGTCGCCACAGCCGGGGTGAAGGTCACGCCCGCGGGCAGCAGGCCCTGCGAGTGCTTTCTCAGGTGCTAACAAAAGCTCACGGCCCGTCTCCTGCCGCCTCCCCGGCTCCCCCACCAGGAGTGGGGTGTCCGTGCAGGTGGGTGGGCACCTGGCCCGGGAACGTCGCCTTCCCTGCGGCCCCTGGAGGCGCCCCAGCCACGCCACCTGCTCCTCTGGAGCCCATCGATGCTGCTCCTCCCACAGTAACCCCAGGCCCCCCAACGGCCTTCAGCCCGAGCACCTGGCAGCTGGTTTGTTTGGGTTCTGCTCGAGGCGCCACCCCCGGCAAAAGCGTTCCCCCCAAAGCTCCCGTCTGTGGCCCTGGGCACGTGGAACAGCCACGGGGGTTCTTTCTCCACTCCTCGGGTGGCAGGTGGCCGGGCAGGCTCCCTCCAATGGAACCCCAAACCCATCGTGGCTCAGGGTCCCCCGCCTGCCCTATGCTGTCGACCCCACGCACACGGGGGCCCCAAGAGTCTGTGGGTGAGACAGGCCGGAAGGCACCCAGGTGCTGCAGGAAAATATCCCAGCCAGCTCTGGGCCACGGCCACGCAGGGACCCGCGTGGTAATTAACAGAGATGCCCGGGGGGGCAGGGGGGACACAGAACAAGTGAAAAAGGCCTGTGAGTCCGGCTGCATTCCCGGCAGCCGACAGGTGGGAGCA
The DNA here is from genome assembly GCF_951640355.1 of Cnephaeus nilssonii. NCBI lineage: Eukaryota > Metazoa > Chordata > Mammalia > Chiroptera > Vespertilionidae > Cnephaeus > Cnephaeus nilssonii. The sequence continues at coordinate 109,088,018 of NC_137076.1, read as the reverse complement.
GCCAGGTGGGTGAACGGATAAGCAGTGGGGTCCATCCAGACGGCGGCGAACCACTCGGCCTCACGCAGGAAGGAAACGGACACGCGCTGCGTGTGCCTGAGCCTGGAGGGCACGTGCTGGGGAAATCCGCCGTCAAGGACACACACTTGGTCCCTCCAAGGCCCCTGGGTCCTCAGATTCACAGCCGGGAAGTAGGGGGGTGGGGCCAGGGGCTGGGGGAGGGGGAGTGAGTGTTCAGAGGTGACAGTCTCAGGCGGGGAAGATGGAAAGTTCCGGAGCTGCTGCTGGTGGTGGTTGCACAGCGGTGTGAATGTGCTCAAGGCCCCTGAACTGTGCACCTAAAAATCACCAACGCAGCCCGGCCGGCGGGGCTCCGTGGTGGAGCGTCGACCTAGGAACCAGGAGGTCACGGTTCGATTCCCACTCAGGGCACATGCCGGGGTTGCAGCTCGATCCCCAGTGGGGGGCGTGCAGGAGGCGGCTGATCAATGATTCTCTCTCCTCATTGGTGTTTCTATCGCTCCCTCTCCCTTCCTCTCTGAAACCAATAAAATGCGTTTTTTAAATCCTCAACACAGCAGCTTCACGTTCTACGTTGTGTGCGTTTCACTCACGAGAAAACAGAACGGCTCAGGCCAACGCCGAGCAACGTCGTGACCCGCAGAGCAGACAGCCATGTCCCGGGCGCCTGTCCCAGCCGCTGCACGCGGCCTCTCCCACCATGGGGGCCGAAGGCTCTCCTTCCAGACCCTGGGGTGAAACCAGAGGGAATCCGGGGACCGTGTGGGGGGAGGAATCCGGGGGAACGGCGGGGGAGGGGGGAATCCGGGGGAACGGGGCTGGGAGAGGAGGGAGGGGGCGGGGAGAGGAGGGAGGAGGGGGGGCGGTACGAGAGCCCCACACAAAGGCCGGGAGGAACTGGCATTTCCTGAGCCCGCAGGGCCGGTGCCGAGTGCCGTTTTAGGTGGCGATGCCGTGTTCCAGGAATAAGACAAGTCGGAAGGTGTTTTTATACTTAGAAAGCGGATTATAGCTCTGGCAACACACAGGCCGTGGCAGGCACTTCCACCGTCTCCGGAAAACCACGGTTCCAACCACAGTCACCTGGCCGACCCCTCGGGCACCACTGGTCAGAGGGCAGTGCCCACCCGCAGAAGGGGGTACTCAGGGTGCCCCACCCGCCAACAGGCCAGGCTGGGTCCTCGGGGGGCTTCGGGCAGCAGGGGCAGCCATGCAGATTCGGGGTCCCCCTCTGCTCCACAGACAGGTGTGGGGTCCACCGAGCAGGACGGTGGGGGGGGGGGACAGAGGGCCAGACAGTCCACGCCCACCGAGCCCCACGCCCCGCGCCAGGACTGTGGTCTCATTCGGCCTGTTCTCCGGGCGAACTAACGGGGACACGGAGGCTCAGGTGCCAGCAGCAGGTGACGGGCCTGAGCCCCGGGCCCAAGCACGGGGTACCCGACCCGCTGTCCGCCCACAGGGCCGGGGACAGCTCTGGAGACCCCAACGCTGGGCCCCCAGGCTCCTTGAAAGAAACAGCCCGGCCAGCATGGCTCAGGGGCTGAGCGTCGACCTATGAACCAGGAGGTCAGGGTTCGATTCCCGGTCAGGGCACAGGCCCGGGTTGCGGGCTCGATCTCCAGTGTGGGGCGTGCAGGGGGCAGCCGATTGATGATTCTCTCATCATGGATGTTTCTCTCTCTCCCTCTCCCTTCCTCTCTGAAATCAATAAAAATATATCTTTTTTTAAAAAAAGAAAGAAATGGCAAAGAACTCCGGGCAAAAGGGTACCCCCCCCCCCGACACACACACACACACACACACACACACACACACACACACACCTGCTCGCTCAGCAGAGCTCGGGTTTCCACGCTCAGCACGGCCCAGCTTCCCGGACACGATCGGCACCGGGAAGAACCCGTGACTCCGTGAACGCCGGGAAGGGAAGCACGTTTCGGGGCGAGGGGCAGTGGGAACCAAGGTCCGGACCGCGTGGGCTCCGGCCGGGTGGGCGGCCGCGAGGGGAGCCGGGCCGCTGGGCAGGGCCTCGAAGGAGGCCCCGGGGTTTGCAGGGCAGAGCAGGCGTCAGAGAGACAGAGGGGTGCAGCCCCAGAGGCAAGACCTTCGCTCGTGCACTTCCTGCCGGTTGTCCACCTCCCACCCCCATCGCCACCCCAGTGCACACGGGGCTGTGCCAGGGCCCCTTAAACAAAGAGAAGTGGGGAGTCTGGGGTTGGCGAGGGTGGAGGGGGGGCTGGATCTGAACCAGGAAGGAGCCCAAACACCCCCAGGGCCCCCCCCACCCCCGCCCAGCGGCTCTGAAGCAGGCCGTCCAGCGTCCACGCTGAGGAGGCTGCCCAGCCGGGCCCTGGCCGCACCCGCGTCTGTCTTCCCTGTTTCCTGGGCTGGAGTTTTTTTTAACCCAGTGAAGCCAGCGGGAGCGGACTCTGTGGGCTGACAGCCGAGCCTCCCGCCTCCACACTTCCTCTGTGGCCCTCGGCTCCTGCCTCAGTGTCCCTCTTTGGTGGGAGAGAGAAGCCCGCCCCCCACCCGGACAGGAAGGCCGGCCCGGCCCAGGGCCCGCGCTCGGCATGCCCAGAGACCCCGGCTCCCGGCTGCGGGCTGCGGCCCTCGGACGACGCGCGTGACCTTGCCGAGATCTCCACGGTGACTCATTTCCTCTGCCACCACCTCCGGAAGCGAGGGCCGCCTGCCCGGTTCCCAGAACGCGGCCACAGCGGACACAGACGGGCTGCTGGGGAGATAATAAGTCCCTGTCCCCCAGAATAGCTCGGCTGAACCGGAGGCCGAGCCCTGAAACACCCTGGCTGGGCAGCCTCCCTGGGCAGCAGGGGCCCACCTTGAGGGGCTACGGTTTGCAAAGGAGGGGGTGGGGGGCGTGGAAGCCACTAGATGCCCTGTCCCCAGGGCTGGTGCCTGAGGTCCCGGGGTGACTCGGGGGCCAGCCTGGGACGCGGCGGCTGCAGGGTCTGGCAGACACACCCTGCATGTGCACCAGGGCAGGACCCCAAACTGCCGGGGCAACCGAGCACACGTGGTCACGCCGAAGTGCACACCAGAACAGTCCCACGCAGGGCGGCGGGGACCACAGAGGCCACGCCCGAGGGGCACCTAATGTGCCGACACCCAGGTAGTGTGTGGGGGACGAAAGGAGAAGCAGGAGCTGACGGGCCACTGAGGGTGGGGCTCCCGGCACAGGCCCCGGGCGAGGGGTTGCAGGAACCGAGAGGCGGCAGCATCCAGGCCACGCCCTGTGGTCACGTCGGAGGGCTGTTGCCAGGCGCATTGTGGGTGTAGACAGTGGGGGACGCCCAGAGCCATGCGGCAGGGGCCGGCCCAACCGTGATTGAAGGATAGCAGTTCCATAAAAGTGTGGGTCCCCCAACCCCCGAGACGGGTGGGAGCAAATAAACAGTAAAAAACAGGAGAAACCACATTCTGGGAGACAGACGGCGCCTTAACACCCAATGCGCCCAACCTCTCGGCCGCCGACGGGCCCGCCGACGGGGACACCAGACGTGGACGCGCTGCCCACGGGGCTCCGCCAGCAAGCGCCTGTCAGACGCGCTTCCACACGCCCCACCAGCTGTTAAACGCAGCGGGTCCTTTTCGGGTGAACATCTACCCCTCAGGAAGGTCCCCAGGCCTCGGCCTGCCAGTGACCCGGTGTCACACCCACACGGGACGTGGACCGAGGCGACTTCCCCACACCGGCCAGGAGGTACTCACATCCACTTCCCCTTGGTCGACGACGTAGAAGTTATCGCCTTCGTCCCCTGAAACAACAGAGACACAACGTTTCACGCCAAGGACACAGTTGGGGCCTGTTTGTCTCGTAGCCTCTCTGCGCGCTGCCGCCTACACCGGCCTCATCTGGGTCTCGTCTGTTTTTAAAACGTATTTAAATAGCCCTGGCCGGTGTGGCTCAGTGGGTAGAGCGTCAGTCCCGGGTTCGATTCCGGTCAAGGGCACGTACTTGGTTGCAGGCTCCCCCCCGGCCCGGGCCCTGGTCGGGGCTCATGCAGGAGGCAACCCATCGATGTGATTCTCTCCCATCGATGTTTCTCTCTGTCGTTCCCTCTCCCTTCCTCTCTCCGAAAGTCAATGGGAAAATACCCTCGGGTGAGGATTAACCGAAAGCATTTAAATAAAAGTGGTCTGTGTGTCTGGGTACAACACAGCGCTTTGCTGTGCACATTCCCTACGAACTCCCTTCCGTCAGCCGGCCAACACCTCACCTCCCCCCAGTCCCCAATGCCTGTGAGGAGACCTCACCCGACCCCCCATCCCGCGTGCTCCCAGGGCTCAGGTCGTGGACTTGACATCAAGGTCACCGAAGTACGTCGGGTTCGCTTATTCGGGAAATTGCTGTTTCGTCGGTGACTTTCCCCGAAGACACACAGACTGTACATTAATGACTCTCAGGGAGCCCGGCCGGTGGCTCACCATTCCCCGCAGGGCACAGGCCCGGGTTGCGGGCTCGATGCCCAGTGTGGGGCGTGCAGGAGGCAGCCGACCCATGATCCTCTCTCATCCTTGATGTTTCTCTCTCTCCCTCTCTGAAATCAGTACGTACGTATCTTAAAAATAAACCGATAAATAAGTAACTTTGGGGGAACAGCCCGATGCCCCCAGTCGGCTCGCTCAGAGAGGAGGGAACCTACCTTGCTGTATGACGGTCTCCCCGGCGATGTGTGTGACGGGGAACATGGCGTCGAATATGTCGCTGGAAAGAAGACACAGTGAATGTGAGACCCGCGGGGGCCCGGCCGGCGTCCCTCCCCTCACAGAGGCTCAGTCTTGTGGGAAGAAGGTCGTCCCGTCAGGAAAAGGAGGAAGTCAACCCTTCGTGCCCTGCCCGGGAGGCTCCGCTGGTTACAGCGTCGTCCTGATACGCCAAGGTTGCGGGTTCGATCCCCGGTCAGAGCACATACACAAACCAACCAGTGAATGCATGAATAAGGGGAACAACAAATCAACGTCTCTCTCTCCCTTCCCCTCTCTCTCTAAAATTCAATAAATAAAATAATAAATAAATAAAATCCGCCCTGGATATTTCTGCTCAGTGGATAGAGCGGCAGCCTGTGGACTGAAGGGTCCCGGGTTCGATTCCGGTCAAGGGCACATGCTTCGGTGGCAGGTCCCCCGGCCCCGGTCGGGGTGCGTGCAGGAGGCAGCCAGCTGATGTGTCTCTGTCTCTCCTCCCTTCCACTCTCTAAAAATCAATGGGGAAATGACCTCAGGTGAGGGTTAGCCCAAATAAATAAATAATAAAGTGCTTCGTGACCCCGCTGTCCAGGGAGTGGGCTGGGCCCTCCTGGCCCACCTCCGCCCCCGGGCGGGTTTGCTGCCGGGTTTTTACAGAAATGGGGTCACCCTGCCAACGCCGCTTTGGACTCCAACTTAGGAAACGAAGGAGCAGCAGGCTGCCCACCCTCACGTCGGCGGGCTCCCCGAGAACGCGGCACTTCCCGTCGCAGGCGCCCCGAGCGGCTGGATCCGAAACGGGATCCGCGGCCGCGCCTCCGCGTTAGACGCCAGGCCCCGACCTGCTGCTCCCCGAGCCGCACCCGGAGGCCACGCCCAGGGCGGTGCCACGGCAGCTGCCACGTGATTTCCTAAATCTCGTTGTGGCGTGGACGGAGGCGGAGACGCCCCCAGCCGGCCCGCGGGAGGTGGGCAGGGCGTGGCACGCTGGGCGGACCCTCACCTCCAGGACCCCAGCCAGAACGCAGTCAGAGGTCGGCGTCCGCACCCGATGCAACGACCACCCTCGAGGCTGCGCCCACCCACGGCGCGTGGCTCCCCAAAGAGAAATGTGAAGCCGGCGGCAGGTAGGGGTGCACCCTGGAGCTCAGGGGCCTGCGCCCTGCCCGCCGGCTAATTCGGGGGGCTCCTGGGAAGCTGTGCGACGGTCAGGCTGGGCTGCGGGAAGCACCCAAACTCAGAACCCACAGCCCGCCCCTCCCGCTCCCAGGCCCCAGAGACGTAGGTAAGTCCTTAAACAGCGGCTCCCTTCTCTCTACTTCACACGGGTTCTCTCCCCAGGGAGGCGGCAGGGGCTCCGGGGAGGTTTGTGGGGGCCCCTCCCAGACCCCCTCACCGGCCGCCCAGCCCGGCCTCTGTCCCCTGCCGGGCCGGGATTCTCGGCCTGCGGACACGTCTGGTCACATTTACAACTGAATTTCCTCAGAACCACCACAGCAGGGCTCTAACACAGCACGTCTTTAAGAAACGCGTTTGCAGTTCCGCCTCATATCTGAGAAACTCGTATTACCGAACTCGTTACGGTAATACTTCCCCGGAGCCGGGCCCTGCGCACTGCCGCCCGCTGGGCCATTGCCCGCACACGGCGCTGTCCCTGCTTCGGGCCACGGCCTGGGCACGCGCCCACCTCTCTTCCCAGCCAGGACTAAGGGGCAGGCTGGCGAACGCGCACTTTTCCCTTCAAAACGCACCTGCCCAGCCCGGCCGGCGGGGCTCCGTGGCTGAGCGGCGACCTAGGAACCAGGAGGTCACAGATCGATTCCCGGTCAGGGTACGTGCCCGGGTGGTGGGCTCGATCTCCAGTGTGGGGCGTGCAGGAGGCAGCCGATCCATGATTCTCTCATCGTGGATGTTTCTCTCTCTCCCCCGCTCCCTTCCTCTTTGACATCAACACTAGTAAAAACATTTTTTAAAGAACCATGCACAGAAATGCGCGTGCCCTTGGACCCGCAGGGCTTACACGTTCCTCCTTAACATTTTCACCAAAGAAGCAGTTTAACGGTGCGGGTGGGGCAAACACAGGCTTACAGTTGTGAGTACACGAAACAGGGTTTACTCCTGTGTCACCGCTTATTAATTGTTGTGTTGTTTTCCGTGCTCTTGCCCGCCCCGTGGATAAGATGTGGCCACGGTGCAGGGTGTCGTCATGGAAACGTGAAGTAGCTGCCGAGGAAGAACACACTTAATAACGCAAAGAAGCCCCGAGGACGCAGGAAAGATGAGGAACTCGATGAAAAGGAAAGCACAGCTTATCAGAACGCATAGGGTGCAGCTAAAGCAGGACTTAGAGGGAAATTTATAGCCTTGAGTGCCTGCATTAGAAAAGGAAGAAGCTCTGACATTAAATGCCTAAACTCCCACCTTAGGAATCTAAAAAAATGAGCACAAATTAAATCCAAAGCAAGCAGAAAGAAATAAACAAAAAACATTACAGTTAGAACTCAGCAGGATTTAAAATAGGAAACTAACAGAGAAAGTCCACGAAGCCAAAGCCAGCTCTTTAAAAAGATTTAAAAATCCTAGAAACATCGAGGCAGATTACCCACCCCCCACCCCGACACACACACCCCAAAAAAGACAAGAATCTCTAATGCCAGAAATGGAATGGAGCCATCACCACGGATCCCGCGGACGTTAGAGAATAAACGATGAGAGGGACCAGCACCACGCAGTTCCCGACGTTGGGAGGGTGGGGTGACCATCGCGCTGGCTGGGGGGCCCCCAGGACGGAACCCTGGCTCCCCGGCAGACGACGCTGCCAGCCACCATCCTAGGAGGAAACCAACTCCCTGCCGGGGGGCGGGGGCTCCGGGAGCCGCTCAAGAGCCCATCCCCGCACTCCCACCTGGAGGCACACGGGGGCGGGGAGCAGCCCACGGTCGGGGGGCGCCGAGCTGGACTCTGCGTCAGCCCAGGGAGAGGACAGGGACCCAGGCACACGCAGTCCCGGCTCAACGGGTGACCACCAAACAGGGTGTCGCTCACTCACCCAACAAAAAGGGAGGGCGACCTGGGCCGGCCTCGGCCACACACACCGCCGGCACGGATGGGGAGGAGGGGCCAGCCCTCCCTGGGCAGCCAGCCGCCCTCACGTGGCTTCCCTGGCCGGCCGGGCGGTCAGGAGACCCCAAAGGCGGCCGATGGTTTTCACAGCCGGTCCAGCAGGGACAGAGGATGGCACGGAGGCCCCTGCCTCCCACACGAGCCGGCTCGCTCGGAGCTGGAAAGCTCATCACAGCCTCTGCTCCGAGGGCTCAGGAACCGCACATGGGTGGCCCCCAACTCTCGGGTTCAGCAGAGGTCGGGGCGGGGAGCGGGTCCCCTCCAAGGCCTCTCTCCGAGGCTCTTCAAAAACCCCGTTCCCGGAGGAAAGGGGGACACGCTGCCCGCAGTCACACCGGGCTGTGGCTCCCAGGGGGCATTTCAGCTGCAAAGCCAGAGCCGTGCTGGGGCCTGAGAGGGCCCGCCCGCTGCAGACCCACCTGAGGTTCAGGCCTGGGTCGGCACAGCCCCTCCCCCCCCCCGGCCGGCTGGACTCCCTGGGCTCCGCTTCCTCGGGTACAACACAGGCCGGGCCACGTCCTCCTCCGTCTCTCCCACCTGAACAAGCCTGCCCTCACCTCCTCCAAGAAGCCCCCTGGGATTCCTCCCCCATCACCACCATCAGGACTCCTTGGTCCCCACACTCGCTAGTAGGAAGCTGGAGTCGGCCCCCTGCCCCCCGCCCGAGTCTGGACCCCGAGGGGGGCCGTCCTGCAGGTGACCAGTGAGAAGCCCGGATGGAGGAGGCGTCTGGGGAACCCTGCCCACCAGTCACTAAGCCACCCAGTCCCCACAGGGCAGGCGTGACCGGGCTCAGGCCTTCCGGGCGGCCACGCCCGGTGTCTGGGTGGAGGACAGGAGATCCTGGAGCCGCTCCAGCCCTGGCTGCTGGCCTCCTCCCCGCCCTCCCCCCGTCACCTCCCGGGATGGAATGTTTGTGGGTAACGGCACCTTGCTTATTTTAAACGCCGCGGCCCACGGAGCGATCATGAGATCCGGCAGCTGGTCCGCCGGGCCTCAGCACTCCAGCCCGTGGGCGGGAGGCGGGGACCCCCCAGGGCTCCCGGATGCCTGTGCTCTTCCCGCGACTGCGGGACCATCAGCGGCTCCCAGTGTCCCCGAGGCCGGCACGGGCCTGACCACGGGGTGGGGGCCTGACCACGGGGCGGGCAGGTGCACGAGTGCAGGACCCGGCTGCAGTGGGGGCAGGGGACACGGTGTGAGAGCCTCCAGGGGCGAGAGCCGCTCGGTCAGCTTCTGGGGGGGCCCAGTCGGTGACCTCCCTATGGAGCCGAGAAGGCAAACCAGGAGTGGGGGCTGCATGACCTGCGGGGGCCTGGCAGGGACGTGGAGGTTGGCAGGCGTGTGATGTGCGGGACTCCCGGGGGGTGGGCTCTACGCGTCGCCGGCCCAGGACCCCCCCACAGGGAGGGGGACTTGGTGCTCTTGGTCCTGTTACTGATCTGCTGGCCTTTGTCCCGAGAGGGAAGGCTGCCCGGAGAGTGGCTGCTCCTCCGGCCCTCACTGCCCCATCTTCACACTGAAGGCACCGGGACAGGCCCCAGGCCACGCCCACACACCACGGCCACGCCCACGCACCACAGGCCACACTCACACACCACGGCCACGCTCTCAGCACAGGAGGCACCCGAGGGGCTGAGGAGACAGATGGGCAGGGACCAGGCCCACAGCCACCCAACAGGCCTCAGCCCAGGGCCGAGCCACGGAGGCGGCGTGAGGACGGGGCCGTGCCTGGATGTCGGGGTGCGGGCACGCCTGAGCCCGACTCCCACAGTCCACTCCCGCCAGGCCCACGCCCAGCCGCGCGGGCCACCCCCAGGACACAGATCGCAGGGGCCTCGATCCTGGAACAGTTTCCCAGGACCCCCTCCCCCCGTGACGGGGACAAGGACAGGGAGGGACCCCAGGTTCTGGAGCTCGGCTCAGGGAGGCGGGCGGCTCAGGATGCAGGGCCAGGAGGCGGTCGGAGCACAGCCCGTCCCTCACCCGCAGGCCAGGCCGAGGCTCAGGTCCTCTGTGAAGGGCTCCTGAGGGCAAGGTCGCCGGGGCCGTGGCCCGCGCTCCACCCCGCCACGGCCCGTGCGCCCTGCGCCACTGGGACCCTCCTCGCCCAAGGCGGCCCCCGCGCCTCCCCCGGGTGCAGCCCCATGTCCTCCTCCCGAGCCTGCGGGCTGGTCCCTCCTCCCCACCCAGACGGTCGTAGTCCCAGCTGCTCCCTCCTCTCCATCGGCTGGGCCACAGTGACACCAGGTGGCGGCACCTCCCAGCCTGGACACAGCCTCTCCCCAGAGCTCCCGGGCCGGGCAGGTTCTCCCTCCCTCTGTCTGCGACTCTCCCTCTCTGTCTCTCCCTCTGTCTCTCCCTCTCTGTCTCTCTCTCTCTGTCTCTCCCTCTCTGTCTCTTTCTCTGTCTCTCTCTCTGTCTCTGTCTCCCTCTCTGTCTCCCTCTCTGTCTCTCCCTCTCTGTCTCCCTCTCTCTCTCCCCCTCTCTCTCTCTCCCTCTCTCCCTCTCCCTCTGTCTCTCCCTCTCTGTGTCCCTCTCTGTCTCTCTCTCTGTCTCTATCTCAGTCTCCTCCTGGCCTAGGGTGGGCACCACCTGCCTCACGCCATCCTGTCTGGAGCAGCTGGGACTCCCCGGGAGGAAGTGGGCAGAGCGGGGCGGGGCGGGGGCAGGCCTCCTCCTAAGCCCCGAGCTGGCCACAGGCTCCACACAAAGGGGGGACATGGCAGGCGCTGCCTCCTCAGGGGGCGGGGGGGCAGGACAGGTCAGGATAACGGGGGAAGCACGTGGACACGGAACCAGGACGGCGGGGCCAACCCCCAGCTCTGAGCTGCTGCCCGTGGCTGCGTGGCCTCGGCTGAGCCGCCCACCCGCTCCCCGGGCCCAGCGGACAAGGCCTTCCCGTCGGTGCTGCCGACCCCGGTGCCGGTGGAGGATTCAGATCCCGGCTTTCCCTCCACAGCCACGCGCCCGGGCCGTCCGCTCGCTGCTCTGGGCTCACCGCCTCGTCTGTGACACCAGCATCGTGGTCACCGTGAGGTTAAAGGGTGAATCCGTGAGGGCCCCAGCCATCGGCCTGGCACGCCGCGCCTCCCTGCTCCCGAGTGCCACCTGCCTTCCCGGAGGACAAAGCTCCGGGGGACTCGCACCCAGTCCTGCACCCGGCCGGGCCCCGGGCCCCACGGACACTCAGCCAACCCTTAGAATGACCCGGAGTGAGAGCCCAAGGTCCCCTTAGGAACCCCTGCGTCCCTCAACCTGGCACGCTGCCATTTAAATGCCACCCTGAGCCCAGATAACCGGGGGGGGGGGGGGGGGGGAGGGTGAGCGCTTGGCCAGGTAGAGCTGCCCCGGCCTGGCCCCGGCGGCGGCGGGCAGGAACCCGTGAACACCCCGCACCGTGAAAAACCAGCTTGGACTCTCCCCCAGGCCCAGCCCCTGTCTCCGTGCAGGGGGCACCCCACCCACCAGACCCCCTGGTGGCTCCCACGAGCACAGCCACCTGACAGGATGGCCGCCTTTTCCCGGCTCGGGGAAGAATGAGACACGGAGACAGACCTGCCAGGAGACCAGACGCCTGTCTGCCAGGCCTGCCCTCGGCGCCAGGTGAAGGGAGACCGCCCAGCTCACGGCCCGGAGCCTCGGTGCGGACACGGGGCCAGTTCTGTATCGAACAGATCCATGAACCCAGTGCAGGCTTTCAATCAAAAACCATCTGAAATTCACGTAGAAACGCCAAGGACCCTCATAGCCAAGCCCGTTGCTGCTGCTAATCATCACCCAAGGATATTTCCCATGATTCTGAGAGAGAGACAGAGAAAGAGAAACATCGACGTGAGAGAGACACGTTGATTGGCTGCCTCCCGCATGTGCCCAACCAGGGCCAGGGAGGAGCCTGAAACTGAGGTACATGCTCTCGACCAGAATCGAACCCAGGACCCTTCAGTCTGAGGGCCAATGCTCTATCCACTGAGCCGAAATGGCAAGGGCAAGCGAAGACCGTTTTTTAAAAGTATTTTTTTATTGATTTTTTTTTTTTTTTAGAGAGAGAGGAAGAGAGAAAGAGAAACATTGATGTGCGAGCGGAACATTGGTCGGCGGCCTCCTGTACGTCCCCCACCGGGGATCCACCCTGAAACCATTTGGTGCATGGGATGGATGCCCAGCCGCCGAGCCATACCGGCCAGGGCACCAGACCGTTCTTAAATAGAAGAACCAAGTGAGAGGGATTGCACATCTGGTTTCAAAACCCACGGTAAAGCCACAGTCATCGCTCGCGACGGCGGCGTGGTTCTGAGCAAGACCAGGCGCACAGGCCACGGACCAGCCCCAGCGCCCAGGGACAAGCCTCACACTTACGGCGCCGACCTTCAGCCGGGCCGAGGCCAGGCGCGGGAAGAGACCTGTCTTTCCCACACAGGGTGCCAGGACAGCTGGACGTGCCCGTGAGAGGCGTGAACGGAGATCCCTACCTCACACCGCAGATCCCTACCTCACACCGCAGATCCCTACCTCACACCGCAGATCCCTACCTCACACCGCAGATCCCTACCTCACACCGCAGATCCCTACCTCACACCGTACACCAAGCGTGTCACACTCGCGGCCACAAAATAAACGAGGCCTGAGGCCCACGGCGCGAGTGTGACACGCTTGCCGTACGCACACGGTGACTCTCAGTGTCACAGACCCCACGGAGAGGCCGGAACTACAACATTGTTAAAGGAAACATGGGATGCCGTCATTCACCGGCGATAGGCGGGGCTCTTAGATGTAGCAACAGGGGCACCGTCCACACAGAATCGATAACTCGGACTCCATCCAACTTTAAAACGTTGGTCCTTTGAAAGACACCGTTAAGGAAACGAAGAGATGAAGCACAGACTGGGGAAAAGGTCTGGTAAACCTGGGGATGTACCGAGAGCCCTCCCACCCCACAAGCAGACGACCGAGGACTCAGAACCTGTCGGAACCGACATTTTGCGGGAGAAGCTGTACCCACGGCCACAGCACAGGGAGCGATGAGGGCTGTGCCAGGAGGGAAATCCGGTCACAACCACACCACGACGGCGACGGGACTCAGGAGACAGTGCTGGCGGGGAGGGGACCCACACCACCTTCAGGGTGGGGAGACCGGGGACCCCACACACACCCCTCGGGGTGGGGAGACCGGGGACCCCACACACACCCCTCGGGGTGGGGAGACCGGGGACCCCACACACACCCCTCCGGGTGCGGAGACTGGGGATCCCACACACACCCCTCGGGGTGCGGAGACCGGGGACCCCACACACACTGCAGACGGGAGGGGGAGTGGTGGACAAGAGGACGCTGGACAAGAGGTGGTTTCCTTAGAAGTTAGACGTGAGGTCAGCACACGACCCAGAAACTCCACCACTAGGACCCCCCTCCCCCCCGTGGGAGCAGACACCGCGTCCCACAAAGAAGGCACAGCGTGTGAGCAGCATTGTTCGCTGCAGCCCCCTTGGACGGACGGACGGACGCACGGATGCACGGACACAGGGACCAGCTCTCTCCCTCAATGGCCCCGACGCAGCCTCGGACCCAGGACTGTCCCACCCTCACGGAGAAGGCGTTTCTTACCAAAAAACAAAGTAAGGAGTTACCGGGCGGGCGGGCAGGGCGGGCGGCGGCCCGGTGGCCCCAAGGGTTAAAGGCGGCAAACTTGGGTCGGCAGCTGCGGGAGGAGGTGGCCGCCCCCCCCCCCCCCCAGCTGTTCCCCAGTCAAAGCGCATCTTTGTTTCCGACTCCCGGCAACTGCTTTTCCTGAAGGAGGAGCCGGACCAGCTGTCTGTCCCCTCCCAGGGGAGGACCGGACCAGGACGAGCGAGACTGGAGGCCCCGGGGCGCCCACCCGCCGAACAGAGCTGCCCCCCCCCCCGCACCCTCAGGGCGCCACGAAAGGGGACCGGCCCTGAGCAGACGGGGCGCCAACCGCCAGGCAGGACCGGATCCAGAAGCAGCTAGGCTGGACCCTCAGGTGAGAAACCCGGTCCCTGAACCGGCCCATCGGACGCGGGCAGCCTGCCGAGAGCGCACTCGTGCGGACACCGAGGCGGTCGTGGGGGGACCTGCCCTCTGGGTTTGCTCAGCTGCCCAGTCGGGGGAGGGGGAGCCACTGCACAGACACGGGTCTCCCCGACGCGGGTCCCTCTCCCGCGGTGAGCGCCCGAAATTCTCCCCGTGGGAGACTGCGTCAAATAGCCTCTTGCGGCCCGGCCGGCGTGGCGCAGGACGTGAGCATCAACCTAGGAACCAGGAGGTCACGGTTGGATTCCTGGTCAGGGCACATGTCCAGGTCACGGGTTCGATCCCCAGTGTGGGGCGTGCAGGAGGCAGCCGATCAATGATGCTCTCTCATCACTGATGTTTCTATTGCCCTCTCCCTCTCCCTTCCTCTCTGAAATCAATAAAAATATGTTTTAAAATAAGTAAATAGCCGAAACCGGTTTGGCTCAGTGGATAGAGCGTCAGCCTGCGGACTCAAGGGTCCCGGGTTCGATTCCGGTCAAGGGCATGTACCTTGGTTGCGGGCACATCCCCAGTAGGGGGTGTGCAAGAGGCAGCTGATCGATGTTTCTCTCTCATCGATGTTTCTAACTCTCTATCCCTCTCTCTTCCTCTCTGTAAAAAAATCAATAAAATAGATTTAAAAATAAATAAATAAATAATAAGTAAATAAAAATAAACAACCCAGTTCTGTCTGTCTGGGTCAGCCTGCTCCAGGGCTCTGTGCTGTGCGTGTGCGGCCGGCAGGGCTGTGTGCTCTGAAGGCGGACGAGCTGAGACCCGGGTGAGGGGGGCGGTGGCCTTTCTCGGGGGTCAGGGAGGGATGCTGCATTTCTGAAGAGGTGGGCCAGGACTCAGCAGTTGCTGGGTGGCGTGTGGGCCTCAAGGACAAGGGGGTGCAGGAAGGCACCTCAGGTTTCTGTCGTGGGTGCCCACGGGATGGTGGAGGGGAAGGCAGTGGGGGGAGTCCAGGTTGGACTTGCTGAGGTGGGGGACGACCCAGGGGTGTGTGTGTGTGTTCTTATCACCAGAAAACTTTACGTCCGCTCGGTGTCAAGGAAAGCACTTCGGTGAAGAGGTAAAAATGACTGCAAAAGGCTCACAGCCCGGGGATGTGCCCTGACCAGGATCGAGCCCATAGCCCGGGGATGTGCCCTGACCGGGATTGAACCTGGGACTCTTTAGTCCTCAGGCCGATGCTCTATCCACTGAGCCAAAGGGGCGAGGGTGGGAACTTGGTTTTTTAAGGGATGCTGTTCAGATCAGCAGGCGAAGAGATTGGTCCGTTTAGTGAGGCGCGTTGGCAGGACGGGCTGTTTAGGAAAGAGAAAAGGAAGCTGGGTTTATACGTCCTCACACCAAAACGAAACGCCTGGTGGATCGAGGGCTCATCATGGGAAGAAAGAACACAACCCGGACGGGGAGGCTCCGAGGAGGTCCTGGTGTGTGTTATCGCCCGAGGAGGGGCGGCCTCCTGGGGGCGCGCGGGGCGGGGCGGCCTCCTGGGGGCACGTGGGGCGGGAAGCCCTCCTGGGGGCACGCGGGGCGGGACGGACTGAGACACCCGCCAACACAGACCAACCCTGTCCGTCGACGCCCCATCGCTGAGCCATGCCAGCCAGGCCACGTGAGGTACTGGATGCCACAGAACTGGACACGCAATCATGGGAAAGTGGTACATTTCACGGACGTGTTATCCCCTGGGAGAAATTCCGGGAAGAAGACTAACTCCCAAACGACAGAAGAATTCCAGTGACAGCCACAAGCCAACAGCTACCTGGGAAAGTCCGTGCCGTCTGTTTCATCATCGACAGCCTCGTTTTGTTAATTTACAAATAACTCGTAAAAATCCACGAGAAAAAAGGTGGCCAGTCAACGGAGCGAACCGTACGTGAAGGATCAGTCAGGGAGGTACAGACGACCAGCCGGCCAGCGTGGCCCCGTGGTTGAGCGTCCACCTGTGAACCAGGAGGCCCCGGGTTCGAGGCCCAGTCAGGGCACAGGCCCGGGTTGTGGGCTCAATCCCGTGTGGGGGTCAGGAGGCAGCCAATCAGTGATCCTCATCATTGATGTTCCTCTCCCTCTCGCTTCCTCTCTGAAATCAATAAAGATGTGTATGTTTTAATACAGAAGACCCAATAGCGGGTGGACAGACGCGAGATCCCCGCCCCTGAAGGAGCCATCGGACCTCCAGCAGCCCCTCCCCCAGCACGAGAGGACCACGTGGGGCCCTGCTCAGAGGCCGCCCGTGGGGGGACGCAGAACCAGAGCCGGGGCCTCCTGAGCACGGAGCCCCAGACGGGGCGGCCCAGCCCGCCACCCTGGCCTGGGCGCAACCTCCCGACACGGCGGCGAGCGAGCGGGAGGGTGAGGAGCGGACGCACAGCGACCTCCTGACACACCTTCCCGCCCCCCCAGGCGGTCCCTGCGCCCACGTGCAGAGACCTGTGACAGGAAGAAGGCACAGACACCGCCCCACGGGAGACCACGGCCCTCCGGTCTCTTCCTTGCATCGCCCAACCCGCACGGCCACCGCCCGGTCCGTGGTGAGGGCTGACCCTAAGCCTCCCGACCCCCGCCGACTGGTGACCTCTCACCCCCGCTGGCAGGATGTGCAGCTATTTTTAGTGGCGAGGGCTCGGGATGGAGCCAGGACTCGGGGCGTCCACGGGGCTGAACAGGCACCCCTCCTTCCCGGGCCTCACCCCATGGGACCCTCCCCCTGGGGGTGTTCTCCTGTCGGAAGAAAGGGCCCCACGTCCCGCCCCTCAGCAAGGGGGCAGCTGGGCGTCTGCCCGGCTCCGGCCTCAGCGTCCCCACTGAAACATGGGTGCTGCCAGCAGGTGACGAAGGAGGCGATGGGTTGGGGTGAGACATGGGGCGTGGGGTCTGTAGCGGCCGACTGCACCCGGACAAACTCTGGGCGTTTTAAAGCGACGGCACCAACAGCCATGGCCCCAGGCTGGATCCCTACGGGCTGCCACGCCAGAGGGTGGCCCCGGGCTGGGGGAGCCCCAAGGTCCTTCCTCCTCCAAACCCCACGGTCAGAGGCACCTCGAGAACGCAAGTCCCTTTCTGAGAAGGTCTCCCTCGAGAGGCAGAACTGCAGCGCATCCTACCCACGGAACAGGGGCCTGGCTCGCTGGAAAGTTCCGAGCACGTGGGAGTTATTCTCTTTAAAAGGTGTGGCCTGGCCCGGCCGCGTGGCTCAGTGGTTGAGCATCGACCTATGAACCAGGAGGTCACAGTTCGATTGCCGCTCAGGGCACATGCCCGGGTCACGGGTTCCATCCCGAGTGTGGGGCGTGCAGGAGGCAGCTGATCCGTGATTCTCTCATCACTGATGTTTCTCTCTCCCTCTCCCTCTCCCTCTCCCTCTCCCTCTCCCTCTCCCTCTCCCTTCCTTCCTCTCTGAAATCAATAAAAATATCTTTTAAAAAGTAAAAGCTGTGGCCTTTCCCTTGCACAGTGAGGAGGAGCTGGGCAAGGCATCGTCATGGGGGCGGGGGGGCGGGGGCAGGTCAGCCCAGCGCAGCCTCATCCTAGCCAGGGTCCAACCCCAGCTTCTCCCAGCCCTAGCTCTGGGCCTCACCTGCCGATGCACCGGGACATGGTGAGCCTGCCCTGTTCTGGCCGGGACTGGCTCAGGACACACCATGTGACACGGCCGCGGAGCCCAGATCCCAGCCTCCCAGGAACACGGCGTCCAGACCCGCTGGGCTCACGTGGCCCACCGTTTGCTAACCTGGCAGCCTCTGCCTAGAGCGGGAGTTGGGCTTTGGCAAAACGAAAATCAAATTCTTTGCATGTTCAAGCCATTAAGTATCTGTGCGGATGTGGCCTCGCGTTTTCCAAAACCATCGTTTGTTTTTCGAGGCCTGAAAGGGAAGCGCAGTCCCTAGGCCCAGCCGAGCAGGCAGGGGGGTGGGGGGGGGGGCGAGCAGGAGCAGGGGGAGCAGAGTCGGGCCCTCGGGCTGTTTTTCCCATCACCCGGGGACCTGAGCCAATTTGTGGGAAAACAAGTGGGAAGATGTGCGGTGCAGGCAGAGACAGACAACAGGAGGCAGCTGCAGCCGCCCGCCAGCCAGCGCTCAGCCAGAGGCCTGTCTCCATTAGAGCTGCAGAGGGCCGAGCGGCTGCCAGGAACGCCGCCCCACAGTGGGTGCCCCCCGCCCGCCCGCCTGCCCGCCCGGCAGCCCGGGAATGAGGCCCCAGCAGAGGGCCCGACGCTCAGGGCTGCCGCCTGGACCACCCACCCCACTCGGAGCCTCCGTCTCCAGGGCCCGGGCTGGGCAGCCGGACGGGCTCCCATCTCCTTCCACCAGGCCCCAGATGCGCCCACGGGGCCAGGCCGGATTCTCCACACATCTCGAGCCCCGAGCACCCGGGGCACCTGCTGGGGCTGTTTGGGCCACTGACCAGAGAGTAACTGCCCAGCGTCCCCGCTGACCCAGCAAGGAGGCCGCACCTGCCGCCTCCCAGCCCCTCCCCTGGAGTCCTCAGCGCTGCAGAGGGCTGTGGAGGGCCGCCCAGCATGAGGACACGTGCTGCCCGGAGCCAGGGCCAGGGGTCCCCTTCTGTGCAGTGAGGAGGGGACACGCGGGCCTCCCAGAGTCCTTGCTGCTGTGCCCTGAGCCCCAGAGCAGCCCGCTTACCTTCCTCAGGCCCAGGTGGAGCAGAGCATGGCACCGTGGCCTGCCCTCAGGGCACACCAGCCCCTCCTCACAATGAGCACTGAGGCATGGCGGTTGTTCCATGTGGAGGTCTGGACAAAGTGGCATCCAGAGGGAAGCCCACTGACTTACCCCTCCACACAGCCAGGGGGCCTCCAGGAAGAAGATGGCAACCGTGATGGTGGTGATGGTGGTGGTGGTGGTGGTGGTGGTGGTGGTGATGGTGGTGGTGATGGTGGTGATGGTGGTGGTGATGGTGGTGATGGTGGTGATGATGGTGGTGATGGTGGTGATGGTGATGATGGTGGTGATGATGGTGGTGGTGGTGGTGATGGTGGTGGTGGAAATGATGGTGGTGGTGGTGGTGGTGATGGTGGTGGTGGTGGTGATGGTGGTGATGGTGATGGTGGTGATGGTGATGGTGGTGGTGATGGTGGTGGTGGTGGTGGTGGTGGTGATGGTGGTGGTGATGGTGGTGATGGTGGTGATGATGGTGGTGATGGTGGTGATGGTGATGATGGTGGTGATGATGGTGGTGGTGGTGGTGGTGATGGTGGTGGTGGAAATGATGGTGGTGGTGGTGGTGGTGATGGTGGTGATGGTGGTGATGGTGATGGTGGTGATGGTGATGGTGGTGGTGATGGTGGTGATGATGGTGGTGGTGGTGGTGATGGTGGTGATGGTGATGGTGGTGATGATGGTGGTGGTGGTGGTGATGATGGTGGTGGTGGAAATGATGGTGGTGGTGGTGGTGGTGATGGTGGTGATGGTGG
Source organism: Cnephaeus nilssonii (assembly GCF_951640355.1). Classification (NCBI taxonomy): domain Eukaryota; kingdom Metazoa; phylum Chordata; class Mammalia; order Chiroptera; family Vespertilionidae; genus Cnephaeus; species Cnephaeus nilssonii. Next base: position 109,068,685 of record NC_137076.1, on the reverse strand, counting down.
TGATGGTGATGGTGGTGATGGTGATGGTGGTGATGGTGATGGTGGTGATGGTGATGGTGGTGATGATGGTGGTGGTGGAGGTGATGGTGGTGATGGTGGTGATGGTGATGGTGGTGATGGTGATGGTGGTGGTGATGGTGGTGATGGTGATGGTGGTGATGATGGTGGTGGTGGTGGTGATGATGGTGGTGGTGGAAATGATGGTGGTGGTGGTGGTGGTGATGGTGGTGATGGTGATGGTGGTGGTGATGGTGGTGATGGTGATGGTGGTGATGATGGTGGTGGTGGTGGTGATGATGGTGGTGGTGGTGGTGGTGGTGGTGATGGTGATGGAGGTAATGATGGTGGTGATGGTGGTGGTGGTGATGATGGTGGTGGTGATGGTGGTAATGGTGATGGTAATGATGATGATGGTGGTGATGGTGATGATGGTGATGGTGATGGTGGTGGTGATGATGGTGGTGATGGTGGTGATGATGGTGGTGATGGTGATGTGATGATGGTGGTGGTGGTGGTGGTGATGATGGTGGTGGTGATGGTGATGGTGATGATGGTGGTGGTGGTGGTGGTGGTGGTGGTGATGATGGTGATGATGGTGGTGGTGATGGTGGTGGTGACAGCAGTGATGATGTACTGTGTTAAACCTGAATTCAGCAGGAAGAGCCACTGAGCAGAGAAGTGCAGTCAGCCTACACGTGGGTTTGTCTGAAAGGAACGTGCCGGTGGGAACACAGAGGGAGCAGCAGGCAGATGCCCTGCAAACGAGGTCAGAACAGGGCTGCCCTCGCCAAACTGCAGCTGGGCCCGAAGCTGCTGAGCCCGATTCCAGGACTGGGAAAAGCAGCCACCGGGCGGCCACCGGGGAGCCATCTGGGGAAGGTGAGAGCCCTGCCCACTCCCTCCGGAACCGTGTCCTGACACCAGCCTGTCCTTTGGGGGCCGTGGCCAGAGAAAGGAGCCGTGGGGCTTGGAGGTGGGAAGTGCGCGTCCCCACATGCCAAACCGAAGACCTAACGCACAGGCCGCACGGAGGCCTCGTTCCACGCCAGCCGCCCGAGAGGAAAGCTCACCCAGCCATCTGCTCCGCTGCTGTCCACCTGGCGCTCCCACCCACAAGCCTGTGGCCTGGAAAAGGGGGGCCCAGGGCCCCAGCACAGGCCTTCCTGGACACGCGCAGCCTGGATGCCCGGAGACACAATTTCAAGCAGCTGGCACTCGGGCCAGGCTGGCCCTGAACTACGCGCTTACTAACCAGCTAGTGCTCGGGGCTGTGGCGGGGGGGCTGGAGGGTAGAGGAGTTTGCCTGAAACACAGCTGCCCGGGGGGTGGAGGGGCTCCACAGTGAGTCGGGGGCCGGGCTGCACGCGCGAGCGCCTTCCCTGCAGGCCAGTCTCTGGGGGAAGGAGGACGTGGGTCTGTGTGGCCCGGCCTGGCCGGGAGCAGGTGCCTCGGCCTGAGGGTCGGGTGTGTCTGCCGGCCCCTCCCCCGGCCACGGGAATGCAGCCCCCATTCAACACCCAGACTGACATGGCGTTTTAAAGTGACGGGTACGTTCAGGTCAAAACAGACACGCTTAGTCACCTGGTGACCCAGGACACAGTGGCCAGCGAACACCTGGCTCAGGGCTGAGCACAGAAAGGTGCTGCCCCCCCCCCCCCACTCCGGAGGCAGAAGTCCAAAATCAGTCCCCAGGTGGACACCAGGTGTGGGCGGGGCCGGCCTGCCCCCGGCTGAGTCACACGGCTGCTCCGCCCCCCCCCCCCATGTCCCTCACACCTGTGACTGCACTTAGGGCCACCTGGGAACCCGGGGTCCGCCCCACGCATCCAGACCCACACTTCTCGCCTGCACAGTCCTCCGTGCTGGGTAAGGGGACACCCCCAGGCCCTTCTAGACCAGGTGACTGTCACCCCCGGACCCCTCAGAGGGGCGGGAGCAGCCAGACAAGCACGCCAGCCCAGGTCCCCAGGGGCAGTGAGCTCGGGGCCGAACGGAGGACCCTCACACGGGAGGTGCTGGACAAGTAGCCCCTGGTGGCCGGGCGTAGTGACAGGCCCTCCGAGGACAGGTGTGGGGGAGCTTCAGGTGCCGACCCAGTGACCGAGGGGGCTGCCCAGGGGCGCCCAGAGCCTCACTCCGGACGCGGCCTCTGCCTGGGCCGTGTCCCCTCCGGACGGAGTCGCCGAGACCCTCGGCCCTGAGCCGCCCGGCCCGCCTGTCCCTACCTCCTCTCGTTGTCGTCCAGGTGGGCGAACAGCACGTTCTTGGAGATGGCTTTGGCCAGCGCCGTCATGGTCTTGTAGTCCTTGGGGATGACCTGTGGGGGAGGGGCAGTCAGGCTCTGGGCACCCCGGGCACCTGCTCGACCCGAGACACGAACACGGCTCACGTCACCCCGGTGGACTCGGCCTCGCTGTTTCCAGGTCATGCTCGCGATCGGCAACTTGCAATGTCAGGTGTGCCACGCGCTTTTAATTTAAGAAATAAAAAAGGAGAGAAACCGGGGGACCCAAGGTGGCTTCAGCACGGTCTGGGTCTCGGGGGCCAGGCCCTGGAGCTCGGAGCCTCCTAGAAGATGCTGGAAGCGCTCACGGCCCTCGGCCCCCTGGTCTGCGACCTCCTTGCTTCGGTGACCTTGCCGGCTGGAGGAGGGCTGGCCGGTCATCCTGGGGTCCTCTGAGTAGGGGGGTCCTGGGTTTAGGGAGGGGGCCCCCAGAAGTGAGGCGGCCCGCAGACTTTAAGCAAGTTTCACTGATTTCCATGCTCTGATCAGGAAAGCGCTCAGGACTGGGGTGTGGGGTGAGGGGTGCGTGCAGGGAGGACGGAGCCCTGGCTGGGTCACTCGGGTGGTGAGAGCGTCGTCCGGACACAGCAGGGCTGTGGGCTCACCCCGTCGGGGCACACGCAGCGACCCACCCGTGGGCGCAGGGACAGCAACACAGCACGTCGATGTCTCTCTCTCAAGTCAATAAATTTAAAGAGAGAGAACCCAGGCCAGCGTGGCTCAGTGGTTGGAGCGTCAGCCGGGGCACCAAGGGCCTCGGGCGCACAGATGCCGGCTGGCAGCAGCCGTGACCACGACCACGGCCGTGACCATGACGACGAGCCCACCCAGGCCCGCACCCACCTTCCGCACGTAGGACACGGCGTCCTCCTCGGTGTACACCTCGGCACTCACGCCCCCGCGGCGGCAGCGGGCTTTCACCACGGGGTTCGGCAGCGTCGGGGAGACCTCCTCATCGTGCGAGTCGGACTGGGAGGCTGACTTCTGAGCCAAAATCTGTCTGTTCTCTTCCTGTGGGGGCACAAGGGAGAGGAAGGGGGACCAGGGGCCACTTCAGCAACCGTCCGCTCGCAGGGGAGCCGGGAGCCAGAGGCGCTGGGGGGACAGGGTGTCCACCTCACTGCCTGCCCACCCAGCCGTTCCTGGCGAACTCCTACATATGCTTCAAGGCCCGTTTCAATGTCACCTCCGGCAAGAAGCCCCCCACCAGCTCGCCCTTCCCACCACCCGCAAAGCATTTCCGTTCCTACCTGTGGGAGCTCACATCACGACTGTGACCCCACACACACAAGGAGGGGAGCTACAGGCGCTGGGGAGAATGAGTGAACGCACGAACAGATGAACGAATGCATGGACAAAGAAAGAAGTAACGGACTCAAGATAGAGGATTGAGCCCCGTGTCCCCACAGCGTAGAAACGTCTCAACCACAGACCACACCCAGCCGCTGGGTGTCAGAGCCGAGTGTGACGTCCCAGGGCCACGGGGCAGGGAGACAGCGGCTGGCCCCACACCTCAGCACCTGCAGGGAAAGGGCCCCAACTCAGGCACGGCCGTCACGCCACCCCCATCAGGGTGTCCCCACGGGGTCGTCGGGATGGACAGGCTCCTGGGAGGGTCGTCGGGATGGACAGGCCCCTGGGAGGGTCATTAGGATGGACAGGCCCCTGGGAGGGTCGTCAGGATGGACAGGCCCCTGGGAGGGTCATCAGGATGGACAGGCCCCTGGGAGGGTCATTAGGATGGACAGGCCCCTGGGAGGGTCATCAGGATGGACAGGCCCCTGGGAGGGTCGTCGGGATGGACAGGCCCCTGGGAGGGTCGTTAGGATGGACAGGCCCCTGGGAGGGTCATTAGGATGGACAGGCCCCTGGGAGGGTCATTAGGATGGACAGGCCCCTGGGAGGGTCATTAGGATGGACAGGCCCCTGGGAGGGTCGTCGGGATGGACAGGCCCCTGGGAGGGTCATTAGGATGGACAGGCCCCTGGGAGGGTCGTCGGGATGGACAGGCCCCTGGGAGGGTCATTAGGATGGACAGGCCCCTGGGAGGGTCATTAGGATGGACAGGCCCCTGGGAGGGTCATCAGGATGGACAGGCCCCTGGGGGGGTCGTCGGGATGGACAGGCCCCTGGGAGGGTCGTTAGGATGGACAGGCCCCTGGGAGGGTCATTAGGATGGACAGGCCCCTGGGGGGGTCGTCGGGATGGACAGGCCCCTGGGAGGGTCGTCGGGATGGACAGGCCCCTGGGAGGGTCATTAGGATGGACAGGCCCCTGGGAGGGTCATTAGGATGGACAGGCCCCTGGGAGGGTCATTAGGATGGACAGGCCCCTGGGAGGGTCGTCAGGATGGACAGGCCCCTGGGAGGGTCATTAGGATGGACAGGCCCCTGGGGGGGTCGGCTGGATGGACAGGCCCCTGGGAGGGTCGTTAGGATGGACAGGCCCCTGGGAGGGTCATTAGGATGGACAGGCCCCTGGGAGGGTCATTAGGATGGACAGGCCCCTGGGAGGGTCGTTAGGATGGACAGGCCCCTGGGAGGGTCATTAGGATGGACAGGCCCCTGGGGGGGTCGGCTGGATGGACAGGCCCCTGGGAGGGTCGTTAGGATGGACAGGCCCCTGGGAGGGTCATTAGGATGGACAGGCCCCTGGGAGGGTCATTGGGATGGACAGGCCCCTGGGAGGGTCATTGGGATGGACAGGCCCCTGGGAGGGTCATTGGGATGGACAGGCCCCTGGGAGGGTCGGCGGCTGAAGTCGCTGTGCCCAGGGGAAGCGGCCTGTCAGCAGCCAGCGAAACCCAGGAGGCGGCTCGACGGCAGGGTTGAGGGTGACAGAGGGGCCGCCTGGAAACGCAGGGATGGCGCCGCAGGGCCCTCAGACGGAGGCTGGCGTGGGGTTCGGGTCCCGGCGCCATGGGGACCCAGACCTCCCCTGCAGCCCAGAAGCCACGTCCGGCCGCTCTGGGGCCGGGCGCATCGCCGTCCTGGCACCAGGACGGTGCCCGTCTGCGCCAGCCGGGGTCGGTCAGGCAGGATACAGGTGGCCGTGCACGTGAGGCCGGCGCGGCGGGCGGCCATTGTTTCTGATGGCATCCCGCCCCCAGACCCTCGGATTCCAGGAAAGCCCGATTCTTCGCGGCCCCTTCCTGTCTCCTGTGCCCAGCTGGTGAGCTGTCTGGTGGCCGGATGGCCGGGGCCGGGGTCAGGACAGGCCTTCCCGGCCAGCGGGACCTTCCTAACAGCAGGGTGGGAACCGAGTTTCCAGAAAGCTCCGAGCCGGCGTCTGCCTCCGAACCGGGCACACGGCCCAGGGACTGTCCCCGTCGGTCCCCGGGCCAGGCTCTGCCTGGACCTCAGAGATGGTCACCGTCTTCTGTTGACCTGATTTTCCTGCCCGAGGAGGGGCACCGACTTGCAGCCAGAAAGGAAACGCTGGGCGGGAGGTGCCCTCCGCCCACCCAGACCTGGGAGGAGGGCCCTGCCCCACGCCCGCCCGCTGGGCCGCTGCCCTCCCCAGGGGATCTCCAGGGGCCGTTAATCACGCAGCCTGAGTCTTCCCTTGGCCTCGGCCCCAGAGGAGAGGCCTCGCCCACGGGGAGCCTTCTCGGGAGGAGGTACCGGCGCAACCCAGGACCCCAGTCCACGTGGGGTGGTCACCAGCCCCGCCCAGGAACCACAGCCTTCCTGTCACACTGTGGGTCTCAGAGAGCAAGGCAGGCCCAGCCGAGGCGGGGAAACCGAGGCTGGAGAGGGCGAAGGCCGTGTCCCGGGCACGCGGACATCCAGGGCAGGTGAAGGGAGCAGCTGTCACTCACTGGGCACCTGTCGCACACCCACCCTCCGGGACGGCCGAGGAGACGGCACCACTCTGCCGTGAAGGGGGCCGCGATCTAACAGGACAGACAGACGTGAACGGTCCCAGTGAGGTAAGGGGTGAGCACGTGAAAGGACAAGGTGGGAGGGGCGTGCAAGCGAGGGGAGGCTCCCAGACCTCCCTCGTGGAGCAGTCACGGAGGGCCTCCTGGAGGCGGTGTCTTCTGAGCTGACCCCAATGAGAAGAGCCGAACCCAGGGGACACCCCGTGGGCAGCTGGGAGCTCACCCCTCGCCGCTCCCCAGCACCCCGCTCAGGGCAGCACCTCCTGCCCCACGGGTGCATGTCTCTCCTTTACTCCGTCCGTGGCCTTCCCAGATGTCTGTCTGTCTGTCTCCTTCCTCTCTTCAGAGTCAGCCTCGCTTGTCTTCACGGTTTCCTCAGCTTCCACTTCATTACCTTCTGCTTCTGCCTGTTATTTCTTCCTTGTTTTTATTTTTCTGGCTTTATTTCTCTAGTTCTGGCGTCCCTCAAAAACTCCTACCCGTCCAGAACCGCACAGTGTGGACTTTATTTGGAAGAGGATCTTTGCGGATCTAGTCAGGTGGAGACGAGGTCATCCTGGATTGGGGGGTGGGAGGTGACCCCATGACGGTGTCCTGATAGGAAGAGAGAGTGTGGGCACAGACACGCCCGTGGTGGTGGAGGCGGAGATGGCGGATCCAGCGCCTGCCCAGGTGGCTTCCCCCTCAGAGCCCAGCGGAACCACCTGAGCAGCCCTGGCCGTGGGCTTCTGGCCCCAGAACGGGGGGGCGGGGGGGGGCGGGGTAGGGGGCGCTGCCTTTCCACCGTGATCATCCCCATTGCACCTGGGAAACCGGACGCACCGCTCACCAGTTCTGACCTGGCTTCCTCACGAAGCTATGAATTTCCCTCTAACTACCCACTGTGCTGCACCCCACAGGGTTAGACATGAGGTGCTTTGCTGTCACTCAATTCTAAAAATCTCATCACTTTTCCCTGACAGTCTTCTTTAACCAATAAACAATGCAAAAGCTCTCTACTGGTTTCCAAACATATGGGGAGACTCTCTCTTTCTGGCTTTTTATTAATTACTAGTAGCTTACTTGGGTTGTTGTCAAATAATATGGTTTATAAAATATTTTTATTGATTTTAGAGAGAAGGGAGAGGAAGAGAGAAACATCAATGATGAGAAAGGATCATTCATCAGCTGCCTCCTGCACACTCCCTACTGGGGACTGAGCCCACAACCCAGGCATGTGCCCCGACCTCCTGGTTCATAGGTCAACGCTCGACCACTGAGCCACACCAGCCGGGGGAAGACTATGGGTTTTGAGTGAGAAATAGATTTGAACTCATCCTAGGATGCCTTGAAATAATGTCCCACAGGGCACACACTGGATTCTAAAATTCTGATTTGCACACCTTCTCGGTATTCCATATGCTCTGATGGGCCCAGGAAAAAGGTAGGACTGGGCTCAGGAACGACAGGAGACGCCCCGGGTCCTCCCCCCGCGGCAGTCACAGCCACAGGACCCTGATGCCCACCAGGGGCTTCAGGTAACCACACAGGGCGGGCAAAGCAGGCTTACAGTTGTGAGGACGTGAAAGTTCATTCTTGTGTCATTTGTTAACTAGAGGCCCGATGCACGAAATCCGTGCAAGGGGCTCGGCCCCCGCTGCCACACCTTCGTCCCGAAGATCGTCCGGTCTAATTAGAAATTATGCTTTTATTATTATAGATTATTATAGATAGACTAGAGGCCCGGCATACAAAATTCGTGTGCGGGTACGGTCCCTAGGCCTGGCCTGGGATCAGGCCCATCTTCCCCAGCTGCTGGCTGCCGGCAGCTGGCCCCGCCCCCCGCCACCACCCACCCCCGGCTCCCGTTCGCCATCAGGCAATGGGAGTCTGCCGGCTGGGCGAAGGGACCAAGAGGTGGTCAGCGCGCCTCAGTGACTGGTCGAGCGGTCGTTCCGCCGTTCGGTCGATTGGCATATTACTCTCTGACGCGTATCGATTACTGTGTTGTCTTCCACGCGAACAACTGTAAACCTACTTTTGCCCATGCCCGTGGGTACGACGTTGGTTCGTGGGCTGTCACGACGAGCCACACGGACGCAGGAAGTTACGACAGGGAAGGGGGTGCTGTACGTTCTGCCCAGCTTTTCTGTAGACCTAACACTTCTCTCGAAACAGCCTATCGCTTTAAAAGGCGCATCCAGCCCGGCCGGCCGGCGTGGCCCAGGGGCTGAGCGTCGACCTATGAACCAGCTCAGGCTTCCATTCCCGGTCCGAGCACCTGCCCGGGGTGTGGGCTCGATCCCCAGGGTGGGGCGTGCAGGAGGCGGCCGATCCATGATCCTCTCTCATTGACGTTTCTGTCTCTCTCTCCCTCTCCCTTCCTCTCTGAAACCAACTTTAAAAGTATCTTTTTAAAAATAAAAAATTAAATAAAAGGCACATCCAGTAAGTGGCCGGCTTTCTCACGCGTGGGACAGAGAGAAGGGAGAGGAAGGACCCGCCCAGGAGGAAGCCCCAGGGAAGCGAAGTCACTCTCGCGAGGTTGGTGACACATTTCCGTGGCTTCAACCTTCGCTGTACTTTCTTAATGTACTGGAATTTGGGGGAACCAACCTCTCTCCGTATTATCCGGTCGTTTCTGGAAGGTTTAGGCTCCTTTGAAAAAAACGCTCCCAACGGGCTGCGGGCCCAGGCAGCCCCGTCTCGCCGCAGCGGAACGCGCCCCGGCTCCGAGTGTGAGACACGGATCAGACAGGCGTTGGTGTGGCGCCCTCGGCACAAACACGCTGCTGTGCCCCGGAGCAGGCGAGCGGGACACGCTGCGTGGAGCCTGGCACACGGCGACGGCGGGACCACAGGCGCCGGAGGCGATCCTGCCCCTCCCGTGAGCCGCACTGTCCACGCGGCCACGCGTGATGGGGGGAGGAGGGGGCACAGAACCGCACGCACACCTAACCCACAAGCACGCACAGCGAGATGGACAGAAGCACGGAGAGAAGGGGACGGACTTCTTTCTAAACGGGCGTTTCCGTTACGTCGTTCGTGATAAAGTCGTCCTGGAGACAAACGCCGTGTCTGAAGTTTCCGGCCGTCCTGTGCTGGTGCATCGCTCCCGGCAGAGGCCCCGGGAGGTGCCCTGAGAGCCAGATCCCGGCCGGTGGAGCAGCGTCGGGCCTGGGCCTGGGCCTGAAGAGAGGGTGTCGGGACGGGAGGAGGAGCAGCGCACAGTAGGGCAGCACCAGTGGTCCCAGCACCAAGGGGACAGACATTCAGCAGGCGGCCCCCATGGGGACGTGGCCCCCCCACCGGGGACGTGGCCCCCCCACCGGGGACGTGGCCCCCCCAGCGCCAGGGCTGCGAGGCTGTGGCTTCGGGCCTCGTGGTTCTCCTCTCACGGTGCCCAGCGCCCACCACGTGGAGGCCTGTCCCCGACAGGGGCTCTGGGAGCCCTGGGGCCGTGCTCACAGCTGCACACGGTGTTCACAGGAGCTGAGTCCATAATCGCCAGGACTAGGAAGCCCCCAGACGCCCGCCCGTCAGCAGGCGACGATAAACAAACTGGTCCCGCCGACGGAGGAACATTATGCAGCGGGGAAAAGAAAGAGCTGCCAGCCATGAACAGACACGGAGGGACCCAGCTGCCCGGGACCGAGTGACGGAAGCCAGTCTGACAAGCCTACGGGCTGTGCGGCTCCGTCCGTGTGACGCTCTGGAGAAGGCAAAATCACAGAGACAACACGAAGACCAGGGGTCGCACCCTGGCCGGAGGCTCAGACGGTTGGCGTGTCGTCCCAGGCACCAAAAGGTTCCATTCCCTCTCGCATCGATGTTTCACGCTCTCTCCCTTCTTCTAAGAATCAGTAAGAAACATATCCTCGAGTGAGGATTAGACCAGGGGCTGCCAGGGGCTTGGGGGAGAGAAGAGGGTGAGCGGACGGCGCCAGGGGCCTCGGGAGCTGGCCTGGCAGCCCTGTGACTCTATGAACTGTCAAAACCCACAGACGCACAGAGGACTGAGCCCCAAGGGGAACCTCAGACTCCAGTTCATAGTAACGTGTCATCATTTGTAGCAGCTGCACCTCATTAATGCAAAACGTCAATTAGCGGGAGACCGTGGGAGGAGGGGGTGATGGGAACCTCCCTGTACCTTACACTACGTTTTCATGCAGACCTGAAACTGCTCTGAAAAGGAAAGACTGTTCATATTTTTAAAAGTACCACTTAGCCGTGGCTGGTGTGGCTCAGTGGATAGAGCGTGACCTGCAGATGGAAGGGTCCCGGGTTTGATTCCAGTCAAGGGCACATGCCAGGGTTGTGGGCTCAATCTCCAGTGTGGGGCGTGCAGGAGGCAGCTGATCCATGATTCTCTCTCATCATGGATGTTTCTATCTCTCTCTCCCTCTCCCTTCCTCTCTCTGAAATCAATAAAAATAGGTATTTTTCAAAAAGTACCACTTAGGATAAAAAATGAGATAGAGCACAGCATAGGGAACATAGCCAATAACATTGTCCTCACGGCGTGTGGGGCCAGGTGGGTGCTGGGAATGGTGGGGGGACCACTCCGTAAAGCACAGGACTATCTAACCACTGCGCTCTGCACCTGAGACAAACACAAAACAATGCTGAATGCAAATTGTAACTGAAAACTAAAATCTCTAAAGAACGAAATAGCAGTAAATTAACGACGTACGTGAAGAACCTACAACCTGAAAACAACATGTGTTTTTCTTTCGTTCACGAAAGAGATCAGAGACTCCATGAGACGGAGAGATGTTCTGAGTTCGTGGGCTGGAAGGTTCCGTGTTGTTAAGCTGTCTGTTCCACACGGACTCCTACGTTCAACGGAACGCCAGTCAGAATCCCTGTCACCCTGTCCTCTAACATATACCTGGGAAGGCACAGAGACTACAGGAGACAAAACAATTGTGAGCCCGGCCGGCCGGGCTCCGTGGCCGAGCATCGACCTATGAACCAGGAGGTCACAGTGTGATTCCCGGTCAGGGCACGTCCCAGGGTTTCGGGCTCGATCCCCAGTGGGGGGCGTGCAGGAGGCAGCTGATCCATGATTCTCTCTCATCATGGATGTTTCTATCTCTCTCCCCCTCTCCCTTCCTCTCTCCGAAGTCAATAAAAACAAAGAAAAACAATTTTGAAAAAGAACGAAGCTGGAAGACACATGGCCTGTGACGCTCACTAAGGACCGGTCACCAGACGGGGGGCGTCCCCGGCAGGCGAGCCCCGAGCAGAACCAGGCCCCGGACGGGTGGCCAGGTGACCGACCGGCAAAGGTGCACCCAACCCCGCGGAGAATCGGAGATACAACCTTAAACGCAAAGCACGGGCTGCTCAAAAACAGTGACCGCTCGGGAGCACAAACGTGCCGGTGAAAGACGCTGTAAAGAGGAGCCACGGACGCGAAGAGGCACCTGCCCACCGCTGCCTGACAAGGAGCATGCATCCATGTGTGTAAGGGCACACGTGTAAGACGTAGAGAGTCGTCGCGCTCCACGGCAAGAACACGCCGATGGAACGGGCAGAGACGTGAGCAGACGCTCCGCCGGGGAAGCTGCGCCCAAAGCAGAGGAGTGTACGGAAAGGTCTCCGGCCGCGCGGGCGTTAGAAAACGCACCTACGAGCACCTGACGCCCCACCACGGCCACGTGCTGCCCCACGGCGACCGCGGGGCGGGAGGCGGGAGGCCGGGCCTGTCTGTGGGTCATCTTCTCGGTGGCACGAAACACACTGTGAGGAGGGGGTGGCTTCGTCGTCACACCCCCCCCCAGGAAGGCCGAGTCCCGCGGACGCGCCAGGGGACAGGGAGCGTCTTACCCCGTAGGTCTCCTCCCAGAATCACCGGCCCGAGACGCCACCCGCACTCACCGAGGCCGGGGCACCGGGTGCCACGCGGGGCCCGCCAGGGCAGCGCCCCGAGAGCTGGGCCATCCTGGGTCTGTGCCGCCCGCCACACCCGCCAGCCTCAGGCTCACAGCCTTCCTGCCCTTCTGGCCGGTGACAGGGCTTCCGCCCGGGGCCGCGTCCCGGAGCCGGCCTCCCAGAGGAAAGACGGCTTCCTGGCCCTTATCACTCACGGCCCAGCGGCCGGGGGAGGCCCTGCCGGGGGGCGGCGCCGGCGCTGCGATGCCAGGACCTGCTGCTTGAGGAGCGCGGGGCACCTGAGGGTCCAAGATGCACCAGTGAACGCACGCGTACAGTTTCAGAGAATTCACGCAATCGCCCGAAGCCTGTCCTAGCAGCTCTTACAGAGACGGCAGCCAACAGCCTGTGGTCTGGTCCCGGGCACACGACGGGCTCAGACGGCTCCTCTGCGCCCAGAGGCCCACGCGTCCAGCGCTGAGCCTGTTCCCGCTGCTTCAGGCCCAGCTTCCGGGACTTGGTTACTGATGCAGTCGCCACGGCGACCGTGCCTTGGAAACTAAGGACTCAGGCACGAGCTCGGCACAGCAGGATGCTTGGCTCGGAGCCGAGACTGGGCCCGAGGCCCCCTCACTGTGCTGCGTGGGCCACCGGCCTCCACGGGACTCGCTCTGGACCTGTCCCGGCTGGCGGTCCCCAGCTCCCAGGGCAAGAGGGACCCGTCAGCTCCCTCAGCCTCCGTCCTCGCCCGGCCTCTCCCCCAGCTCCAAACCCTCAGCCTCCCTGAGGACTCGCCCTCACGTCCAAAGCTGAACTCCTAATTCTCCCGCCCGACCTGCCTCTTCCCCTTGCCCCTTCTTGGCAAGTGGCACCCCATCCGTGGGAGAGCCCAGGCTAAACCCCAGGAGTGGTGCCCCGGCCTCTGTCCTCACCCCACACCCCGGCCACCAGCAAGACCGAGCATCCCCACCAGACCAAGCCCCCCCTGACCGTGGCTCCGCCTCCAGTCCCCACCTCCCATTACATGGCCACACCCACCCCATGGAACCACCCATATGTCTCCAGCCACTGATCGTAGTGCGCCCAGGTGAGCCCCTCAGCTCGGCGTCCTGTCGGGCTCCTGCCTGGGACGGCTGTAAGTCACACCCTGTGAGACTAGTGCCCGGCTGGGGGTCACCTGTGAACGGACCAAGCTAAGTAGCTCCAGTTCTAGCCAGGCCACGGTTTGAGAAGGTTAAGGACATCACTGCCTGAGTCTCCCACGTCAAACGTGCGGGAGCTGGGACTCCCCGCCCCGTCCTCGGTCCTGGTGCTCGGGGACCGGTCTCCTCTGCACGCGACCTCAGAAGTAACCGGAGCGGACTGGGGCCCGTGGCCATTTTCATCTCTCCGCTGGAAAACGTGTTTAAATTAAACAGCCACCCTGGCCCTGACCGGTGTGGCTCAATGGATAGAGCATCGGCCTGCGGACTGAAGGGTCCCGGGTTCGATTCCAGTCAAGGGCATGTACCTTGGCTGCAGGCACATCCCCAGTAGGGGTGTGCAGGAGGCAGCTGATCAATGTTTCTCTCTCATCGATGTTTCTAACTCTGTATCCCTCTCCCTTCCTCTCTGTAAAAAAAAACAATAAAATATATTAAAAAAATAAATAAAACAGCCACCCTGGCCGGTGTGGCCCAGTGGCTAGAGCACCAGCCTGCAGACTGAAGGGTCCCGGGTTTGATTCCAAGGGAAGAGCACATATCTTGGTTGCAGGCGCCTCCCCGGCCTGGGCCCAGTTAGGGCGCGTGCAGGAGGCAACCCATCGATGTGTTTCTCTCACATCCATGTTTCTCTCTCTTTCTCTCTCTTCCACTCTCTCTAAAAATCACGTCGGCAGCACCGACGGGGCCCCTCCGCCAGAGGCCGCAGTGGGAACCCCAGGAATTCCACTGCTGAGAAGCCACACTGAACCCACCAAAGTACGCACGGAAAAGATGCGTGTACGCGTTAGGGTGGCGTTACTTTTAACCTGAAAAACCAGAAACCACCACTTCCAGTCACGAGGGAAAGGTCGGGAGAAACCCCATGTGACTGCTCAGCACCCCCCTGCCCGTCACTTACAGCGAGTCTGTGGGGGACGTGGGATACATACATCACACGGAACACGAGGGGCGTCTATGACATGATCACAGTGAGAGCAGAGCCGACGAATTCGTTTCTTCTCTCTCCTCTGAACTGTCCGTTTTCTTTAAAAGGCTTCACTGCTCTAAGATGTCTTTTAAACCCTAGCTCCTCTGGCTCAGTGGATAGAGAGTCGGCCTGTGGACTGAAGGGTCCCGGGTTCGAGTCCCGGTCAAAGGGCACATGTGGAGGAAGCGCCTGGGAGGGCAGGTTGTGGGTTCCATCCCCAGCAGGGGGCGTGCAGGAGGCAGCCGATGAATGATTCTCTCTCATCACTGATGTTTCTCTCTCTCCCTCTCCCTTCCTCTCTGAAATCAATAAAAATATTTAAAAAATAAATAGAATGTCTTTTGACAGATTGCTTCAAAGGGAAGGAATAAACGCGTTCCCCTGGTCCGGGCTCCGTGGCCGCGAGACCCCGCCCAGGGGGGTGCCACAGGGACTCGGGTGCTGAACAGACTGAGCCTGAACTGGGCCCCATGCAGGCCCCTGGGACAGGCACAGCTCAGGGTGACGAACGGGCCGTGAGGAGGAACCCTGGGCGGCACCAGAGAGCTTAGGGGGGCAGGTCAGGGAAGCAGGCAGAGTGGACAGGGCCGTATCCCCAGGGAGTGGACCCAGCAGGGGTCTCCCTCCTCGGAAGGGGGATCAGGCATGTGCCCCCACGTCACACACCCCCCCCCGCACACGTCTGAGGGGCACTTTCCCACCCGAGTGGGCAGATTAACGGGAGTCTGAGCTCAGCCGCCCACATCACGCCCCTCAGAGCCACTGCCTCTCTCCCAGGTGCCCGAGGCATCCATCCCTGGCCCGGCCGCACCTGGCCCTTCAGGTGAACCGGCCGGTGAGCCCCAGGAGCTACCTGAACGCCGGGAGGGGAGGGACTCTGGACGGCTTCTCTCTGCAGAGAGCCCAGACGGGGTCTCTGGGCGACGGGGTCTCGTGGGCGACGGGGACCCATGGGCGGTCACACCCTGAGGGACAGGGCGAAGGAGGGCGGAGACGCCGGCCGTGCAGACCACTGACCTTCTCCAGCGCCTCGAAGTGCTCGCGGAGGAAGCGCATGGGGCGGTCTGGCCGGGCCACGCACAGGTGCACCACGCAGTCCCGCAGCACCTGCTGCACGCCGTGCCGCTGCACGTACAGCTCGCAGCCCCGCAGGCCCTCGTCCTCCTCCGGGTGGGGCGGCGGCGAGGCCATGGCGCCCAGCGTCCTGCGGGAGACACACGCCCACTCAGCACCCCCTGGGGAGCCCCGGCCGTGTCCTGGAGGGGGGTGGGGGGCAGAGCATCGGCCTCGGACTGAAGGGTCCCGGTTCGGTTCGGTCAAGGGCACATGCTTGAGTTGCAGGTTCTCGGCCCTGGTTGGGCGTGTGCAGGAGGCAACCCAAGGATGTGTTTCTCTGTCTCTCTCCCTTCCATTCGCTCTAAAAATCAACGGGAAAATACCCTCGGGTGAGGATTAAAAAATAAATAAAATGAATGAATGAATATGCATCTGACGCACGTGCGAGGCTCAGCGTCACGGGGCCAAAGCCGAGGCGGCTGCTGCGACGTGGCTGGTCCGAGGGCCCTGGGCTCTGCGTGCGCCCCGGACGGGCTGCTACAGCCGCAAAGCCTCGGCCCTCAGCAGACCCTGCGGGGCGGAGGGGCCCCCCGCTTTGTGCGGGCGGAGAACCCCTCCGGGTCCGGCGGCGGCGGGGGTCCCCTCGCGCCCACCCCCGCCCCTTCTTAAGCACAGCTGTGTGACAGGGAAACATGCCCCCGGGGCTGCTGGAGATGGGGGGCGGGGAGGAGGGGGGGTGGCGGGTCCGCCACAGGGCAGGAGCTGGGGAGGCGCTGGTCCGAAAAAGAACAAACAGCCCGCACCCGGCGGAGGGCTGGGGAGGATGGAGCCTGGAGAACAAGGGCCGCCGTCCTCAGCCTGCGCCGTGGCCTCGGGCACCGCGACCGCCAGGAGCCCGGCGGCGCCCGCACCCGGCGGCAGGGACCCCGGCCCGCGCCCCCTCCCGGCCCCCGAGCCCTTTCCCCGGCCGCCGCGCCCCCTCCCCGGCCCGCGCCCCCTCCCCGGCCCCCGAGCCCTTTCCCCGGCCCGCGCCCCCTCCCCGGCCCGCGCCCCCTCCCCGGCCCCCGAGCCCTTTCCCCGGCCGCCGCGCCCCCGCCGTGGGCCCAGCACACTGGGCCTCTGCGCCCCGACCCCCATGGCCCTGCGGGCCCGGGTCCAGCCACGGGGGCAGGGGCTCCCCAAAGACCCACATTTCCCGGGGCCTCCCGGCCAGCTGCGGCCCAGCGCAGACCCCACCCCAGACCCCGCACCTGGATGCGCGGACGGAGCCGGAGGCGGGAGGCGGCGGCGCGGGGCGCCGGGAGGAGAGACGCCGGGACGCAGGCAGGGCGCGCGGGTCCGCAGTGCAGCTCCGCCCTCCGCCCGCCCCCAGCAGCGCGGATCCCCGCCCCCCGCGCCGGACTCACCGCTGCCGCCACCCCCTCACCCACCCCCCGCCCCCACCCCGGTGTGTCTCCCACACTCCACTCGCCCATCTCCCCAAGGACCAACCTCTCCCCCTTTCCCCATCCTGCCCGCCTTCCCCTCTCCCCCCTCCCCTCCCTCTCCCCACCTCCTCTCTGCCCCATCCCCCGCTTCCCACCCCTTGGCTTTCAGGGGTGCATTACCTGGAGCCTGGACAGGCCTCGTGTTGGACAGACAAGGCCCCAGACCCATGCGCGGCCAGGCCAGGCCACGGCCCGCTCCCGTCCTCCCCGCCCCCCACGCAGAACCTGTGACTGCCCACCGGGCGGGCTGCAGCCCGTGGGCCTGAAACGATGGCGGGGCCGGACTGCTCACACCTGGGAGGCACATGGCAGGTGCCTCAGTTCTCAGGGTCTGTCTCCAGCTCCCGGGGGTGCCGGCTCTGACCTCCAGGGAGAGGGAGCGCACTCCCTTTTCTGGCTGAAGGGCGCCAGCTTCGCCCTGACGCCCCAGTGGGAAGTCACAGGGGCGCCCTAACTTCTTCCATGACCCCGGTGTGCAGGGCGCCCTGAGGCCCCGAGCCCTGATGGCTGCCTCACCACAGGGGTCGTGAGCACGCCTGTTCTCAGCACGCTGCCCCAGGCTGCCCCGTGGTGGCAGGGACCTCACATCAGCCAGCCTGAGTCCCTACTGTCCTGGGAGCCCAAGCCTTGACGGGGAAGTCACCTGCTTTCTGGTCCACTCACCTGTTCCTGCTCCCCTGTCCCTGCTCACCTGTCCCTGCAGGCACACCACAGGCTGGCTGCCCTGCCCCGGCTGCTGCTTTCTGTCTCCTTGAAGGGTAAGGAACAGGCTGCACTCAGCTGGACACACGGATCTCCTTTCTGCCTCCCCAGCCCTGCCCTCAGCATGCCTCCGGGCCCTGCCGTGTCTCAGGCACACCACACGGGTCCTGGCACACCTGTTGGAGGAGAATCATTTGGACCTGCGTCCAGTCTCATCCGAACCAAATCTTCATCCCACGACCCCCTTCAACCCTCGGCTGTCTGCAAGCTCCCCCTCCCTCTCCCCCTCCCCCTCCCCCTCCCCTCCTATTACGCGGGCCCCTTGTGGTGGCTCCGCACAGGACAGACAGGACGGCCTGATGGACTTTGGGGCAGTGCTCCAGGGCTGGCTTGTGCTCCAGGACTTGTCTCCTGTGAGGATCCCCATAACTGCTCCCGGGGGGGGGGGGGGGGCCTCTCTGGACAGCCTCCCGACCCCGAGGCCCCCAAACCCTCACGCTGCTGTGCAGTGTACTTGCAAGACGAGGCCCTGCCCGGGTCAGGGGCCTGCGGTCACGGGGTGCCCCGAGCCCCCCAGAAACTCGGTCCCACATGAACGGGCCTCTCAGCGGTGACTTGTCCGTACATCACCAAGGTGGCAGCTCCTGCCAGCCTCACCTCCATAGCGCCTGGGGTGCCTGTTTTGATGGTTCCCCTAAGAACTGCCTCCCCGCTCACCCCAGCAGCAGGCAGGGTACACCCCCCCCCCGTTGCCCCCACCTCCGACAAGCCTCCAGTTTCTCTTGCTGTCCCCTACGTGGCTCAGGAGGAGGGCAAACGCTTCCCCAACACCCTGCTTGCTCTCTGCTTCATCCCAAGGATGAAACCGACACGGAGAGGGGAACCGGGCCATGATCACACCATGCCAGATGCTCACCTGGGCCTGGACTGCCTTTGCTGTGGACACAGCTGGTGTTCTGCTTTTTGCGGCTGAGAAACATCCCCTGGGCCCACCCCTGATGCACACAACCCTCGCCACAGACAAGCCCATGAGATGGCCCTGGTCAGAGGGGTGGGTGGTGCTCGGTGGGCACAGGGCCAGGCTAGGAAGCGGACTGGATAGCGGCGCTGGTGCCCTCGCATGAGGGTGGGAGGAACGCCCTTTAGGGGCTGGATGTGAACACGTGGACCGCAGCGTTGGCAGGGGCAGCTGGGCCGAGGTTGCCACCCGCTGGGCAGTGACACATCCTGGTTTTATGTCCACGCCCTTCTACTGAAATATGCAGCTAGTGCCCGGGAGTCATGGCTCAGTGGTTGAGCGTCGACCTATGAACCAGGAGGTCACAGTTCAATTCCTGGTCAGGGCACATGCCGGGGTTGCGGGCTTGATCCCCAGTGGGGGGCGTGCAGGAGGCACCCCATCAATGATTCTCTCTCATCATTGGTGTTTCTATCTCTCCCTCTCCCTTCCTCTCTGAAATCAGTAAAAATAAATAAATAAATAAATAAATAAAAAGTTTTTTAAAATGGAAATATGCAACTAGTGATGGTGTTACCCATTCAAAACTCCTGTAAATTGTGCTTGTCTACGCGTGTCCCTCCACCCACGGGGAAGGACCCACCCCGTGCGTGGCCCTTCACCTTCCCCAGCAGGTTTTCACCTTCCTGGATCTGGGGGGTTCCTTCTTCTCCCCCAGAGCCTTGGTGACCAAGCCTGGCAAAGATCCCACTGCAGCCAGTTCACCCGCCACGCCACGATTCGACGTGAAAACATCACCTCTGCAGGGGACTTCCCTGTGGCACCCACACCTGCGGAGAGGCTGGGCGCCTCCAGCGGGGGGGGGGGGGGGGGGGGACTGCCCGGGCCCCTGCACTTCGTAGCTCCAATCACATGCTGCTGAGTATCTACACGAGGCTGTTTGCCTCATCTGTCTCCCAGGCACGGGTGGTGTCTGTCTTGTTCTTTGTTCACTCTGCACGGCGAGGAGACAAACACCTTTTCACAGGCAAGTCCAGGAGAGTCCTGAGGCCGGCAGGGCCGGGTGACTGCTCGCATCCCCCCTCTCCACACACCGCCCCCCCTGCTGCGTCCCCATCACAGGGCCCCAGAACCTCATTCCTCAGATCCCACCCCCCACGTCCCCCCGAGAAGCCACCCCATCCAGATCACTCACATCACTACCGCATCTCCCGGCATTGCCACTGGATGAGCCATCTCCCCACCTGGCCACCAGCTCCAGGAGGAGGGCCAGGATTTGCTTCAACTCACCGCTCTGTTCTAGGGCGGGGCAGAATGTCCGGAAATGGCACACCTCCCACAAACACTTGTTGGATGAAATAATGAGTCAAGCGGGTACTATTTGCTAAAATCAGTTTATTGCACTTGCTTAGATGGCACACTTTATACTGTGTGTCACCAGGACACCACACAATGAGCCTGGAACAAGATGAAGTCGCTTTTTCTTACCTCTCACTGCTCTTTTTTTTAATTATTATTTTATTGATTTGAGAGAGAGGGAGAGAAACATCATCGTTCACCTGCCCCCTGCACACCCCCTACTGGGGATCAAGCCTGCAACCTAGGCAAGTGCCCCAACTGGGAATCAAACCCGTGACTTCTTGCTGCCTGAGAGGACTCTCCATCCACTGAGCCACACGGCCGGGCTCTCACTGCTCTTTAAACTCAGAGGAGGGGGCTCTTTCTCTGCCCCCGGTTACACACTTGGACAGACCCACCCCCTTTTGGCTCAAACGCAGAGACTTCCAAGTTCTACAATTAATGCTAAGAAATAAACCCAGCCCTGGCTGGTGTAGCTCAGTTGGTTGGGCATCATCCCATGCACCAAGAGGTCAATGGTTTGAATCCCGGTCGGGACAATGCCCTGGATGCTTGATCCCCAATAGGGAGGCAGCTGATTGGTTTCTCACCTTGGTGTTTCTCTCTCTTCCTGTCCCTTCCTCTCTCTCTAATATCAATCCTACTAGAGGCCCGGTGCACGAAATTCGTGCACGGAGGGGGGTTGTCCCTCAGCCCAGCCTGTACCCTCTCCAATCTGGGATCCCTCTCACAATCCAGGACTGCTGGCTCCCAACTGCTTGCCTGTCTGCCTTCCTGATTGCCCCTAACTGCTTCTGCCTGCCAGCCTGATCACCCCCTAACAACTCTGCTGCCAGCCTGTTTGCCCCCAACTTCCCTCCTCTGCCGGCCTGGTCACCCCTAACTGCCCTCTCCTGCAGGGTTGATCACCTCCAACTGCCCTCCCTTGCAGGCCTGGTCCTTCTCAACTGCCCTCCCTTGCAGGCCGGGTGCCTCCCAACTGCCCTCTCCTACTGGCCATCTTGTGGTGGCCATCTTGTGTCCACATGGGGGCAGGATCTTTGACCACATGGGGGCAGCTATATTGTGTGTTGCAGTGATGATCAATCTGCATATTACTCTTTTATTAGATAGGATAGAGGCCTGGTACAGGGGTGGGGGGCAGCTGGTTTGCCCTGAAGGGCGTCGTGGATCAGGTGGGGGTTCCCTTGGGGTGTGGGGCGGCCTGAGCGAGGGGCCTGTGGTGGTTTGCAGGCAGGCCACACCCCCTGGCAACGCAAGTGGAGGCCCTGGTATCTGGAATTTATTTTCCTTCTACAATTGAAACTTTGTAGCCTGGAGCAGAGCCAAGCCTGGGGCTCCCTCCGAGGCCGGTAGCCATTTGTGTTGGGGTTATAATTGAAACTTTGTTGCCTTAAGCGGGTGGGCCAGGCCAGGGTGTGTAGAAAGCTTTGCTTCCCCTGTTGCCGGCGGCAACCCTGGCTTGCTCTCTCAAGCTCCATTCTGCCATTTGTTTGAATTTGTTTACCTTCTATAATTGAAACTTTGTAGCTTGAGTGGAGGCTTAGGCCTGGCAAGGGCAGGCTGAAAGCTTGGCTTCCTCTGTTACCTAGGAAACCTTGCTCTCTGTGGCTGTAGCCATCTTGGTTTAGGTTAATTTGCATACTCGCTCTGATTGGATGGCAGACGTGGCTTGTGGGCATGTCAGAGGTATGGTCAATTTGCATATTTGTCTATTATTAGGATAGTATAAAAGCCTAATGTGTAAATCAACCGAACGGTGGAACAACTGGTCGCTATGACATGCACTGACCACCAGGGGGCAGATGGTCAACACAGGAGCTGCCCACAGGCCCCAGACCAGACAAGGCGGGTGCCAGCGGGGGAGGGGGGCATTGCCCCACAGATCAGCCCTGATCACTGGCCAGGCCTAGGGGCCCTACCCATGCACGAATTTCGTGCATCGGGCCTCTAGTAAAAACATATTTAAGAGAAAGGAAAAAGATGTAAACCCAATGTCATCTCAGTCGCTAGGAGTAGTCAGTCCTATGAAACGGTCAGGCCGAGAGGCCTGGGAGCAGCCTGGACGGAGGCCGCCTGCTCTTCTCCGTCTTACTCTCCATCTGCCGTCTCCAACCTCGCCGACCAGGAGCTGACCTCTCCCACAGCACAACGGCTCTGGCAACTATGATTTCCAGGAAGTTACTTTCTCACCATCCGGGGAGCCCGAGGTGCGAGGTGAAGGCGTCCCCAGGTTGGGGCCTCCTGCGGGCGTGAGGGTGTCTGTTCCCGCCTCTGTCCTTCCTGGGTTTGCAGATGGCATCCCGTGTTCACGGGGCTCCCCTGTATGTGCCCACCCCCAATGTCCCCTTTTGATAAGGACACCGTGCTACGGGTTAGGGCCCACCCGAACGACCTGGTTTTAACTTTGTTGTCTCTGTAAAGGCCTTACCTCTCATTATGGAGGTCCTGAGGGCTAGGACTCCAAGACAGGAACTTTGGGGGACACGATTCTGGCCGTAACACCCCCACCGCAAGGGGCCACTTCGCCGGTTCCTTCTTCCCTGCGCTGTACAGCCTGGGAGCCTCCAGGTGCCTCAGACAGGGCGGCCCCCCGCCTGTTGGAGGGAAGCATGAACGAGGGGTACCCAATGCGACCTAAAGACACTTAAAAACACAAGGATCACCCATTAGCACCCCCACTTTACCAAACAAATGCCAACAAACAAGGAAGGGTCGGAATAAAGTTCGGTCCTTAAAATGAAGGACCCCTGGCTTTCTGAAAACGCGCAGCGTCCCAGACGGGAGCGGGCTGGGGGCCGACCCGGAGCCCCACTTACCTGCGGGGGGAGCCGGGGTGCAGGCGGGGACCCCAGATGCGAAGCCTCCGGCAGTGGTTCCGGCTCCGGACGCGCAGCCACCGGCGCAAGGGGCGTGCCAATCAGGCTCCCGGCGGCCAATCAGGTCGCGTTCCGAGCCCACCGGAAGCCGGGCCGTAATCCGCGCCGTCGTAAAAGCGCCGGTCTCCCCAGGCGACGGGTAACGCGGTGAGATGGCGGCGCTGGTGGCGGCGGAGGCCGCGGCGCTCCCGGGCCCGGCGGAGGCGGCCGAGCCGGCCGAGGCGGCGGAGCTGAGCCGCGCCCTGAGCCGCCTGCTGCCCGGGCTGGAGGCCGACAGCAAGCTGGGCCGGCGGCGCGCGCTCGAGGCGCTGCAGCGCGCCCTGGAGGCGGCGCGGCCCGAGGCGCCCGCCGCCGACCCCGCCGCCTTCCAGGGTCCCTGGGCGCGCCTGCTGCTGCCGCGCCTGCTGCGCTGCCTGGCCGACCCGGCCGAGGGCTGCCGCGCGCTGGCCGTGCACCTGTTGGGCCTAGGCCTGCGGCGCGCCGCGCGGCCCCGCGACGCCCTGCCACGCCTGCTGCCCGCGCTCGCCGCGCGCCTGGCCGGTCCCGACCCCACGCGCCGCCCGCCGCCCGAGGCCTGCGAGGAGCTGCGCCTGGCGCTCGTGCAGCTGCTGCGCGTGGCCGTGGACCTGGGCGGCGCCGCGCTCGCGCCCCACCTGGACGACGCGGTGCGCGCACTGCGCTGCGCGCTGCTCGACCCCTTCGCCGCCGTGCGCCGCGAGAGCTGCGAGTGCGCCGCGGGGCTGGCGCGCGCCACGCCGGGTGAGCGGGGAGGGGGGCGGGGCGGGGGAGGGAGCGGCCACCGCACCTGCCCGGCCTGGCCCTGCGCGGCCCCCTCCTGGGCCCCTTCATTCCCCCTGGACACTGTCCCATCGCCTTTCTCTCAACATGCAGAACCCACCGCTGAAGTTCAAGCGGGTATGGGACGGGCCTGCCCCTCGCGGGGGGAACACGCTTTGAGAAACACCGCTCCGGTCTTTTCATCCGCATTTCTCCGGGGTCCCCTGTCTCCTGGCGTGGACGCTGTCCTCCCAAATGGAGGGAGGCCGCCCCTCTCCTGCTTCCAGCAGTGCATCCTCCCCTGTTTTAGAAACACTCGTCTCATGTGGACGTCCCCTTTTCCTAAGCGGCCATTTCCGCGGCATCTTGCCTTACCAGGCCAGGGTGTGACGAGGTAGGGGAAGCACCGACTTAGCCCGGTCCGGAAGGCTTCCCGGAGGAGAGAGCCCTGAAGGGAAGGTGGGTGCTGGGTGGTCAGGAGAGACCCAGGCTTGAGGAATAAGGTTGGCAGGTTGGAGCAAAGAGGAGGCCAAGGTGACTGCATTCAGGGAAGGAGGGGCGAGGGAGAGGGGCTGGGGGTTGAATTTAGTGTGAAGTGCAGTGGGAGCTAGGGGAGGGGGTGGAGCAGGAGATAACGACCTGTAGACAGGTCTCAAGCAGCGGCAGGACTGAGGCCAGAGGGCCCGCCTGGTTGTCTATATATGTTATTGATTTCAGAGAAGGAGGGAGAGAGAGACTAACATCAATGATGAGAGAGAATCATAGATCAGCTGCCTCCTGGGGATGGAGCCTGCAACCCAGGCATGTGCCCTGACCAGGAATCCAACTGTGACCTCCTGGCTCATAGGTCAGTGCTCAACCCCTGACCCCGCTGGCCGGCTCGGCCTGGCTGTCGTGAAGACCCTTCCAGTGCTGAGTCCTCAAGCAGGCGGCGCTGGCCCCGCTTCCCACAGCAGGGCTGGGGGTCTGGCTTGGGCACAGCTGGGGTGGGGCTGGGGCAGGGTCTTCCTGGCTCGGTGTCTTTCTCTTGGTCGACGTCCTCAGGCTCTCCTCCCAGCCCCATCTTCCGCGGAGGGGCTCGAGCCCCAGCCTTTTCCCCGTGGCCCCACGCCTGGTCGGAGCGGTGCTGCTGGGTCACAGGCCTGCTCCTGCGCCTCTCCCCGTGCCGTCCTGTGCAGGGACCTTGGCGGGGAGGGAAGGCCCGGGGCCGTGGCCTGTCCTGGGCACCCACGCACTGGGCAGGGGCTGCGGCCCACGGAGCAGCCCGCTCACTGCGGCCTCCCGCCCACAGACCACTTCCACATGCAGTCCGAGTCTCTGATCGGCCCCCTGATGCAGAGCATCTCACACCAGCACTGGAAGGTCCGCGTGGCCGTCATCGAGGCCACGGGCACGGTGATCCAGTTCGGCAACGGGAAGTCCGTGGACGACGTGCTTTCTCACTTTGCTCAGCGGCTCTTCGATGACGTCCCGCAGGTAACGAGGCCCCTCCTCCCAGGAGCGAGCGGGCCTGCAGGCTGGCGTGCTGCTGGCGCTGGCTTCCTTCTTCAGGATGTTACGCCAGACGCCGTGCTCAGCCCCAGTGTCCGTTTCACCGCTTCCAGGAACCGGGAGCTGGGTGGTCTGAATACATCTGTTACTCCTCAGCCCGAGGAGGCGAGGAGCACCGTTTCCTCTCGGGGAGGAGGGAAGCCTCAGCTGTGTGCGGCTGTGTGCAGAGGCGTCTTCAACGTGCCCCCACTGAGGCGGACCTAGTGGCAAACGGGCCTGGGAGGAGAAGGGGGGTCAGGGCTCACCTGTCCCTTTGGGCTTTAGGCCCCGCTGAGCGACAGACAGACAGAGATTGGGATGCTGGCTTTTCTTGTTGGCAGAAGCCACCTCGGAGGGCGTGTTAGCTGGTAAAGCGTCCAAGGGGCAGAGGAAGGCTGCAGCAGGCAGGCTGTCTCCCCGGGAGGCACGTGGAGGGGACCCCGTGCTCCCCTCACAGGGGGGAGGCTGCGGCCCAGGCAGGAGTCCTAGAGGGGTAGGAGGCGCCCCTGCCGTCGGCTCTAATGCCCCTGGGTGGTGGCATGGCCCTGTCCCCGACGGTGGGAGGGTTGGCCCCGTGCATGGAGCCCTGTGTCCCAGCCTCTCTGTGTCTCGTGTCACGTCTGCGCTTTCCCTGCCTGAGGCCTGCGCTGTGTGACGTGCTCAGGGTCACCCCGCTGGAGCGAGCCTCCGGCCACGCTGGCGCACCAGGCTGCCTCCCCCTCAGGCGCACAGTGCTCTCCCCAGTTACTTTGCTTTGGTGGTTTGGTTTGTGTTGGTTGTTAATGCTCACCCGAGGGTACTTTCCCGTTGATTTTTAGGGGAAGTGGAAGGGAGAGGGAGAGACAGAGAGAAACATGGATGGGTTGCCTCCTGCACACGCCCCCGACCAGGGTCTGGCCGGGGAGGAGCCTAAAACCCAGGTATGTGCCCTTCACCAATCGAACCGGGGACCCTTTGATCCGCAGGCCAACGCTCTATCCAATCAGCCACACTGGCTAGGGCTTGTTTAATTTTTAACACGTTAAGCACCCAGCCTGTTTTGTCTTCCGGACGGAAAGTTATAGTGTCAGTAACCGGTGACTGACTGGGCGCTTAACACGTTAGACATCTCTGTTAAGCTGTAATTCATGTAACATACAATTTATTTAAAGTGTTCAATGTTTTTGACATATTACGTTTTTTAAGTTTTTGGTAAAATATATGGAACGTGCCCTGGCCGGTGTGGTTCAGTGATTAGAGTGTTGGCTCTTTCATTAAAGGGTCTCGGGTTCAATTCCAAGTCAAGGGTACACCGTACCTGGGTTGCAGGTTTGATTTCTCTCCCTGGTCCTGGTCGGGGCATGTGCAGGAGGCAACCAATGTGTTTCTCTCACATCAATGATTCTCTCTCTCCCTCCCTCCCTTCTTACCATCCTACCCCTTCCTTTCTTTTCTTTAAAAACCAATGGGGAAAAATCCTTGAGTGAGGATTAACCCATCATACCTAATAAAATGGTAATATGCAAATTACCATCACTCCGCTACACCCACGATTGGGCCAGCGGGAGACACAGGGGGCGGGACTCAGGGTGGCTGGGGTGGTGATTGGGCCGGCAGGATGCTGAGCTCGCATCTCGCGTCGCCAGCGAGCTCAGCGTCTGTGCCGTGGCTGTGCTGCTGCACAGACGGGTCTCTGGGGAAGCGAGCCGGCATTTTGGAGGTTTGGGGGCGGCACGGCTCCCAGGGGAGGAGTCTGGCGGCAGTTGGGCCGCAGGAACGCGCGGCGGTGTCCCGGTGTCCGCAGAGGACACGGGTTTCCACGAAGGCAGAGGAGGCGGCGGCGGCCCCAGCATTCCTGGGTGGGAGGCGAAGGCAAGACCCCGGCCTGGGCTCCGGCCGCAGGAGGACCATGCCCCCGCCCTGCCTCGCCCTAGGGGCCCAGGGACTGCCGGCCACACCGGGTCCCGACCAGCAGACAGACAGCCTACACGTGCATGATTAAATCATGCACTGGGCCTCTAGTATATATATATATAATTCGTGCACGGCGGGGGGTTGTCCCTCAGCCCAGCCTGTACCCTCTCCAATCTGGGATCCCTCTCACAATCCAGGACTGCTGGCTCCCAACTGCTTGCCTGCCTGCCTTCCTGATTGCCCCTAACCACTTCTGCCTGCCAGCCTGATCACCCCCTAACCACTCTGCTGCCAGCCTGTTTGCCCCCAACTTCCCTCCTCTGCCGGCCTGGTCACCCTAACTGCCCTCTCCTGCAGGGTTGATCACCTCCAACTGCCCTCCCTTGCAGGCCTGGTCCTTCTCAACTGCTCTCCCTTGCAGGCCGGGTGCCTCCCAACTACCCTCTCCTGCTGGCCATCTTGTGGTGGCCATCTTGTGTCCACATGGGGGCAGGATCTTTGACCACATGGGGGAAGCTATATTGTGTGTTGCAGTGATGATCAATCTGCATATTACTCTTTTATTAGATAGGATAGAAGCCTGGTAGAGGGGTGGGGGCCAGCTGGTTTGCCCTGAAGGGCGTCCCGGATCAGGTGGGAGTTCCCTTGGGGTGTGGGGCGGCCTGTGGTGGTTTGCAGGCGGGCCACGCCCCCTGGCAATGCAAGCGGAGGCCCTGGTATCTGGAATTTATTTTCCTTCTACAATTGAAACTTTGTAGCCTGGAGCGGAGCCAAGCCTGGGGTTCCCTCCGAGGCCAGTAGCCATTTGTGTTGGGGTTATAATTGAAACTTTGTTGCCTTAAGCGGGTGAGCCCGGCCAGGGTGTGCAGAAAGCTTTGCTTCCCCTGTTGCCGGCGGCAACCCTGGCCTGCTCTCTCAAGCTCCATTCTGCCGCCATTTGTTTGAATTTGTTTACCTTCTATAATTGAAACTTCGTAGCTTGAATGGAGGCTTAGGCCTGGCCAGGGCAGGCGGAAAGCTTGGCTTCCTCTGTTACCTAGGAAACCTTGCTCTCTCTGGCGGTAGCCATCTTGGTTTGGGTTAATTTGCATACTCACTCTGATTGGATGGTGGGCATGGCTTGTGGGTGTGTCTGAGGTATAGTCAGTTTGCATATTTGTCTATTATTAGATAGGATATGTATACATACATATATATACTTATATGTACTTAGAACGTAAAATTAGATAGGATATGTATACATACATATATATACTTATATATGTACTTAGAACGTAAAATTTGCCATTTGAACCTTTTTTGCTGTTGTTAATTTGGACCCAATTCCTGGTCATGAACCACATCGCCAGGGGCCAGGTGGAGGCAGGGCTTCAGGCAGGCTACGTCTCTGCCCCTCCTGCTTCCCCCCACTGGTAACGGGCTCCCCTCAGGGAGCTAGACCTGGGCACCTTTCTTCCCTGTGGCGGTTAAGGTCGGTAGAGGTGTGCCCATCACCTTTACCGACAGCCAGCAGCAGGCCTGCGGGTGCCCCGCCGGCTTCCCCACGATTCCCAGCAGGTCGCCAGCAGCTGGTTTAAACACCCGCGGCCGGCAGGTTCCCCACAGAACGCTGCAGACACCACTGTGCTTGGGGCGGGAGGGTCGCTCACCAGCAGAGGGTCGGGCCGGAGCATCGACCGGGCCGGGAGCCGAGCGAGCGCCTGGAGCAGCCCTGGGACCCGGGCTCGGCCCCGGCCCCGGCCCCGAGCTGTCCTCCGTGACCGTGCCCCACACTTGCCCTCGGTGCTGTCTGCCCAACGTGAAACTGGCTTTCTGTCCCGCAGGTCCGGCAGGCGGTGACCCGTGTGGTGGGCGGCTGGCTGCTGGCGCTGCGGGACCGGTACTCCTTCTTCCACAAGCTCATCCCCCTGCTGCTCAGCAGCCTCGACGACGAGATGCCGCACATCGTGTGAGTGACGGGGATCGGCCCGTCCAGGTGCAGGGCGGTGGGGCTGACCTCCCCGCCCCCGCTGCCGCGTGTCCCTGGGGTTGGTTGTCACTGACAACAGTGTCCTGTGCTCACGGAGCCCAGCCCGTGCCCTTGGTCTGTATGTGTGAGGTCACGTGGCATAAAAGGGCTCTGGTTTTTTAAATGTAATTTTCCCTTCTTAGTACTTTGGGCACAGACCTCAGTCAGCTCTCAGACTGTCGGTAAAGTGAGCAAGCGCCTGGCAGTCCTGGCCCGTCCTCCCTGACTGTCCCTGTGTCTGTCCGTCTGTCTGTCCGCAGGCAGGAGGCCGCCAGCCTCTGGGAGGAGGCCGGCCTGCAGTGGCAGAAGGAGAACGAGGAGGACCTCAAGGACAAGCTCGACTTCGCCTCCCCCCCACCTGCCCATCACCCCTCGCCAGGTGGGTGCCGCCTTCCCCGACGGTGACTTGGGTCGGGCAGCCTGAGAGCCCGTCCCAGGAGAAGAGGGCGAGCCCAGCCGTGGGGCTGGAGCCGGGGGCTGCGCAGGACACGTCGCTGGTGCCTCCCCTCCCTGGGCCGGTGTCCTGGTGCCGAGTCTGTGTCCGTCTCCACTTGAAGGACGTCTCGGCCGTGTCATGTGGGTGACTTCCTGGGAGGCCGTCGTCCCCCCTGCACACAGGTTCTGCTGGCTGTCCTCCCGGGCAGATGCTGAGCGCGGGCTCGGCTGCGGCCGGGTGGGGCTGCCCCGTGTGTGCCGAGGCCCGGGCACGGTGACGTGTCTCCTTGTGGTGTTGGCAGGAGCGCACAGTGGTGTTGAGTGGGCTGTCTGTCCTGTTCAGGAGTGTCGAGGCTTCCCTGCCGTCTTGGACCTGGTCCTGGTCAGACCCGTGCTGTGCGGCTCCTGGTCCCCAGCTTGTCCCCACCCGGCGGCCCAGCAGGCCCGGGGCTCCTCTGGTGTGAAGTCGTTCCCTGTTGAGACTGTTCCTTGGTAACGCTCGAGGGAAAGGAAGCCCCCGCAGGGGCGGCCTCTGACACAGGGCGGCCTCTGACACAGGGCCGACCTCTGACACAAGGCCGACCTCTGACACAGGCCGACCTCTGACACAGGGCCGACCTCTGACACAGGGCGGCCTCTGACACAGGCCGACCTCTGACACAGGGCGACCTCTGACACAGGGCGGCCTCTGACACAGGGTGACCTCTGACACAGGGCCGACCTCTGACACAGGGCCGACCTCTGACACAGGCGTGGAGGCGGCGTTGCTCACCGTCTTCGGAGGAAGTGGAGCCGTTGACCAGGCCCACTGTGGCGCAGGTGCTCCGCGTCCAGCACTGTGTTCTCTGTTCCCACGTCTGCCCGGAGCTCGCCGCTCCGCTTTGTGCTCACCCAGGGGTTCGGAAGGTGTCAGGAAAGAGCCTGAACAGTTGTCAGACAACTGCTGTGCGAAGGCAGGAGAGGCGGCTGGAGGGCAGGTGGGCCCCGAGTGGAGCCCAGCGGGTCCGAGCTCCGAGTGTGAGGACCAGGGTAGTGCCCGTTGTGGGCAGGGACGGGACAGGGCCTCCGCCATCCGGCACCACGTCGCACCTGGTTCACGCTCACGGCCCCGAGTGCCGCCTCCTGCCAGGAGCAGCGGAGGTCCAGGAGGAAAAGGGGGCAGCCTGGCTGGGCCGGGTCTCAGGTCCGAGCAGGTGTGGCTCCTGGTCATTTCCCTGACCCCCGTCTCAGTTGACCCCCGGCCCCTGCACGGAGGGAAGGCCCACGCCGGCGCTTGGCGCTCTGCCTCGGCACAGCTGAGCGCGCCGCCTGCCTGCGGTGCGGGCCTGGGAGTCAGCCTGCAGGCCTGCCGTCGGACTCGGAGAAACAGCAAGAAATGGGTTTCTGTTTTCCTGCTGCAGTTAAGTTCCACTCGGTCTAACGGCACACAGCGGAGGCAGCTCCGTGTGCCCCACCCCCCCGGGCTCCTGCTGGCCTCTCCCTGCCCCGAGGGGACGCCTTGTCGCCTCAAGCTTTTGGGTTGTGGAAGTACCAGTTGTGTTTTCAAAGAGCAAGTTGGTGGGTAACTGCGCATTGGGTTTCTGCGGGCTGTCCGCGCGCTCTGGGCAGGAAGGTGCTCGTCCACTCCTTCAGGCACCTCCCCGGACCCGTTGCCGCCTCTGCTGCCAGGCAAAGGCCTCACCTTGTGTCTGCCTCAGAATAACCAGCTCTGGCCCCGGCTGATGTGACTCAGTGGATGGAGCTCGGCCTGCGGACTGGAGGGTCCCGGGTTCGATTCCGGTCAAGGGCACATGCCGGGTTGCGGGCTGGATCCCCAGTAGGGGGCGTGCAGGAGGCAGCCAATCATTGATTCTCGCTCATCATTGATGTCTCTCTCCCTCTCCCATCCTCTCTGAAAGCAATAAGAATATATTTTTAAAAAAATAAATAACCAGCTCTGAAGAGGCGTGGGGTGCAGGTGTGGCCCTCACACGTGGCCCGAAGCAGCACGGTGGCGTCTCCACACGTTAACGGCTCACGTGGGCTCCAGGCACCCACTTAACACGCAGCGAGAGGAGGCCCGTCCACCACCCGGGTTTGTGCGGGTGCGTTCCCAGCAGCGGAGGGGCGCACACGGGTCCCTGAGGCACGTGTGTTCCTTGGCCATGAGAGGAGTGGAGTTCTGACACGGCTGCAGCACGGTGGTCTCAGACACACGCTCAGTCCGAGCAGCTCGCGTACGTGACGTCCCCGGAAAGGACAAAGCTGCAGGCACGCAGAGGCTCAGCGTCACGGTCACGTCTCCCTTTAACCTAGAGACGCGCCCAGGGCTGGGCTGTCGGGAGCTCGTCTTCAGGAACCTCTCCAAGATCCTTCCCGCCATCTGCCATGACGTCACGGACTGGGTGGCGGCGACCAGGGTGAAGGCCGCGCGGCTGCTGGCGGTGCTGCTGCTGCACGCCGAGGACCACGCCACGCAGCACCTGGAGGTCCTGCTGCGGACCCTGCTGCTGGCCTGCGCCGACGAGGAGGCCGCCGTGGTCAGCAGCGTGAGTCCCTCCCGACCTTCCCCAGCCTTCCCGGTCCCTCGGTGCGCTCGGTTTGGGTGGCACCGTCACCTTCTAGGGTGGCAGCCGAGGACCCAGCCCCACAGCTGAGACCAGAACGCTCCCCGTCCCCAACGCCCTCACCCTCACCCCGCTCTGCGCTCCATCCTCAGGCCATCTGGAGACGCACAGCCTGGGGGTGGGGGGTGTTCTCCATCCCCACACCCTGGGTCACCCAGCTGTGCGGCGAGCTGTCCCTCCTCCTCGCAGCCAGGGGCTCCAGGGCCTGGGCCCTGTGCGGTGGCCACGTTAGGGGCCCCCCAGAACTGATCCTCCCACCAGCAGGCGCGCGGCCTGCACCCAGTGGCGTCAGCTCTGCTCAGGGACGTTGTGAGCGCAGCCGGGCCGGTTCGGCACCCTGTTGGTAGTCAGGAAGCAGACCCTCAGCCCAGGTTCCTCCGCAGTGCACCCGGTCCGCGGAGCTCATCGGCACGTTCGTCAGCCCGGAAGTGTTTCTGAAGCTGCTCTGGCCGATGCTGAAGAAGTCGCCCTCCGCCGCCGGCCTCCGGGTCCTCGCCGCGCTCATCCGGGGCTGCCCGAGGGAAGCCCTGCGGCTGCACCTGAAGGCCATCGCCACGGAGCTGGCCGGGGAGCGCATCCGTCAAGGCTCGGAGAACGTAAGAGGGCGGGTGGGGCGCCGTCACGTTATCCGGGAACGTGTTCACGATCTTTACAGAAAGGGACGCCTCCGTGATAAAGTCCCATCACACGTGTGTCTCTGGATGCGTCCCAGCCCCACCCGGGCCAGGGAGCCAGCGTGTCGAGCCCCGAGACTGGCACTCTGCTCCTGGAGGGACCAGTGTCCCGCACCTCCGTGTGGCAGGGGCGCCCTGCCCCACCCCAGACATGTGTGTGTGCATGTGCCCGTGTGCGTGTGTGTGCGAATGTGCACCCACATGTGCGTGTGAGCGTGTGCATGAGTGTGTGAGCGTGTGTGTGCCACGCGTCCTTAGGAAGGCGGTGACGTTTCCTCCAATCACCTCAGTAGCTGTAAGAACAGCCCACAGGTGTCTTGCGAGAACAGCCTGACATTTGAAAACTCCCTGTGAGGCCGGGGCACTGGGAGCTGCAGGTCTGGGCGTGGTGCCACGGCCCCAGGTGTCCGGCCACGCATGCGCCGGGGCTCAGCGCAGGAACACGGCCTCAGCTTTGGAATGTTGTCTAGTGACGGGCAGCTGAAGCGAGGAGTCGGGTAACACCAGTGGCACACACGTCCTGTCTCACGGAGGTGCGGGGTGCCGGCCCCGGCTTTCCCAGGGCCCGGGGGCTCGGGTGGCGTTGTCTGTGTGTGTGTAGGTAGATGTTGAAATTCCCACTTAAAGGCGGAGAATTGCAGCGTTTCCTCCAGGCGTTGCCATGGTCACAGCAGGACTGACGTGCTAAGGACGGGCCGGTCTTAGAAAGCAAATTCCTTTTTATTTTAATGGCTATTCCTTAGGTATACGTTATGTTCATATTTAACGTAATTATGTTAAAATGGCCGCTCCTTAAACATATATTGTAGGCCCTTTTAGAAACTAGACAAAACCACATCCTTAAAAAATCCATCACCCACCCCCGGCCTAAAAGAAACCGGACTGTGGCAGAGGTCAGGGGTCAGGGATAAGCACCGAACTGCTGCTCCCGGGCCGGGCGTCCGGGTCCTGCAGGCAGTGCTGACGGACCGACCCGCCACGTCGCCACCTGTCCCACGTTCGTCAGGAGCCGTTTTGTCCCTAGAGTTTTGTTGTGAAGACACAGAAGTGTTTCCAAATGCACAAAAGCAGCACGGGACAGACCTCCAGGACCCGTCACAGGCGCCAGTCACGGGCTCTCGCGCTCCTGTGCCGTCCGCCACCTTTTTCTTGAATTCTGGGAGGAGCTGAGGTGTTTCGAAACAAATCCAAGATGCCCAGTCATTTCGCTAGTAAATTCTCCATTACGAGTTAGCATCACTAACGCATAAGAACTTTTAAAAATGTCCATAAAATACCATTAAGCAATTAATGAAATTAGCAAGAACGTGTTCGTTCCCAATCTGTGTTCAGTTGGCCATTATCTAAAAAATGCCCTTCATGGTTGGCACTGGACGCCGTGGCCGGGCACCGCGTGTTCCGGTGGCTCGTGGTGGCCGTGGCCGTGGCCCTGTGAGGTGGGCAGTGGCCCAGGGACGGGCTGACGGCTGCCGCCCTGTTCACAGCTGCGCTACGGGGAGCACCTGCTGCGGTGCGTGCAGGCGGCGGTGTCCACGTGTGGGGCGGACTGCCGGGGCTGCGGCCTGCAGCTCATGCAAGTGCTGGTGACCGTGATGGCGCTCCCGGGGGCCTCGGGCCTTGGCGACCAGGTGAGCCTGCCGGGGACCCCGCTGGGCCTTGTGGGTGACGATGCCCCTCTGACCGATGCAATCACGACTGTAAATCCCACAAAGATGAGAGACGAGCCCCGTGAGCTGGCCTCGGGGTGCCCAGGATCTGGGGCCCTCCAGTCGCCAGCTTCCGGGTCTCGGTGAAGACAGCTGAGTGTGGGCGTCGCTGCAGGGAGCGTGGAGGAGGGTCCTCGCCCAGACAGACCTGTGGTGAGCGCGGCTAACGCACGTGCACACACGGCTGAAGGCTGGAGAGTCCCGGTGGCGTGGCTTCCTGTTCAATGTTCAGGCAGCTGCGCGGTCCCGTTGGCCCTGCCTTAAGGCTTAAGACATGGACGTCCGTCCCCACGGGCCCAGGAGCTGCTTCTCCGAGAGCCGAGACGGCGCCGGCCTGTGGGACGGGGCTCCTCCCTCCTCTCCTTCCCCGGGGCCTCTTCAGCTTGGCGTGTTTCTAACCACCTTTCAGAGGCCGCCTCCCCGGGCGGGCGGCGGGGCGTGAGATAGTAACAGCTGTCGGCTCACAGGTCTGCAGACAGACGTGCCGGCTGCTCGGGGTTCAGGACCTTCCTGGCTGTCCCCACCTGAGGAGAAGCGGGGAGGGGCGCGTGGG
Organism: Cnephaeus nilssonii; assembly: GCF_951640355.1. NCBI lineage: Eukaryota > Metazoa > Chordata > Mammalia > Chiroptera > Vespertilionidae > Cnephaeus > Cnephaeus nilssonii. The sequence continues at coordinate 109,033,867 of NC_137076.1, read as the reverse complement.
GGCACCCGGCTCCCCTCACCCTCTGTCCAGGGCAGCAGTTACTGTCGCCCACCGGTCTGTCGGGGCGAGCCGAGCAGAGGACACGGGGTCGGGGGCGTCTGCTCGTGTGCACCAGGGCTGCTGCGTCACTTGGGGAGCGGCGGCCCCTGCAGTCCTAGGTCCCTGGGACGCGCCCGAGGGTTTGCACTCCTCACGGGGACGTGGCCCGTGGGCTGAGCGGAGGGGAGATGGCCCCAGCCTGTGACTCCCCCTTCCAGATTCAGGAGACAGAGGCCGCGCTGGCCGCGGTGGAGAGCAGTGGCGACCGCCAGGACCTCTACCGCCAGCACGTGGGCCCCCTCCTGGAGTGGCTGGGCGGCTCCCAGCGGGGCTGGACGGCGCACTCCCCGGAGCTCCTGCAGTTCGGCACGCTGGTCGCCCACGCAGGTGAGCCCCGTGGCCCAGCGCCCCAGCGCTGTGCTGAGCGAGGAACAAACCTTAATTTCTGAAACGCTGAGAACATTGTGCTGAGCTGGAGTGCAGCTCAATCCACTCCCACTCGGCACGTGTCCGCGGCTCCCATTGGGCAGAGCTCGGCGTAGGCGGTCAGGTGGCGTGGCTGCCGGGGTTGGGCCCAGCTGTTCCCAGGTTCTCCGGCCTCCCGCCAGGCCTTTCCTGGATGGGCGGGGGCGGGGGGTGGGGGGCTCTCGGTAACGGAATTCCAGCGACTCAGTGCAGACACGGTGGGCCGAGCCGGTGTACAGCTGTGAGTGCGCGCAGGGCTGAGTGCGCGAGCGCTGTGTTCCTGTGCTGGTGTCCGTTCGTCACCGTATTGCTTTCCTGAGCCCCTCCTGCCGCCCTGTACCTGTCCTTCCCCGGCCGGTGGGAGCCCCTCCTGTCCCCTGCTGCTCTGGAGGAGGGTCCCGTGTCACGTGTTCTGTTTCGCGTGTCCATGATGTTCCCCAAGCAGGCCCACGAGTCAGGTGCTCGGGGGCCACAGCCCAGATGGGGATGCTGGGCAGGTGTCCCGGGGACCAGCCTGCGTCGTGGCGGGACATGCAGGGCTGAGGCGGCTGCCCCTGAGGCGGTCTCTAACATCTGTTCCTACCTGCACTTTCAAAAGGTGGTTCTCGTGTTGGCGTCACTGATTGGCACCTCGGAAAACCAACTCTTTGGGGCCACATCTCACATTCTACCCAGAAAACACTGGCCGCACAGCTCAGTCACCTGACTGGGTTTCCTCTGACCCCTCTGTGTGCGGGAGTGCGTGCATGGGGGGTGCGTGTGTGCATGGGGGTGCGTGTGCGCATGGGGGGCTGTGGCCTGTCTGATCCTGGCGTGGCATTCAGGGAATCCCATCGTTTCGTTAGTAATTGACTTTTGTTGATATTTAATATATTGCTGGGCTTTAATTTTTAATAATTTGGGAAAACCTAAGAAGTAGGAAGTTTACAGACTGAGTGATCAGAGTGAGTGGGGCTGAATGTTCTCAGTGACTTTTCTGAGATAATCACGTCCACGATGGGGAGGGGTCGCCCCGCCCGCAGGGGGGCTGCTCGCCTGTCTGGTGCGGGGCTCTCGCCTCCCACGGGGACAGGACCCGGCTGCTCTGTTCCAGGCCCTGCCCTCGGAGAAGCACTGCCCCACCTGGTCCCCGTCCTCCGGAGCTGCCTGCAGCCGGACAGAGACCCCCAGATGCGCCTGAGGCTCCTCTCCGTCCTGTCCCGGGCGCTGCTGAACGCAAAGGAGACCGTGGACTCTCAAGGGTATGTGGGCTCCCCCTGCGGCCCGCCCCACGCTGCCGCACCCCCACGCTGCACCCGCCTGCCCCACGCGAGTCCCTGCTGCAGCGGCTCCTCCGGGGAAGCGGTGAGGCGGGCAGTGCGCGCAGGCACAGGAGGCCTGGTCCCAGTCGCTCAGGTGTGGTCGTTAGAACTCCACTGAGCGGAAGGGTCTGGGAGCATTAACCATTCGTGCTTCTCTGTTAGCTGTGCTCAGCTTGAAAGGCCTTTTGGCACCTTTCCAAACCACAGACCTGACGGAGTCGCGGTGGTGGTGGGATGCTCGAGAGCCTCTGGCTGCTGTGCGGCTGCAGGGACGGGAGCAGCCTGTGGACTCCCATCTCGGGGGGGCAGAGCCTCCAGGGCCCCCCGACCTTTGTTAAATCTGCAGAACTGGGTAGTGGCTCAGGTGGACGCTCGGAGCTGTGGGGACCGCCCCCAAGGGAGCCTGCTTGTCGAGGCCGCCGTGACGTTTCCACAGACGAGTGGCCGCCCAGACGCCCTCCTCTGGCCGCCACACGGATCCCTCTCCGCTGGGCCTCCAGCCAGACATCAGTCAGGAACTTCGATTCCCAGCTTGTCTGCAGAAACCGGGCCGAGGAGGGACCATGAACACACGCGGCGTGCAGCCTGGCGCAGTCGCAGGCCCTCGCGGGGTAACCTGAGGCTGCGTGAGTGCCAGCCAGGGGCTCACCTGGACCCTGTGCTCGCGGGTCCAAGGACACTCACCTGCTGACCAGCGGCCGAGTGTGGACGAAGTTCTTAAAGGAACGGCGCTGAGCTTCACGCTGCAAGAAACCAGTGTGGGGGGAGAAAGTCTGTGGTTAGTTACTTAGGGGAAGAAGGAGCTGTTTCTACAGGCAGGGAGGTTAACTCACCACGTGGTTTGATCGTTAGGGCTGTGAAATGGCGACTGTGGTGTCACTGACTCGCTGGCCGGGAGCCTCGTCTGTTGGTGTCCGCTCATCAGTCAGCCCTGCTCTGGGCGAGGGGCTGGCTCCCGGCCCCGCCTCACGTCTCTGCAGACCCACACGTCCACAGGCGCTCCGCAGAAGCCATGAGGACATGGTCTCAGGATGAGCACGGCCGTTTCCGGGGGACTGCCACTACGGTGGCGCGGCCCCCTTTGTGCAAAGCACTCGGAACAGCGAGCAGGTCCCCTGGGGCCGGGCTTTCTGGGATGGCTCTGCAGGGCCGCCTGTCTGCCGAGCTCTGAGGAGGCCGAGGCCAGCCCACTGCTTCCTCGGGTGGGCCGGCCTGCCAGGTGCGTCGCTGCGCAGAGCTGGTGCTGGGGGCGGTGTTCACGCCGCAGCCCTTGTGCCGCGAGGGCAGGTCAGGGTGGGACGCAGCGCAGGCCACTGCCCGGCTCCTGGAGGCCAGCGCTTGGCCCCTGGGGCCTCCATCCTCGTTAGGGCCGCTCAGAGCACAGGACACGGCACGTCTTTCCAAGACGCTCCTGTCAGCGCTGCCCAGGGAGCCGCAGCTCTGCTTACGATTAAAGCGCATAAGTCATCCTGAGCCAAACGCGCTCTCCAGACCTGCGCCCTTTCCTCCATCCTCGGCTCTGCAGCGCCCCCTGCTGGAGGCCGTGGCCCTGCACCCTGTCTCTCCAGCTCTGGACAGTGGGGGCAGAGACGTGAGCCACTTTGAAGCATGCTTTGTAATGATGCTGGGACGTAGGAAGTAGTTGCTTGTTCAGGAACGTGTGTTTTGATCTCTGAGCGGAGGCCTTGGCTGCCGTGCGGAGGCTCATCTCGGGTGTGGAGGGAGCTGGCGCCTGCAGTTTGGAGCCACCAGTGCCGGGCTGGGGTCTGGTGTGTGTGTGTCCTGGTGGCATCCATGTGGTGGGTCACCACTGAGAGGCAGCCCCCTGCTGAGTTGGCGGGACGTCTGCGTCTCTGTGTCGTGGCACTCGGGGTCCCGGCACAGGCCTGGGGTTCCTGTCTGAGGGGCGTGGTGGGGCCTGTAGACCCGTCTCGTAGGGTCACCACACGTGCAGTGGCTGCTGGCCTCCTCCCGGAGCCGGAGGAGTGGCGGGAAGCGCTCGGAGCAGCGGGGTCCTTGGGCCCTGGGCTCCTCTGGGCTCCTCTGGGCTCCTCTGGGCTCCGGGGCCAGGCAGCTCCCAGGAGAGCCAGCAGGGGCCTGGCACTCGCCGGGCCGTGACCACGCTGGCTCCGTCTCTGCTGTCTGCTTGGCCTTGTCCCCTGGCTCAGGCGGCTCCCCGTGAAGGGCCAGTCCTCACCTCCTCTGCTTCCTCCAGGCAGGTGCACCGCTACCTCGACACCGTGGTCACAGACATCCTGGTCCCCAGCCTGCAGTGGCGCGCGGGGAGGACGGCCGCGGCCATCCGCACGGCCGCCGTGTCCTGCCTCTGGGCCCTCATCAGCAGCGAGGTCCTGTCGGCCTCACAGGTGCGACTGGGGTGTCCTGGGCCCTGCGGGCGGGGCTGCGGCGGTCTCCCTGCGTCTCCTGGGCTGAGGGTCCTCTCGGGAGGGTGTGGTCCTGGGGGACGAGTCGGTGGGATGCAGAGTCAGGGGTGTTTTCCTTTGGTCATTTTGGGGGTTCTCTTAGGTTTGCGCATTGAATGTTCCTCTTCACAAGATAACGTAGTCACAGGAGCCTGACCAACGTGTGTGTTCCTCTCCCGGCCAGCAGGGGGTTCAGGGAGCAGTAGGAAGTGTTCGTGTTGTTTCCCTGCTTGTGGACACGTGTCCCCAGGGGCTCCCCTCCCGCAGGCTCCACCTGGCACCGGGACAGCCTGGCTTCAGTTAAAATGCCCCAGGTTTGCTCAGACACGGCAGTTGCACTAGGAAATAGCAGGCTGGCGGGTTTGTGTCTCAGTGAGACTTTGTGAATAATGATTTTTAAAAACCAACTGACCAAGTTAAACAAAAATTGTTCAAATTATCTAGATTTTAAAATCCAGCTTCATCTGCCTATGTAGAAATCCCAAAATAGCATCCAGACCCCTTTGTATTTGCACCAAACCCCGTCCGTGCTCCGGCCGGTGCGTGCAGATGCACATCACACCCGCGTTGGCGCTAGCAGGTGGAGGACGTGCGGGAGACGCTGCTGCCCCCGGTCCTGACCGCCCTGGAAGAAGATTCCCAGATGACCCGACTGACCTCCTGCCGAATCGTTAGCGCGTTTTTAAAATCCTCTGGTGGTGCGACTGAGCCAGATAAATTCATCAAAATTTATCCTGGTAGGACATTCTTCTTTCCCAGAGCATTTGCATGTACTGAGAGCTGTTTTCTTTTATTGGAAAATTAGAAAATGCTACTTTAACTTCCCGTGAAGTTGGCGTTAAGAGGCCAAACTCATCAGTGACAGATAAAAAGGTCACTGAGTAACCAACTCGGGGAACAAGGCAGATGGGCCGGACATGGGCACGAACCGGCAGAGGTGGGCAGACGCTCAGGTGCCCTCAGCAGCCAGGATGCAGCCCTCGCGCGGCCGGGACCCCTGGGTGCGAGCACAGGCCTGGGCGAGGCGTGCGCCACCCTCGACTTGAACTCCCGGCGCCACTGCCTCTTAGGAGCCAAAGCACCAGGTGGATCCCTGACGCAGGAGCCGGACCTCGCCCGCCAGGCGGGATCCTGAGCCCAGGGGGTCCTGCCTCAAGGCCCCTGGAGGCGGGAAAGCTAGCTCCTTCCGTCCCACCCGAGAGCGAAACGCTGTTATCCACCCTCAGAGTTACCTTTTAAAATGCGTCTGCGGTCCTCAAAAAGGTACAGGGTAACGCCCAGTACAAACAAGTTGAGAAGACGGTGACGGAAAGAAGAAGGGTCGTGGGAAAAAGAATCCACTGGGAGATGCAGGTGGACCCGTGGGCTGAGGCCCAGGCCCAGGGCAGCCGCCTCGGGGGCAGGGCTGGGTTCTTGTTTCTTAAACTCGTTTTCATGACCTGTGCTGGCATGCCACAAAGATGGCGAGATTTTTTAAAGATGGTGGTAAGAATTCCTGGGGATGAACAATAGTTACTGAAACTGAAAACTTGGGGCACTGGGTAACGATGGACTGGACCTGCTGAGATGGTTCGTGGGTGCGAGGTCGTGACCTCGTCTGAGGACGGCCCCTGCCACACAGGCTGTGCTGTCCTGCCATGCTCTCGTCCCCGTGCGTGTGGTGTGCGCCAGCGCCTGCTGAGTCGCCACAGGACGCCCAGTTGTGGGGCCAGCATTCTTGGGGGGCATGTGAGACAAGCGTACGTTAGATCAAAGCCTCACCGTGAAGGGTGAGACTCCGCAGTGGGCGGGTGGCTGTTTCAGCAGCAGAGGCCTGGAGGCTCAGCAGGAACAAGGCTGGCTCCGTTCTCGTCTCCATCCCAGAGCCTCCGAGGGCGGGGCCCACAGACATCCCCCGTGCTGTCTGCTCGTCACGGTGGGTGGGTGGCCAGGCATGGCGCCTGTGGGTGACAGGCTTTGAATCTGGGCATTGCGGGGCCCAAGTGGCCGGGAACCTGGCAGGTGTGCAGATGAGTGCAGAGGAGCTGGGGCCCAGCAGTGTCCGCAGTGCCCCCCACCCCAGCACCTTAGGAGGCCTGGGTGCGGACGGGGTCTCCGGGTGCGGGCGGGGTCTCCGGGTGAGGACGGGGTCTCCGGGTGCGGACGGGGTCTCCGGGTGCGGGACGGGGTCTCCGGGTGCGGGACGGGGTCTCCGGGTGCGGGACGGGGTCTCCGGGTGCGGGACGGGGTCTCCGGGTGCAGGACGGGATCTCCGGGTGCAGACGGGGTCTCCGGGTGCGGACGGGGTCTCCGGGTGCAGACGGGGTCTCCGGGGACCCGGTGAGCACCTGCGCAGGCCGGGCCCACCCCGCGCTGCCCTCTCTCCAGAACTCCTGAAACGGCTGGACGACGTTTCCACTGAAGTGAGGCTGGCGGCCGCCTCGGCCCTGGCCGTCTGGCTGGAGAGCATCAGAAAGGACGGCGCCGAGGCCTGTTACCAGCGTGACGTCCAGCACCTGTACAAGGAGCTCCTCGTGTACCTGGACGACCCCGACAGCGCCGTGCAGGACGCCGTCTTGGGTAAGCCTGGGTGACTCCTGTGCCTCTTTGGGTACGAGCCGCTCTACGTGGCTGTCAGACGGGCACACAAGCACAGCAGGCAGGGCAGCGGGGGTCCCTCAGGGCCACTGGACACCCCAAAGGATGCTGGCCTTTGTGTGAGGCCAGCGATAGTTACTGTAATATAAATTAAAATAGAGTAAATTTTGTTAAAAGTAACAGGAAGCCCGCCCTGGCCACGTTGGCTCAGTGGTTGAGCATCGACCTATGAACCAGGAGGTCACGGTTCAATTCCCTGTCAGGGCACATGCCTGGGTTGCAGGTTTGATCCCCAGTAGGGGGCATGCAGGAGGCAGCCAATCGATGTTTCTCATCATCGATGTTTCTCTCTCTCCCTCTCCCTTCCTCTCTGAAATCCATAAAAATGTATTTTAAAAATGTAACAGGAAGCCCATTCTATTTATAATAATAAAAGCATAATATGCTAATTAGACCGGACGTCCTTCCAGACGAAGCCGGGCTGTGAGGGAAGCCAATGCCGGCAGCCGGAGAAGGAAGACTACTCTTGCACAAATTTCATGCATCAGGCCTCTAGTATTAACATAAATAACGTGTTTCTGAAAGATGTATTTTCCAAAACCAAATACTGAGTAAGGTGTCATTGTTTTACGTGTCCATTGCATGTAAAACATTTTAGTTTGATGTAGTCCCATTTGTTTATCTGTCCTTTTGATGCCCTTGAGAAGACATCCAAAACGCTATCGCTAAGAGGGGTGTCACGAGCTGCTGCCTGTTGTAGGGTTTCAGGTCTTACATTTAAGTCTCTAACCCATTTGGAGTGTGTCCTTGTGTGGGTCTAAGAAGGTGGTCTGATTGCATATGTTTTGCATCTGTCTGTCCAGGTTTCCAACACCAGTCATTGAATAGACTCTTTACCCCACTGTGTTCTTGCCTCCTTTGTCACGGATTCATCAGCACTGTAGACATGGGTTGACTGGGCCCTCGGCTCTGTCCCAGGGGCCGCGTGTCTGCTCTGTGCCCGTGCCGTGCTGCTGGGATTCTTGTTCTGGGTTGGTGGTCACTTGTGCACCTGGGTGTCTGCTGTCTTACAGAGGTGCTCCAGGCGGGCAGCGTCCTGTTCCCCGACCTCCTGGTGCGAGAGACCGAGGCCGTCGTGCACAAGCACCGTTCCCCCACCCGCTGCGAGCGGCTGCTGCAGCACGTGCAGGCCCGGCCGCCCGCCAAATGACAGGGCTCCGTGCGGGCCGTCGGTGCCACCGCTGCAGGTGGGCGCCAGCGCCAGCCCTCGTCCACAGCCTAGGACACGAACAAGAAGACTCTGACAGCAAGAATGTATTTCCTAAGGAAAATGCGCAGTGTTGTGGGACGATGTTTCAAACCCAGCAGTTTCTGAAATAAGGTTCTCTGAGTGGCTCTGTATTTTATGTCCTGTTTATAAGTTCATTGAAAGGTCAGCCAAAAGCCTACAGCTCATTTGACAGTAAAACTAAATGTCCACTGTGCACACTGCAGGCAGGCCCGCGCTGGCCTGCTTCTACGCTCCTGCACTGCTGGGCTCGGATTCTGCTCCATCTGCTTCAGTGCCACCACGGACGTTCCTCACCATTAAAATAAGCCAAAGGGACTTAGTTTTCATTCTTTCTTTGGCTTCTGTCTGTTGACACTTTAGTGAACAGACTTAAAGGAGTTTGAAATCTTAAGATTAGTGAAATTTTTCCCGTTCAAAATATACTGGAACTTAAAATGTTTTATGGACCAATTCAGTCAGTATCTTTTCTTAGGTCAGTAACGCTAACAGTGTTGAAAACGGAAGATTTATTCAGATTCTCGTTGCTCTCAGTAGCAGGAATGTAAGTTGTACTTTATTCTCCAGCACTTTCTACACCCAAGTGCCTAAAAGATTTCATTTAAAGTGATTATTTCCATAAGCCAAATGCTGTGTTTTCTAACAATCAAATATTAACATTTATGCTTTGGTGTTTGACTTAATTAAAAATATTTATTATAATTGTTTTGTATGCCTGTCTTTATGTGTTTTGATAATTAGTTGAAATTTTTAGAAACCGTTTTTTTCCTTAGATTTAACCTCACAGGAAAGGCAGCCTGGAGAATCCTGGGCCTGTGGAGGGAAAGGGGTGGTCACCACTCGCTGCAGTGCCCGCTCTGGACACCAGGTGGCAGGAGCTCCCGCAAGATGGCAGGCCATCAGCAAGGCTGCCCTGGGCTCTGGGGGAGAGGCTGGGTGTTGGGATGGGAGACCACGGCCTGCAGAAGGGGTGTGATCTGTGCACACAGTCAAGGCCCCATGGGGATGCGTCCCTGGCTCCATTGACATCGCCCATCTGTGCCCCCTTCTGAGCCGTTTCTATGAATGATGGCTGCAGGAATGGAGGAGGCCCTCTGGGATGGACTTGCTCAGGTATTAGTTCCCAAACTGCCCTTTGCCTTCGGTATCCTCTGCCTTTCCCTTCCTCCGCGTCACATGGAAACTGCTAGAAATGCCAGTTCTTGGGCCTCAGCCCAGACCTCCTGGATAAGAAGAGGTGGGGCCCCGTGGTCGCCTTGAGGGGACTGACGCCCCTAAAGTGGGAGGACCCCTGCCTGAAGCACCAGGCGTTTTCACATCCAGCCTGAAGACCCATCTTCCGTTTGGTCAGCCCGTAGGTGTCACAGGAACCACAAATAAACGGCCGTGCGCTTGGCTGAGAGGACAACACAACTCACCCCACCTGTTTTGTTGATGGTTCCTTCGCTGCAGGAAATTGTTTGTTCCGGGCACATGTGGGAGGCAACCAGTTGATGTTTCTCTCTCTCCCTTCCTCTCTCTCAAAATAAAAACATCCTCAGTGAGGATTTAAAAATAAAGTAAAAATAAAGTTGTCTTGTTGAGAAATGCAAAGACTTGTACCCTAGTGTCCACAGCGGCTTAGTAACAGGAAATAGTGCAAATGTCCACCAACAGCTATGGATGGGTAAACAAATATAGTTTACCCACCGGCAGAATACTATTTATTCTGCCCCAAAAAGGAGCAGAGGACGGAGGGGGCGGAGCAAAGGCCCGGGCGGTGGAGGGAGGGCAGGCAGAGCCGCTCTGTTCTTTCCAATCACCGAGTCCACAATGGCTGTTTGCCTGGCACACTCCTCTCGACTGTGTATGGGTGACCCTGTGTCATAACAAAGCATTACAACCAGAGAGCCCAGAGGCTCCTACGGAGGGAGAAGAGGGTCCCCTCGGCAGCTGCCTGGCAGCCGGGACGTCCATGTTTCCTAAAGGTAAGTCTTCCCGGCTTCTCCGTATCCTCCAGGAGTCTCTAAACACCAGTGCCATCCGGACCTCCAGGCATGGCCTGGTGAGGTTTGGCAGGAGAGAAGCGATGACTGGCTCCGTAGGGAGCGGTGGCCTCTGGGGAGCACTTTTTCTTGTTGATGCCTTTGAGTCACATGACTTTAAAGGCATTTTAAGAGGCTACAGGCGGCGCTGCTGTGGCGTCTCGGAGGGAGGCGGCAGCCTGCACTCTTGACCGAACCCCTCAGCCTCTCGCATGGCCTAGCGGTGCCCTTGGCCTTGTACCCAGGGGTCTCGGCGTCCTCCCGATAAGCAAATGATGGTGCTCGGGCTGGCAGGGCGCTGAGGCCTGGAACCTGCCCCGGCAAAAGCACTTCCTCGTTGGCTGTCGGCGTGTCCGCAGGGTGGTCCGAATGTGCTGGAAAGTGTCCCTGAGCAGGCGCGGCGCGGCGAGGTGTTGGCTGACAACGGGTAACTGTAGACGAAGGATCGAGTCCGAGGTCGCGGTGTCCCTGGCCTGAGCGGCGCCTTTGTCCTGGTTCGTGCCTGTTTCTGTTCCCGCTCTCCACACTGTTGCCGTTCTGGCGAAGACTGAGCGCGAAGAGCGTGACGGGGCGGACGGAGCGGTTCCGAGCGGTTCCGAGCGGGCCGCTGGCGCCGGGCACGAGGTGGCGTTCACAGCGTCGGGACCAGCTATTTGGGCCCCGTCCCTGCGGAAGCATCTCTGGGTTTGGTGCCAGGACACAGCCGCGCTGGCCACGACCGGCAGGTGCCCGGCCGCGGGACGCCGCAGGGGCACCCGGTCCTGACGTCACACCCAGGGTCCGTCACCCCGAAGCCTGCGGCACTGCGAGCCAAGATCAGGAATCACTCGCTCAGAGCCGCCGCGTCCTGCGGGCACAGGGGCCGCGCGGGCGCCACCGGCATCCGCCCCCGGGACCCCGGCCCGGCCTCCCAAGGTCTCAGCCGCCGCGAGCGCGCAACGCGTCCCGACTCCCCGGGTGTCCCGCCGGGGCCGCGTCTCGCGCACGCGCACGCGCACGCGCAGGGCCGGGCCGTCGTTCCCAGCTGCCCTAGCGGCAGGGCAAGGCGGCGGCCACGTGACCCGGACTCGGCCAATCGGGCGCGGGTGCGGCCGGCATGCGCAGATGCACGCGGCGCCCCGTCCGGCCACTGGTGCGTCCCGAGCCGGCGTAGCCGCGGGCGGCCTCCGCCCTGGGCCTCCCCCGCCCTCGTCCCCGGCAAACTGCGGGCCCGGGCCCGGAAGCGTGACGAGTACCAGCGCCTCGGACCGTGGCTTACAGTCACGTCCTCGAGTCCACGGGGACGGGAAGCAGGGACAGCTCCTCCCTCGGGAATGCCCCGGCCACAGGTGCCCACAGTGTGCGGAGGCGAGGCCACCGCAGAGGAGCGCCGCTCCCGGCAGCGGTCTCCGTCGCCCCCTGATCCGCAGGCGGGGAGCCTGGGGCTCGCGGGCAGGTTGGAGACCACAGGTGGCTGTCAGGTCAGGTCTCCCCAGGACACGAGTGAGTCACAGAGGGGCGTGGTGACGTCACCACGGGGAGGCTGGACCCCAGGCCGTAACCCAGCGACCTGGGCGGTGCCTCTCACACGGAGCCCCGAGGACTCAGGCGCTGCTGTGGTGTTATTGCCAAAAATGCACCACCTCGGTCCCCTCCCGGGAAAACATCAGCGAACCCCAACAGGACGTTCTGCGGCGTAACTGGGCCGAGCTCCCCGGAAGGGCCAAGTTCCGGGGAGTCAAGTTCAGAGGGCCTGCCCAGCCCCCAGGAGGCCACGGAGACGCTGCACCGACTGCATGTGCTGCCTGGATTGGCAGGACCAGGAGGAGGACATTAATGGGAAGCGTGGACTCTGGATAAAGTCTGCGTTTATGGCAGTATTTGCTATAGACTGAATGCTCATCTCCCCACTCCCCCCCAAAACGTTCATATGTTTAAGCATAATGTGATGGTATTAGGTACAATCCAGGTGTGATGGTATTAGGAGGTGGGACCTCATTATGCGATCAATGCCCTTGTTTCTGTAAGAGACCCCGGGGTTCCCTTGTTCTTCCCACCACTGAGGACACAGCGAGAAGAGAGCCATCGGCAGCCTCATGCGGCTCCACCGGACACCACATCTGCCAGCCCCTTGACTTGGGCTTCCAGCCTCCAGCACTGACACATAAACAACATAACAGTTTGTTTATTTTTTTACTAGAGGCCCAGTGCACAAAATTCATGCATGGGAGGAGGGGTCCCTCAGCCCAGCCTGCACCCTCTCACAGGGATTGGGCCTAAACCAGCAGTCGGACATTCCTATCACAATCCAGGACCACTGGCTCCTAACCGCTCACCTGCCTGCCTGCCTGCCTGCCTGATCGCACCCTAACTGCCCCCCTGCCAGCCTGGCCGCCCCCCAGCTGCCCCCCTGCCGGCCTGGTCGCCCCCTAACTGCCCGGAAGGAAATCGGACGTCCAGAAGACATCTGGTCACCCAGCCTAATTAGCATATTACCCTTTTATTAGTATAGATAGCAGCCCAAATGGACTGAGATAGTATAGTATCGTGCCAGCATTTATTTCCTTGCTTTGATTGTTGTACTAAAATTACATAAGATGTTCACATCAGGGGAAACTGGGCAAAGAGTAAATGGAACTCTGTTTTCTGTATTTTTGCAAAATACAGTTGGGCTAGGGTGACTTCACCTCTCCTGGGACAGATGAGCAAGCGACATTCAGCATCAGGGCTGACCCTCGTGTCTCAGAAATGGGCCGGCTGGTGAGAGGCTCCGGTGGATGTCCTAGGATTCGAACCTACAGCTTTTCGGTGCGCAGGACGCCGCTCCAACCAACTGAGCCGCCACCGGTCTTCCAGGGCAGTTGGACCATTTGATGTCCCTACCACGAGTGTCACGGGCTGGGGAGTGAGTCCGTGTGCTCTGAGCCTTCCCATCACGTGTGTGCTCAGAACTTACTGGATAATCCAGGGAACTCGGTGTCTCGGACAGGCCCCTGTCCTACATGGAAAGGTTGGCAGGAGCTTCCTGTGGCAGGTGTTGGCCCGGAAGGGGAGCGGCCGCTGAGACCTTCCCAGGTGCCAGGCTGAGGAAGGACTTCCTGGGAAACCCGGCCACGGGCAGGCGGGGGCCAAGCCAGCTGCCAGCTGCCTGCCTGGCGTGGGAGGGAGCAGTTGTTCCCACCCCACTCAGCTAATCCCCTGCTGCCCCGCCCCAGCGCCTATCCCCACTGCCTATCCGGGGCTGCTCCCTCCCCCACCGCCTCCTTCGCCTTCCTCCTTCCCTACCTCGTTGAAATCTCACTCCTGATGCCTCTCTCCCCGCTGCCCACCTGCCTTCTTGTGCTTTTCCAAGCGTTTCAGTGAGGCAATGGGAGACGGGCAGAAATTGTGCGGTCTCTCAGGGGGGCCTGGTCTCCGCGGCCGAGGAGAAAGCAGTTTATAAATAGTTCACGGGTCTGCCCTTCTGTAAAAGAAGCATAAATGTCCACAGCAGAGTGACACGGCACAGACGTGAGCCTGTTCTCAGAATTTACCCGAGTAGTAGGTTAAAGTGATCTCTGGGGTTTTTAACTTTTAAATAGCTGCATGTTTCCTAGACTGGGGTTGTGAGGGGGCAGTTGGCACAGCAGCTGAAGCTCCGGCTGTGGCATCACAGGGATGTGGGTTTCGAGTGTTAATCTCCCCACTTCCAAGCAGAGTGGGCACCCCACCCGCAGTCTCGGGGTCCTCGCCTGGCAGAGCCATGTGAGCCTTCAAGACCGAGTGTGCACCCAGCCAGGCCCACCAGGCCATGCTCCTAAATGCTGGCCATTGTTACTCTGTCAGTTTTAAGATCAAAAACACACGCTTGCGGTGTGGCTCAGTGGATAGAGTGTTGGCCTGTGGACTGAAGAGTCCTGGGTTCGATTCCTGGTCAGGGCACATGCCCAGGTTGTGGGCTCGATCCCCAGTAGGGGCCATGCAGGAGGCAGTCGATCAGTGATTCTCATTGATGTTTCTATCTCTCCCTTCCTCTCTGATATCAATAAAAATACATTTTAAAAAAACCAAACCTAATACGTTTTGTGTCAGGGTTGCTTCCCAGCCCAGTTCCCCCGGAGAGGCTGCAGGCTCCTCGCCCGGCTCCTTGGCCACATGCCCTCCTCGTACAGAAGTTCATTTACGCTTTTAGTAGCTCTTGGTCAGGAAAATCAAACCGTGACCTCCTGGTTAATAGATCGACGCTCAACCTCTGAGCCACGCCGGCTGGGTTACTCGTGTTAGGTTTTTGAGAAATATTTGTTGACGTAGCTTTTTCAGAGGGGTGGGCGTCGTGCAGTGAGGGGTCCACAGGGGCTGCTGAGCAGGTGGCGTGGCCCAGCCCCAGGGGCAGCAGGCTGATGGAGACCCCAGGACGGGTGTTCGGGGGAGGGGAGGGGCAGTCTACCACACAGGAAGGCTTCGCGCTGGTGCAGATAGGCAGCAGGGGGGGTGTTCTTCGCCATCATATCCAGTAGCGCCGTGTCTGCTTCCGTGTGTCTCTGCAAACAGTTCCTTGGGGCACAGTGTTGCTTTATTTTGCCATTTTCACATCCAACAGTTGGAGGCCTTGGTTTTTTTCCGTGATTCCTGCTGTTCATAACTACCAGGTACACTAACTGGCCCTATGCTTGTTTTGTTTACATAATAGCATGTATTTAAACGGGAAAGTAAAAAGCATGGTTTTAAAGAAGCAGCTGTTTTTATTTGTTACATTGCAGTGACGGCCGCGTGTGGATAATTGTGTTTTGTCGGTGTTCCCGGGCAGGCAGGTGGCTGTGTCCCCTAAGCCCGTTCTAGATGCTCAGGGGCACTTGTGGCCATGAGAGGGGGCTTATTATTTTGTTTTTCGGGACGCAAATGAATTTGCTTAGCAGAGAATTGGGGTGTTTTGTTAAACAACTCTAGCGGGTGGAAGAGTGACCCCCCAAGAGATGTGCCCACCAGGACCCTCGAATGTGACCTCATTTGGAATGAGAGTCATCGCAGATCTAAGCAAGGTGAAGAGCTGGACGTGAGGCCACCTGGGCCCGGGTGGGCCCTCAATCCAAAGACCAGTCGCCCCCCAGGAGGAGGGCGAGAGAAAAGGAGACAAGCGAGGGAAGACCAGCGAGACCAGCACAGACGAGGCTGCGGCCACAGCCAGGAGCCTCGGAGCCACCAGAAGCGGGAGACCAGTGGGGTCCATCACGCGCCAGCCATCTGGACGCGCCCGCCTCACCAAGCCCACAGCAGACAGACCCGGTCAGCAGTGACGCACAGGTTCCTGGTGGTGAAAAGCTGGCCAGCGCAGGACGTCCGGCTCTGTCGTGGGCCTGCCTCTCCCGCGGGCACATCAGCTCCTGGGAGCCTCGCTGCTGGCCATGCCCCGGGAGGAAACCGGCACTTCTTTGTGGGCACCCCTCCCCTTCCCAGCAGGACGGAGGTCAGGATGGGCAGAGGTCGGGCAGGCTGCCTGCCTGCCTCTCCCGGGATGGCGGGCGCCCTCCTCTGGTCTCCCGACACCTGGTCTCCAGGCATGCAGCCGGCTCGGGTTTCCAGCCTGTCTCTCCCTCCCCGGGGTCCTGAGCTCGCCCAGAACACGGTGCTCCCTGGTCTGCTTGTGGTGTGAGCCGGTGAGCTGGCCTGCATGTCTCTGCCCGCGGCTCCACTCCCGGCAGGCTGCGGGCGTGGCTCCTGCCTCAGTTTCCCTAGCGGTGAAACAGCGGTCCCACGCTGCTCCGCCTGCTCAGTGGCAGTGAGAAGACGGGAGGTGCAGCGCGTCACCACGTCTGGCCAGCTGTGCGCCCACAGGCAGGGGAACGCTGGCCCAGTGTCGTCTCCTCGGGAGAGAAACCCGGGCAGTGGGCTCTGCGTGCCGAGCTGGCACAGCCGCTGCCCAGCTTTCCCCAAAGCAGACCTGGTCGCACCGGGGATGGCGAGGGAAGGAAATCCCCAGCCGTCCGGAACTGACTGGAGCCCGTGGGTAGCTGTGCACCAGCTCTGGCAAGCGCCTGCTCACCGTCCCGTGTCTGTGGGAACGGGGGGGAGGGGGGGGGTTGATGTCCAGGTGGCTAAGAGCCAGGCCCCACCACACCCAGGAGCTGGACCTGCTACTTTACAGCCGAGCTTCACGGACTCTGAACTAGCCCGGCCCACCTGCCCCCGGCCAGCCCGCCCACTCGGGCCCTGAGCCCCTGCCCGGCCCCAGACACCTGTGGGCTTTGGGCTGGGACTGGGGTCTCACTCCCAGAGCTGCCCCCACTGCCGCTGCCCTGAGCCCTTGGCACAGTGAGGCAGGTTTCCTGCAGTCCTCGTGAGGTAACAAAGGGCGTTGTTTACCGGGCGCTCCCAGAGGGCCAGGCAGGGCACACCGTCTCGGTTCTCACAGGCCCTGGGCAGACATCCTTATCCTTGCTGAGGGAGCAGCTGGGGCTCAGAGAGGCTCAGACTTTGGTCAAGGTCACACAGCTCCAGCTGGCTGCCCCCCACCCACCTCCTCCCATTAACCCTTTGGGGAAAATAACCCGACGTGTCGTCTTTCATCCTTCACACCCAGTGTTTTATTCCACGCCCATGGGTTAAAGTCTAAAAGGGACTCTTTGTTGAGAAAGCTTGAATGTGTTGCTTCTCTACCTTAAACCTGCTGTTCGTGAATGCTGCATTGTTTTTACACATAATATTCGTTTAGTCATGTGTTCATAAGAAAAGTTTTAAGTATATTATAAAATAATTCTTAATAGAGATCAAGCATTCTATATTAATAAAAGGGTAATATGCAAATCGACCGAACGATGGAACGACTGGTCGCTATGATGCACACTGACCACCAGGGGGAAGACGCTCAACGCAGGAGCTGCCCCCAGCCCACAGCCAACCTCTCGGTCCCTTCCCCTGGCCAGCAGGCTCCAATCCTCCAATGGCGAATAAGGAACCGGGGGTGGGTGGTGGCAGGGGGTGGGGCCGGCTGCTGGCAGCCGGGGAAGATGGCCCTGATCTCAGGCCAGGCCTAGGGACTATACCAATGCACGAATTTTGTGCGCCGAGCCTCTAGTTTATTATAAAGACTAGAGGCCCCTCGTGGGGTCCCTCGGCCTGGTCTGCACCCTCTTGCAATCCGGGACCCCTCAGGGGATGTCAGACTGCCAGTTTCGGCCCGATCCCCACAGGCCAGGCTGAGGGACCCCACCCATCTATGCACCTGGCTGGTTTTGGCCCGATCCCTGCAGGCCAGGCCGAGGGACCCCACCGGTGCATGAATCCGTGCACTGGGCCTCTAGTATGCATATAAGATCTTTGGTTAATCTCTTCCCACCCTCCCCGCTTCCCTCTGAGATTCATCAGTCTGTTTCATGTTTCCATGCCTGTGCACTGAGCGTCTGCCCCCTGGTGGTCAGTGCGCATCATAGCTACCAGTCAAACTGTCCAACGGTCGCTTAGGCTTTTATATATGTAGATAACTTGTGTTTATCTTGTGGATGGAAAAAAAAAAGGCCACATGCTAACCTGACAAGCTCAGGGGAGGCCTGCATGGCGGTCTTGCAAACTTAAAGACCTAAAGTCACCACAAGGGATGGTCTGAAATTAAACTTTAACTAAAAGCAGTTATGGTGGGGAGTCATGTTCTAGGCCAGTATTTTCCCTGACAAAGCCAACTTTTGCCTTAACTGAGCCTACTGTCTTTTTGCATCTAAGATAACATACCTATGAAATGTAACTCCCCCCACCTACCCCTACCCCTGGGGCACAACCAAATGCCCTGGGTGCCAGGACAGGAGACCATAAATTTCCTCATTGTTATCGTTATGTTAACTGTTGACTGTTAAGTATCCTGCACCCACCTAAGTATGTGTCTATCATTTTACTTTTATCCAATCCCAGAGGTTCTCCCCCTCCCTTTGCTTTCTCCCGCCTCCCTAATCTATCACCAGTGGATTTCATGTAACCCGCCTACCTCCCCTCCTTTGATTGCAATGTATAAAAACAGATGAGAAAACTGCCATTCTCTGGAGCATTATCCCAGTACGTTGAGGTACTGCTTCCTGGCAATTGTTGACAGTTTGGCTCAAGTAAACTCACAGAAATTCTTTACAGGTTTGAATGGTTTTCGTACATTAATCTAAAATGGATAAGAACATAAAATAAGAATTGGCTTGCACGGTATGGAGACTGAGTTGTCTGCTCTGTAGCCAGCGAGCTGGAGACCAGGGGAGCGAGGGGGCGTTTCGGCCCAGCCTGAGTCCAAGGCGGGGGGGACGAGAGGAGCGAGGGGGCTCCGGTCTGGCCACAGTCCAAGGCAGGGGAGACCCACGTCCCAGGGCAGAGACCACCTGGTGGAGAGGAAAACCTTTTCTGCTCGGCCTGCAGTGGCCTGGGTTAGGGCCACCTGCTGGACTCATCCACTGAATCACATGTCCACCCCATCCTGAAACACCCTCCAGGACACTGGACACAGCGGGCACCTGTGGTCCGGACCAGGTGTCACGTAAAATTAACCAGCTGTCCCGGTTTGCTGGGGCAATCCAGCCGTGTCCTGGTTTGGAGGAGGAGTTGATGTCCTCGCTGCCCCCCTCGGGGACGCTGCCTGTCCATTTACCTCACAGACCAGGTCAGGCTGGGCCCCTCGGCATGAAGGGCCGGTCCCATCCCCTTCCTGTGGGCCAGGGAGCGGGTTTGCGAGGTCAGGGGGCACGCGTGTCCCTGTGCCCTCCAACCCTCAGTTCTCTCCTTGCTGATTGTTGCCACTCGGACAGGCACAGAGGCGTGGAGCGGCCCCGACGTGCACCGCTCTGATTGCTAGGAGCTTCAGCTTCTCCCAGACCCCTGGTGTGCACTCAGGTTCCTCTTCCTGTGGATTCAGGTTCCTCTTCCTGTGGATTCCCGTTCCTCTTCCTGTGGATTCGGGTTCCTCTTCCTGTGGATTCGGGTTCCTCTTCCTGTGGATTTGGGTTCCTCTTCCTGTGGATTTGGGTTCCTTTTCCTGTGGATTCTGGTTTCTTTTCCTGTGGATTCGGGTTCCTCTTCCTGTGGATTCGGGTTCCTCTTCCTGTGGATTCGGGTTCCTCTTCCTGTGGATTCGGGTTCCTCTTCCTGTGGATTCGGGTTCCTCTTCCTGTGGATTCGGGTTCCTCTTCCTGTGGATTTGGGTTCCTTTTCCTGTGGATTCTGGTTTCTTTTCCTGTGGATTCGGGTTCCTCTTCCTGTGGATTCGGGTTCCTTTTCCTGTGGATTCGGGTTCCTTTTCCTGTGGATTCCCGTTCCTCTTCCTGTGGATTCCCGTTCCTTTTCCTGTGGATTCAGGTTTCTTTTCCTGTGGATTCAGGTTCCTCTTCCTGTGGATTCGGGTTCCTCTTCCTGTGGATTCGGGTTCCTCTTCCTGTGGATTCGGGTTCCTTTTCCTGTGGATTCCCGTTTCTTTTCCTGTGGATTCCCGTTTCTTTTCCTGTGGATTCCCGTTCCTCTTCCTGTGGATTCCCATTCCTCTTCCTGTGGATTCCCGTTTCTTTTCCTGTGGATTCGGGTTCCTTTTCCTGTGAATTCGGGTTCCTCTTCCTGTGGATTCCCGTTTCTTTTCCTGTGGATTCCCGTTTCTTTTCCTGTGGATTGCCTGTTCACCTCCTTTGCCCAGTTTTCTTTTTGATATGCAGGAGCTTCTCGTATATTCTGAATGGTAGCCCCTTGCCTGTTTTTAACATTGCAAGTACCTTCTGCTCTGTCACCTGGCTGCTGGCTTGCTCACGGCATCTTTTATTGAACAGATACCTTTCATTGCGATGTAATCAGAGCCATCAACGTTCAGCCATAAGGTTTGTGCCTTTTCCGTTTTGTTTAAAAACTCCTCCACCCCCCGCCGCTGGGAAAGCCGCTCCTTGACTATCTCATTCACACATCACAGGGTTCCTTTTCCTTTAGGTTTTCATTCACTGCAAGAACAGTTTTATTGAGTTTATTGAGCAAAATACAGACAATGTCAAATAAGGAACCAGCCTGTGACACTCCTGCTTGGAGAGAGCCACTGGCAGGATGTTTCTGTGCCTGATGTAGGGGTGCGTGTGGGTGCGTGTGCGTGTGTGCACACACGTGGACTCCTACAGCACACACGGTTCTCAGTGAACGGCTCATCCCTTCCTGAAGGTGGCTCATGCCCTGGTCCCCGTGACTCCGTCAGGCAGTCTTCAAGGGCTGGCCTTGCTGCTGGAGATGCCTCCCTCCCGCAGTCAGCCTGCAAGGCATCAGGTCCCGGTGAGGTTCCCTGTTGACCATTCCCACCGATTGGTCACCTGAAGAATTCTACCGCCCCACCCGCCTCCTCCTGAGGAGCTGGACCAGGCCTCCCCCGCCAGAGCCGCTGAGGTACCAGATGGGCTCATTTAAACCAACTCCCTGGTGCAGACCAGCTCCAGCCAGTTCAGTCCAGTGGGTATCAGACCAACCAGTTGGACCCAGATGAAGCCAACACAAACCAGGTGGAAGGCAGTCAGGGTGGACGTGGTCCCATGAGGGGGGAATACAGGCACGGTTGGTCCAGCCTGCTGCCTGCCCAGCAACCCCGGTGGGTGGGTTACGCCTAAGGACCCTCAGGGTTTTGTGGACTCCCTTTTATGATCTGGCACCTACCAGGGTCCCACTGACCCTCGCCAGCATCTCGTCTCCTCCCCCTCTTATACCATGTGAGTTTGCACCTTCCTTGTTCATTGTTGCTGGTGAAGTTTTTAAAAAATTGATTTTAGAGAGAGAGGAAGGGAGGAAGAGAGAGAGAGAAAGAAACATCAATTGGCTACTTCCTGCACACCCTCTACTGGGGATCTAGCCTGCTACCTGGGTGTGTGCGTGTGCCCTGACCAGGAATTGAACCCGGGACCTCGTGGTCCATGGGATGATACCCAATTCACTGAGCCACACCAGCCAGGGCTGAACTTTTTTAAAAAGCTGTCTTTGGTCATTTTGTAATATTGGCAGAAAGAAGATTGATTCTGTGATCCACCTCTAGTGCAGAATCCTTACCCAGAAGTCTCCACTAACACCTCCGCTCACTAGAAATAGCATTGCAGCCGCATAGGCAACGTTATGTTTCCTAGTAGCCACGTTAAAAAAAGAAACAAATGATGCCCAGCCGGAGTGGCTCCGTGGTACAGTGTGGACTGGTGAACCAGGTCTCCTCTCTATTTCCGGTCAGGCCACATGCCTGGGTTGCAGGCTCCATTCCCAGTAGGGGGTGTGCAGGAGGCAGCCGACTGATGATTCTCTTTTTTTAAAAATATATTTTATTGATTTTTTACAGAGAGGAAGAGAGAGGGATAGAGAGTTAGAAACATCGATCAGCTGCCTCTTGCACACCTCCCACTGGGGATGTGCCCGCAACCAAGGTACATGCCCTTGACCGGAATCGAACCTGGGACCCTTGAGTCCGCAGGCCCACGCTCTATCCACTGAGCCACACCGGTTTCGGGCCTGATGATTCTCATCAGTGATATTTCTCCCTCTCCCTCTCCCTCCTCTCTGAAAACAATAAAAATAAAAAAGAAAGAGATGAAGTTAACTGGATAATGTATTTTAATTAGCTCATATATCCAAAATATTACAAGTCAACACAAATAACATCTTAAAATACTGAGACATTTTACCGTCTTTCTTTCCCGTCGTCTTATAAACCGTGCGTGTGTCCCAGACTCCCTCAGCACACGCCCGTGCGCACCAGGTGCAAGGGGCCAGGAGAGACAAGCAGGACCTTTCTTCTCCTCAATCCAGTCCCCTCCCCGCAACGTGCAACAGCTACCCCTCCGCACCCCACCTCCCGCCTGTCCAGCACCTGCCCCGCAGGGAAAGGCACCTGGGAAACATGCCCCGGGGACGGCTAGGCGTTCCCGGGAAGCCCCAGGTGCAAGGGCGGCGGTAAACGCCGTGCGGACACAGCTGCAGTCGCACAGCCACGGCCATTGCTGCGAATCAGCGTGTCTCATTACAACCACCGCGCAGCTGTCCTTCGCCGGGGCGACGCCCTCCTCCGTCCGCGCGGCGGGCTGTCCTCTGGCTGCTGAGCTCCCGGCCCACCGGGGCCCGCCCCCTCCTTTGCAACGTGAGGATAAGAAAGAGCAGCCATGACATTCAGAGGGCGGCTGGGTGTGGAGCGGCCGCGCCGCAGAGGCCGGAGCAGCGTCCAGGGCCAGGGCGCCAGGAGGGGTGCCTCCGCGGGTCAGCGCATCTGGGGGCGCGCCGCGCAGCTGGGGGGGTGGGGCGCCGGGAGGGCTAGGAGCCGGCGGCAAGGGCCACGGCACCGGCTGATACCCCCGGGACACCGGGGTCCTCCCGAGACACCGCCCCGCCCCAGTTCGTTCCCTCGCCACCGACCTCGCACGTTGCCCCGCCCCGCGACTCAGCCTCTGCTCGTGATTGGCCGTGCTTCTAGATAGGCCGCATCCTCATTGGCTGAGGGCTTCAGATAGCGCGGTTGGGATTGGTGAACGTCCTCATTGATCCCGCCTCCGGCCCCGGACGCGGCGCGCGATTGGCTGGCGCCGGAACGGTCTGCTCCCCGGCCGGGCCGGGGCGGCGGAGACTAGGCCTCAGGCAGCGGCGGTGGTGGTAGCGGTGGCGTCGGCGCGAGGCAGGTGAGGTCCTGGGCGGGGGTCGGGCCGGGCCGGGCTCGGGGTGCGGCGGGTGGGGCGGGGTGGGCGCCCCTCACGGCGGGCGGGGGCTGCGGGGACGCGCCAAACAGCGGGCCCCGCCTGCGCCGCCAACGGCCGCCGCCCCCGCCCCCGCCTCAGCGCCTGAGGCGTTCGCGGCCTGCGGCCCCTCGGCCCGGCCCCGCCTCCGGCCCGCCTCCCTTCGGGCCTGTCCCTGCGTCCTTCCGGCCGTCCGCCAGCCCTCCCTCCGCCCTCAGTCCTCGGCGCTGCGGCGTCGCCCGGAGCGATGGAGCCCGTTCCTGCGGGCGGGCGCCCCCTGTTCTCTCGCTGTCAGGCCTCGGCCGCCCCGCCCCGTGTCCGCCCGCCCGGAGGTCAGTCTGTCCGCTGACAACCTCTGTCGCGTCTCCCGTCTCCCAGCGCCTGTTGGTGGTTCCCCCGAACCGTCAGCGGCACGTTCTTGTTTGGCAGCCGCGTTCCCCTCGGGCGTCGGTCCGGGTCCTGCGACGCGTGTGCGGGCCTGACCCGCGCCGCCCCCGCCTGGGCGGTGGAAGTGGGTGCCAGGCTGTGCCCTCCTCAGAGAGGCGGCCTGCACCTGCTCCTGCTCCTGCTCCTGCTCCTGCTCCTGCTCCTGCTCCTGCTCCTGCACCTGCACCTGCACCCGCACCCTCAACCTCCGTTCACAGCCGGGTCCCTGCACCTGCACCCGTACCCCCCGTCCACGGCCCGTTCCCTGCACCCCGCACCCTCTGTCCACAGCCTGGTTTCTGCACCTGCACCCGCACCCCCTGTCCACAGCCGGGTCCCTGAACTTGCATCCGCACCCCCTGTCCACAGCCGGGTCCCTGCACCCCGCACCCCCGTCCACAGCCGGGTCCCTGAACTTGCACCCGCACCCTCTGTCCACGGCCGGGTCCCTGCACCCCGCACCCCCGTCCACAGCCGGGTCCCTGAACCTGCACCCGCACCCTCTGTCCACGGCCGGTTCCCTGCAACTGCACCTGCACCTACCCGCCCCTTCTGTCCACGGCCAGGTTTCTGCACCCCGTACCCTCCGTTCACAGCCGGGTCCCTGCACCTCGTTTCTCTGTGGCCAAGTGACACTCTGTTGCATGACCACCCCGCAGCTTGCTGGTCTTCGTTAGTGGACAGTCAAGGTGTTTCCACCTTTCCGGAGACCAGTTCCGCTGTAGCCCCGTGTGCATCCCCGTGTGGGCACCTGTGTGCAGTTCCTAGGTGCATTCCTGCGAGTGGGGCTGCACTGTGGGTCCAGGGGTAACTGTGACTTCCAGGGGAACCTCCACCCTGTTCTCCACAGCGGCTGCCCGCCTGGCACCCCACCAACCGTGCAGGGGTCCCAGTGTCCGCACATCCTCACCAGCACGTGTTTATTGTTGTTTTGGTTTTTTAGAAATACGTTTTGTTTCTGTATTTGTTTTTAAACATATTTTTATTGACTTCAGAGAGAGGAAGGGAGAGGGAGAGAGAGAAATGTCAATGATGAGAGAGAACCATTGATCGGCTGCCTCCTGAACGCCCCCTACTGCCCTGACCGGAAATGGAAAGGTGACCTCCTGGTTCATGGGTCCATGGGTCCAGGCCCAACCACTAAGCCACACCAGCGGCTGTTTATTGTTGTTTTAAGTCATGGCCGTCCCAGTGGGCGTGTTGTGAGGTGGGATCTCATTGGATGTGGTGTGTTTCCCTGTTGACTAATGGTGAACGTCTCTTCTTGTGCTTCCTGTGTGTGGCTGCCCTGGAGAGTTGTCCATGCAAGTTGTGCCCGTTTTAAAGGGGTTGTTGGTCTTTTTGTGGAGTTGTAAGCGTTCTGCGTGGGCTCTGGACGCCGGACCCTTTTCCACACGGTCTTCCTTTCTTTGGTTGCCTCCTCACTCTCAATAGTGTCCTTTGATGCACTAAAGCTTTAATTTTGAGGATGTCCAATTTATCTGTGTTTTCTCTTATTGCTCCTGCTTTTGGTGTGGTAATAGGTAGCCATGGTGAAATCAAAGCTCATATAGATTTGCCCTGTGTTTTTATTTGAGTTTTTCAGTAGTTTAGCTCTTGCGATGAGGTCGTGGACCCATTTTGAGTGAACTCTGTGTGTTGTGAGGCACACTCCGACTCCATCCAGTTGTCCCAGCTCCACTGCTGAAGAGGCTATTTTGAGTGGTCTTGGCCTGCTTGTAGGAAATCAGTTGGCCATAAATGTATGGGTTTATTTCTGGATCTCAGTCTGTTAGTTTATATGTCTATCCTTATGTCAATAACATACTGTTTTTAGTAAGTTCGAAGTGTGAGTCTTCCAACTCTTTTTCAAGGTTGTTTGTGGCTATTTGGGTCCATCAGTTCCATAAAAACTTAAGGATTAGCTTTGCCATATCTGCAGGAAACGCCATTGGGATTTTGATAGTTGCACTGACTCCATGTAGCTCAGGGAAGTATCACCAGGCTGACGGCCGTGCCCGGGGCTGTCTTCCCATTGGCTGATGTCTTCTTTCTTTCAGTGTTGTGTTGTTGTTTTTTAAAATATATTTTTATTTATTTCAGAGAGGAATGGAGAGGAAGAGA
Source organism: Cnephaeus nilssonii (assembly GCF_951640355.1). Taxonomy (NCBI): domain Eukaryota; kingdom Metazoa; phylum Chordata; class Mammalia; order Chiroptera; family Vespertilionidae; genus Cnephaeus; species Cnephaeus nilssonii. The sequence continues at coordinate 109,008,583 of NC_137076.1, read as the reverse complement.
GAGAAACATCACTGGGTATCGAGCCCGCAACCCGGGCATGTGCCCTTAACTGGAATCGAACCCGGGACCCTTCAGTCCACAGGCCAACGCTCTATCCACTGAGCCAAACCAGCTAGGGCTTTCACAGTGTTTTAGTGTTTTAGTCTTGCACTTCCTTGGTTAAATTTATTCCTAAGTTTGTTATTTGTTTCTGATGCTGTTATAAGAGGAATTGTTTTCTTAATTTTATTTTCAGTTTGTTTATTGTTAGTGTATAGAAATGCAACTAATTTTTGTGTTGCTGACCTTGTATCCTGTAACTTTTACAATTTATTAGTTGTAATAGTTCTTTTGTGAGTTCCTTAGGATTTCCTATGTATGAGATGATGGCATCTATGAGCCGAGGGAGCTTTACTTCTTCCTGTGGACGCCTTTTATTTTCTCTCCTTGCCTAATTGCTCTGGCTAGAATCCCAGGAGTGCTGAGAAGCAGTGGTGACGGCAGGCGTCCTGGTCTTGTTCCTGATGATCTCAGGGGAAAGCCTTTTGGTCTTCCCCCCGGGGGTGAGGTCAGCTGTGGGTTTAGTAAATGCCTTTTGTCAGGTTTCGACAAGTGCCTTCTTGCCCTTTGAGATGATCACGGGTTTTGCCTAAGTGCTTCTTAACCAGACTTTCCGCATTCGGTTCCTGCAGTATTTGGTTCTGTCCTGCACCCTCACTTGCAAATGTACGTGGGTGCCACGGTCTTGTCTTTGGTGGGGAAGGGAGTCCATGATGAGCATTGGGTTGTTCCTCATTGTAAGCCTTTGATTCATTTTTTTCTGACCTATGTCAGTTTTCATTCCCCCATTGTTTATAGCTTCCAAGTTTTTTACTGTTGTCTTTTCTCCTTGGGTTTTGTTCTTTGGGGTATATATATGCCTTTTAAAGAGTCCTTTCCAAGAGGGGAGTCTGGAAGAGAGGGGAAGCTAACATCTGTGTTCAGTGCACCATTTTGAAATGGAAATTCCTTTGTGATCTAGTTTCAAAGGATGCTGGTATTTGACAGGGTGTCTGCTCATAGCCATTGTCTCCTCATCCTGAATTTGTGATGATCAAATGGTCCCCAGATTCTGTGCACAGAGCTGTTTGAATTTGCCCGCAGGAAATGCCTGCCCTTACGCCTCTCAGGTGAGGGAGAGCCCAGGGGACGCAGCATCTGTCGTCAGCCGCTGCTGATTTGGGCTGAGTGCTCGGGAACACACAGCAAGGCGGGGCCCACACCTGGGTTCATGGTGCAGATGGGAACGAGCGGGGATGGCCAAGCACAAGTGATGCCCGACTGGACTTGCTGCTGCGAGTGTCCATGGGCAGCTGTGCTCCCTGCCCCTGTGGGGGCCGCCGTCTTATTTAGTTGATTGGAAACACTCTCATTTTTCTCTTCCCCTCGCTTCCTAAATTTGGAACTCGTTGCTATTTTGACTGCTTATCGGACTTGATTTTCAGATAGAGGAGACGAGACTAGACTAGACCTGCTGGGTCTGTGTAGGAAACTGTTCACTCCCATTGGAGTAAAATAAACGTAGGATTTTCAGAGGAAGAATATGTATACGTGCTCTTTACTCTAATCAGATGCTGGGAGTGGCTCTCCTTCAGTAAGTAACTGCGTGGCTTGCAGCTTGAACTCTGTCAGAAGCGAGCTGGGCAGCTGGTGCTTGGCTTTGCACTGAGTTGCAGAGGACACTCACTCAGTGAATGGTCACTCGCTCTGAGTTCTAGTTTAGGAGGCAAGAACTCTGTGACAGGTGCTTTTTGACGTTTGTGCCAATCACCCTGCAGGTCCCGGACGTCAGTCACGTGGAAGTGATCGAGTGCAGAACAGGGATTGGCAGTGGGGTCAGAGGCACTCCCAGGGGTCGGGCCTGAAAACAGCGCTGTGCTTGGCTGCTTGCTTTGGTCTTAGTCATTCCATTTGCTTGGTTGCATCCTTAATTAACATTATTGGGCGATGTCAGCTGTATCTAGACTATGAAAAAGATCAATTTAATGGTTGCTTCACTAGCTACTTAGGCTGCAAGCCTTTTTAGTCCTGGAAGGCACTTGCTTTTAGCCTGCTACTTGGCATGTGGAGGACAGGCACTACAAGGATGATGGGGAAATGGTGTGGATTAACTGTTTGCATTTATAGTACGCATGCAGTCCTGTGACTGCTGTTCCTAGTTATCATTCCCAGTTGTACTCGGGAATGAAGCTGACACCGCTGTTGTGATGGATGAGGAGAGAGGTGCTTTGATGCCCTGGGAGGACTGAGGAGGCCCGGTCCTGCTCTTCCTGGTCCATTCAGCACTGGGGCGGGGTTTCCTGGGTGTGGTCGGACAGGAGCTGAGGGGTGAGATCGCAGGGTATTTGCAGCTTAAGGGCCGAGCAGGGAGCCTGCTAAGTCCTCGGGTGCTACAGGAGAGGCGTAGTTCTTGCCCTCGAGAGCTCAGGGTCTAGCGCCAGCAGGAGGTGGTCGCCAGGGGAGCCCAGGCAAGAGGGTGATGCCCTGGGAGGAGGCGCTGCTGGTCTGAAGCGGGTGGGGCAGGCAGGTGGGCCAGTGATTGGACAGGTGGATGATTCCGAGGCAGGAAGCAGGTAGAAATGCTCTCCAGGAGGTGAACAGGTGCCTGCCTCACTGTTTGCACAGGGAGCACAGGTGGGGTGGGGTAGGTGAGTTACACTTGGCTGGAAGCGTAGCATCACATCAGTGAGAGTAAGCGAGTCCGGGGCCGACTGCCCATGTGTTCCTGGGCCTTTCCAAGCCGGACATGAGAGTCAGCCAACTCAGTAACAGATGTGGGGGCAGGGGCGTCCCTGGCCTATGTGATATGAGTACGGTCAACATCCTGTCCAACCATAAGGAAAAGACAAACCTCCCACTGGTCGCCTCACCTGTTGGCCCGGAGCCCCCGGAGTCTGCTGCTCTCAGCGTTAGGAACCTGTTGAGTGTGGGACACCCCAAGCGTCAGTGCACAGCAGTGCCGCTGAGGGTACTTGCTGTGAATAGCCGGGTGGGCAGCGCGCTTAACCCGGCCAGTGCACTGGCTGTCTGACGGTTCCTGCGTGCTGCGCCCGAGGCTGCAGCAAACCTGTCCGTGCTCTGTGTGCTGAGAGGCCCGCACAGAACACACCCTTTGCCTTTGGGCTGTCAGAGGAGCGGGGGCTCTAGAGGAGAAGGTCTGGAGCACGTCCTGGGAGGCGGAGGGGAGGTCTCCAGGGAGGAATCCTCCTCCTGGAACTCAGCGCCCTGTTGTTAGGTGAACAAGCGGATCTAGCCTCCACCTCTTCCTGCTGTTTCGTCATTTCCAAAAAAAGGAGAGAAACATCACATCTTGGCGAGAAACTGCCTTTCAGTACAGAGCTGCTGCTGAAAATAGCTGACTTCTATTTTTTATTCTATTGTTTTACTTATTTTTAAATCTACTTGTTATGTTTGTAACAGCATTTCACCCTACGTAGGGCAGTGCCCAGCAGGTTAGGTGTGTTAACTGATTGCACCGCGGCCGCTCAGGAGGGTTAGGTAGGTACCGTGTGTGCTCCCAGGAGCAGCCCTGTGGGTGGGGTTCGGGTGCCCCCCTCCAGCTCACGAGTGCCACAGCTGAGGCACGCCCAGCGAGTCTGGCTGCCCCCCTCTGCTTCATACTGAGCACTAATTTTTTTCTTTTTGAAAGTAATGTTTGTTGGGTTAACTGCTTTTTATACAACCAATACTCAACTCTTTAAAAATATTCAAACAGTACAGAAGGGGTAAGTGAAAAGGAGAAGTCCCATTCTCTGTCATTTATCACTAAACTTAGTGTGGGGTTTTTCTGGATGTTTAAAACATACTCAGGTGTACAGATAGCATCATAGCATCCTATAAAGCCCTTTCACATATTTTCAGGGGATAGTCACTTATTTCTGATTGGCTGCTTTAAACAATCAGTTCATTTTTAAGGTGTCTCAGTATAAATCATAGTTGTTGTTTTTTAATAAACATTGTTTTGCTTCTTTAAAATGAAAATAGAATGAGATGCCAGTTCCTGTTTATGATGTTGTAGGAGTCGTTACCTGGAACATGGTCTTGGAAATAATCGTGTCTGACCCGGTTTGCGATTTGTTAAGTCTATAGGCAGAAATAATGAATGTCTTTATTAGTCTTCACATTATTTGGTTTTACAGAATTAAGATCCTGAGCAGAGTAATTATGTTAAGGTTTCGTACGGATTTTTAAAGGGGCACCTTGGAATTTTAGTTTTGAACGTGAGTCTTTACCATTATGAAAGGCCTGAATGGGCGCAGCTGCCCTTTGAAACCAACCCAGGTGATTAAGGAGCGGTGAGGGTGGAGCGGGGTGTGTGTGTGTGTCTGTCTGTGTCTGGTCTCCCCCTCCCCCCTTCTCTGGAAGGTCCTGAGGGGACAGCCCAGCGGCAGAGGGGCCCTGTGGGTCAGCTCCCTGGGGCACCGTGGCAGATGGCGCATCTGAGCTGGGTGGAGGGTCCTGCCTGTCACTGTCTCCTTGGGTTGCTGCTCCCTGTGCACAGCTCTGATGGGGTCAGGGGTGGCGTGCCATTTCCACGGGGTGAGGAGTTTCTGATGGGACTGCCGCGTCAGCTCTCCTGTTTCAGCTGGGCTCCCTTTAGGCGCAGCTGCTTCATCTCGACTAAACCAGCTCGCCGACACCGGGCTCTTCATGGCAGTGCCTTCCCAGCAAGCCCGACTGCTTCCTGCTTGCTCCTGCATCAGTCGTCCTGGGAGCTGGCGCTGGCAGTGGTGAGGGGCTCTGCCCCTTCCCTCCAGACTGAGCACCCAGGAAAGAGTGGGGCTAGCAGAGCTTCAGAGCCCGACAGTGCTCTGTTCAGGAGCAAACACAGAGCTTCCCGTTCCTCTCTCCCACCTGGTGTGAATGTTACAGGGCCGCTGGAGCAGGTGCAGGGTGTTGAGGGAGGAGCCCGAGGTAATTTAAGAAGAACCTTAGCTCTGTTTGCAGCCCAAACAGGGCATATACATTGGCCTGAGCTGCTGGCCTGCATGGCCTTCCTAGCAGAGCAGGTGGAGGAGGCCTGGGCACCTAAGCATGGGGCTTCCTGCTCCCTTGCAGGTGGCACTCTTGGCCCACATCTCCTGGGGTGTGCGCTTCCTGTTAGGTCTGGCAGCTCAAAATCGAAAGCTGTCCACCCTAAAAAGTGCTCTGTACGGAGGCAGGAGTGTGAAAGGCCACGGCCAGCGTGGCTTTTGGGTTCAAAGGTTTGGACAAAGAGCTGATGCACAAATTGATACACAAGAAATATTAACTTGATTATGGGGGGAGGCCAGGGAAAAGCTCAACTTTAGCAGTCAAGTTCCACTGAGTCTCTTCCCAGCTGCTTTTATTTACTAGAATACACAATTGCCTTTTAGGAATGCAAACAGACATATCAGTGGTAATGTTTATAGTAAACAGTAAGATTATCAGGTTTGGGGGAGTTTGCTTTAGGCCCATGGTCGGCAAACTGCGGCTTGTGGCTCGAGAGCCACATGCGGCTCTTTGGCCCCTTGAGTGTGGCTCTTCCACAAAATACCACGGCCTGGGCGAGTCTATTTTGAAGAAGTGGCGTTAGAAGAAGTTTAAGTTTAAAAATTTGGCTCTCAAAAGAAATTTCAATCGTTGTACTGTTGATATTTGGCTCTGTTGACTAATGAGTTTGCCGTAGGTAATAAAATGCAAATATTCACCCTGTGAATATCAGAGGGGAGCCCAAACCCAGCCTTCAGGTGGACTCCTTGCATTTATATTAATTACTGTTGATCTTGGTTTCCAGCACAGGAGAGGCTCTCTCATCCTCTCCCCCTCCTCCCCCCGCATGTTGCCTGCTGGGCTGGGCAGCCTGGGGGAGTCCTGTCGGGCTCTGGGCTCCCAGGAGGCCTGATGCAAGCCCCAGCCCCTTTCCCAGCCTCCCTCCTGCAGCCTCTTTCCCAGCCTCCCTCCTGCAGCCCAGGCCACTCCCTAGGACCTGCCTGTGACAAGGTCGGACCAGGGACAACACTTTAGGGCAACGAAGGGGGTGGCCCAGAAGGGATGGAAAAATGAGGACAGAGAAGCCTGGACAGGGCCCCTCTTTGTCACATCAATTTGCAAATGTTAACTTCCAGTTCTTCCAGGATTTTCTGATGCCATTAAACGTGTTCGGTCCATTTTCCCCTTGCTGTCTCAATACTCTTCAGAGGTTGAAGGCAATCAGACCTCCCTCGGGTCTCAGGCTGAGGCAGGTGGAGGCCGCGCCTTCGGCCTGGATACAAATAAGAAGGCTCTCATGTCACGTGTGGGCTTTAATTAGCAGTGATGTAAACGAGACTGGAAGCTGCATTTTGAAAATGCTCAGCGTGTGTGTGTTTAGTTTTCAGTAGATAAGCTTGCAGCTCAGATAGGCTTCGCAGAGGCTGGCGCTGGCTCTGACCTGCTGGCTCCAGTGAGCCGTCCCAGCCGGCCGCCTGCTCGGCGGACTTTGTCCTTTGTTTCCGCCAGGGGTGAGTGCCTTCCATCTCAGGGATTGCTAACTCAGAAGAAAATGACCTTCTTTTTAAAAACTTAAAGCATAGGCTATATGACTTCATTCCTCAGAGTTAAAGCTGGCGTCAAAGGGACCGTAGGTCCTGTGTCAGGCCTTGTGTCGGGCACACCTTCCACGCGTTGCACTTGGCCCTGGGCTGTGCAGACCCAGGCCCAGGCAGCACTGCGCCGACCACGGGCCTGCCTTACGCTAGATGCTTGTCCCTGAGAACACAACATGGAACTCGTGTGCTTACGGAGCAAACCGGCCTGAGCAGGGAGAAGCAAGGCCTTCTGATCAGCACCCTGTGCCGTGGTGGCTGCTGAGCCTGGCCGTGGGCATCACTGGGCTCTCCGTCATCCGGGCCTGAGCCTGCTGCCCGGATCCCCCCGCTTCTGCTTCTGTTCCTCCAGTGGGCTTACCTTTGGGACTTGATCACACGTGTAGCTATTTTACCAAAAATGTGCCCCTGTGTCTGTTACTCGGCTGTGTCTCCCGTTGTCAGCTGTGGGATTGTTTAGGCTCTTACTCACTGCTGCAGTCCCATCACGGCCAGTCATGGCCCTCGGCTCTTTGATAGAACTTTGTTCCAGAGACAAGGAGCCACATTTCTTTTTAAGCCACGGCCTGAGGCCTACACCGACCTGGGGAGGGGTGCAGCCCAGCTTCGTCTGCGTCTCATGGAAACATGTGGTTGTAGCATGTTCCGCACCTCTGATAGCTGCTGAAAACATGGTTCGTTATGCATCAGAAGTGACCCAATCTGTCTCGCCAGGTGGATGACAATGCGAGAACGTATTAATGTAACTTTTTTTTATTTATTTATTTTTAAAAATATTTTTATTGATTTTTTACAGAGAGGAAGGGAGAGGGACAGAGAGCTAGAAACATCGATGAGAGAGAGACATCGATCAGCTGCCTGCTGCACATCCCCCACTGGGGATGTGCCCGCAACCAATGCACATGCCCTTGACCGGAATCGAACCCGGGACCCTTCAGTCCGCAGACCGACGCTCTATCCACTGAGCCAAACCGGTTTCGGCATATTAATGTAACTTTTTAAAATAAAGGCTGTAGGTTCACGTTCCTGTGTGTGTCCTCACCAGGCCCAGTGACTGAGCCACAGCCGAACCCGCTGCGCCCTGTGCCAGGGCTGGGATGTGAGCCCGGTGGCAGGGCTCCGTCCCTCGGAGCTGGTGCCTGGTGCCTCCGCGTCACAGTCCTGGTCTGTAAACTCAACGCCATCACTGGTCGGCGCCAGGGATTCTGTGAGCCGGTCCTGGGAACTTTCAGCCACGGAGCACTTGGCGCTGCCAGCTGTAGAGAGCGGGTCGGAATTAGTTAGGCTGGGGTTAGTGACGGTCATAATGCAGGCACTGTAAAATATTTTAAAATGTTTACGTGAAAGATCACTTTGGGAATGAAGTTAGGAAGTTTGGGTTTTGTTAGTGAATAACTAAAAGGGACTAAAATAAAAGGAGTCAGCTATCCATCAGTCCTGGTGCCGTGCAGCAGGCCTAGGTTGCCTAGTGAGTCACAAGTAAACATCCTCCCCGCGGAGCCTTCAGCGCCCTGCTGCTGGGTGTGGCTCTTTCCCGCCAGGCCTGGCCTGACTGAGTGGGAGGAGCCATCCTGGTGACCGAGCCTCCTGGGACCTGTTCTGAGCCACACGGAAGGGTGGGGTCGAGTAGACTGGGAGTGAGCGAGGCCTCTGAACAGGTACTGAGCAGCTACCTGGGTGAAGTCATGTCTCACAGGTATCAGAGGGGGTTAAGCGTGTATTACTGAGTGCCAGGGAAGAGAGAATCCTGCGTATTGAATGTGTGTTCTGTTGGGCTGGTGGGCTAGGTCCCAGGAGGAACCAAGCAATGTTGGAATGTTTGTTAAAATGCAGGAGTTTTGTAGTATTTGTTGAAATTAGTAGGAATAGTAAAATTTTTATGTATAAACACTGGCCTTTATTTCTATGGGCACTTCATTTTTTAAAGAATATTTAGATTGTTTCACAGAAACTGGTGTGAATTGAAGTACATTTGTCTTAGCTTATACAAATCAGTCATTTTATTTAATTTTATTTTTAAAATTCAATTTATTTAAACTAATAACAACTCCAAACAGTTCACCCATTTTCCCCACTTCCCATCTCTGGCTACCACCATTCTGTTCTCTAATATTTTTGTTTGTTCATTTATTTAACATTTTAAAAAAATCAATTTTCTGTAAGAGAGATCGTTTGGTATGTGTCTTTCTCTGTCTGACGTCACTTAGCAGAATGCCGAGTAGTCCATCCGTGCTGTCGATGTCATTCTTTTTATGGCTGAATAATACCTCATTGTGTACATGCCCCTCAGCTGCTTTGTTCACTCATTTGTTGATGGACACTTGGCTGCGTCCATGTCTTGGCTGTTGTAAATGCTGCTGCAGTGAACATGGGGTACGTAGTCCCTTTGAGTTAGTGGTTTCATTTTCTTTGGATAAAAACCCAGAATTGCTAGTGCCTGTGGCAGCTCTAGTTGTGATTATTTGAGGAGTCTCCATGTTGCTTTCACGGTGGCTGCACCAGTTTACATCCCCATGAGCAGCACGTGGGTTCCCTTTCCTCCCGTCCTCGCCAGCACGTAGCTCTTGGCTCGTTGGTGACAGCCTTTCTGCAGGTGTGAGGGGGCATCTCACTGCAGTGCCGGTCTCCCTGCCCCTGAGGACCAGTGATGTGAGCGCCTGGTCACGTGCTGGTCGGCCACCCCTACATCTTCTTTGGGAAAGTGTTTCTTCAGGTCCTCTGCCCACTTTTTCATTTGGATTGTTTGTTGTTTTGCTGCTGAGTTGTATGAGTTCTTTATATATTTTGGATACTTACCCCTTATCAGTTATGTGACTTGTTAATGGTTTCTCCCATTTGGTTGGTTACCTTTTCATTTTGTTGATAGAAGCTTTTTCATTTGACGTGGTCCCACCTGCTTGCTTTTGCTTTTGGAGTTATACCCAAGACCTGTGCCAGCAGCTTATTGCCACCACTAGCTTTTCTTTCATTGTTTCAGTCTTCCATTCAGGTCTTCGTGTTCGGTGTCAGACAGCAGTCCAGCGTCACTGTTTTGCACGAGACGGCCCAGTCTTCCCAGCACGTTTACTGGAGAGACCGTTCTCTCCCCACTGCGCGTTCTCTCCTGTGTCGTAATCGTCATGTGTGCGAGGGTTTATTTCTGGGCTCTCTATTCCGTTCCTCTGTGCGTCTGTTTTTATGCCAATACCATACTGTTTTAATTACTGTAGATATAGTTTGAAATCAGGGAGCTTAATGCCTTCAGCGTTGTTCTTTCTCAAGACTGCTCTGGCTGTTTGGGGTTTTTGGTGGTTTCATACAAATTTTTGGATTGTTCTATTTCTGTAGAAATCAGTCATTTATACATAAATTTTTTTTTTTTTGTCCAGGATGGTTTTTATTTTACTTTTCTCTTCCTTTAGATTATTTAGCAACAGATTGTGGTCCACATTACTACTATGAGCATTAAAAAAAAGTTGGAGTAACTGTGTGTGTGTGTGTGAGTGAGGGGGAGTCGGGGGGATGGACAGAGGAAAGGTTGAATCATTCCAAAGAAATGTAGGTGACAACCTGAAAAACAATGTGCTCAACTCAACACTTTTTAATTTGAAAATAATGTTTTCTTTTGGGGGAAAATAAAAGTACAAACAATGCCTTAAGCTGCCTTGTTGTCCCGCAGTTTCTGACTCTGGAACTTCGCTGTGTAGGGACGCACAGGGGTGCTTCTTGACTGTGCAGTAGAGTCTTTCTGTTTAATTAACAGCAACGAAAAGTTACTTCAGAAGCCTGGGAACACATGACCCCTTCGGGAATTTAAAAATAGGTTGGGAAATGGGTCCTTGGTCTTTGGAAAGTGCCCCAGTTTTCATAATTACAAGTCAGTCGATGTGGTGTCTCCCCTGGGTGCGTTGAGGGATCAGTCTTTTAGGGACTGAATACAGCACAGTGCTCCTGCACTCACGTGTAATTATGAGAAACCTTTCCTTTGTTTTAAAGATAAGAAACAAAGAACTGCTCGCTAGCTAGCGTTGCTTCATCAATCAGTAGACGGTGGCGGCAGGCCACCTAGTGTGCTCTCTCTCACCTAACCTGACTTGCTTTTTCCACCTTCTGCAGTATGAGTTGAGACCGTGAACATGGACTTTTCTCGGCTCCACATATACACGCCGCCTCAGTGTGTGCCCGAGAACACTGGCTACACATATGCACTCAGGTGAGCGTGTGTGTCTTGTCACTCCTCAACTGCCATTGAATTAACGGGGCCTCTGTGGGGCTAAAATGTTATGTTTAGAAAGAGAAAATATCTATAAACTTTGCTATACTATTTTTTTATGAAATTACCGAACTGACATGGACATTGTGAGGGTGTTTTAAAACGGTACATTGCTGATGACTCAGTGATTAGTCATTGCACATGAAAGGCTGTTTTAACTCCACCCAGAGGGCTGTTCCTGGGACTGAATCTCTGTGGTTATGTCAGGGCCGTGTGACTTTTAATGGCTGGTCTCTTATCGTTATCCACCAACTCTCCTGGCAGGACTGCCTTTGAGAGGAGGCACCCCAGAGGGTGGGGCGGGGTGGGGCAGCCAGGTCCGGAGCCCCCCTCCCGATGCTCAGCGCTCTGCTCTTGGGGTGCTCTGACCCGAGTCTGCACTTAGAAGGTGCTGACTTGTCCTTTGCACGTCCAGTTTATCAAATAGAAAGGATGATTGACGGGACACTTAAGTATCGTGACATCCCGGTTAGTGCCAAAGGACGGGTCACTGGATGGTTAGGATTTGATTGGCAGTTAGAGAGCCTTTGCACCTTGGCAGGGTTTGCACACAGGAAGTGGCTCTTCTAAGATAAAGGGTGATGGGAACTTTAAGGACATGGGAGGGTATTTTAAGGACAGTACTTTTTAAGGGCATTAGTCAAATCTCACATTTAATGATTGTGTTTCTATTCACACTTTCCATAGTAACACACTCTTTATTTTGTTTGTTAAAATTCCTATGGTATTGCCCTAGTCGGTTTGGCTCAGTGGCTAGAGTGTCGGCCTGCGAACTGAAAGGTCCCAGGTTCGATTCCGGTCAAGGGCACATGCCCTGGTTGGGGGCTCGATCCCCAGTGGGGGACTTGCAGGAGGCAGCCGATCCATGGTTCTCTCTCATCATTGATGTTTCTATCTCTCTCTCCTTCTTCCTTCCTCTCTGAAATCAATAAAAATATATTAAAAAAAAAAAAAAGTCCTGTAGTATTTTATAAGAAATTGAGTGGGCCAGCTCAAATAATCTATTCCTTATTCTATTTTGTGGAGCATAACTATTATTCTTGCTAATTTATTTTTAGCCTTTATAACCTATTTTAATTATAGTTTTTAAAAGATGCTTGTGTCTGGGTCTCTGTGTGGGGACAGCAGCACTGTGAATTCAGTAACTGGCAGCCTTCCCTGAGGTGGAGGTGGGTGGTGAGGGTGGCCGAGCCCTAAGGACGAAGGACGGGCCGGGTGGTTATGCAGGCTGTGCTGGGTCTTTGTCGAGGGCAGTGGAGACCAGTGAAGGGTTTTAACGAGGAACAGTGTACCCAGGTCTGTGCCGGGAAGGACACGAGGCTGCCGTGTGGAGAAGGGGGTTCCCAGAAGTTGTCCTCTCGGCCTTGTCCTCCAGACCCTCCTCGTCCTGCTCCCCCAAACGTGGCTGATGCTCTGACCACTCTCCCGGCTGGTGGGCTGTTGACCGAGCTCCTGGTGACGGCTCTGTATGCAGCGCCGGCTTCACGCTGCGCAGTCTCCGGGGGCACTGGAAGGCTCCTTCCCATCCTGGCCGCTCTGCATGTCATGGCAGCGTTTTCCTGCTGGGAAACTGCCCAGCCCTGCCTCCTGCCTGGCATCAGCCGCCTCGCCCTTGGGCTCCCCTTCTCGCCCCCGTGCATTGTTTTGGAGCAGGTCTCTGAAGGTGAGATTCAAGCACAGCACCGCAGAGCCCTGGTCAGTAAACCACTCCCAGCAGCTCCCCATATGTCCGACACCCAGTCAGTGCACCAGCTTCCCAGGCCGTCTTCTTTTTATTAACTATTTTAAAAGTCGACCTGCACAGGACTCTCCCGTTCTGCTGGGTGACTTGTCTGCAGGGTGAATCTGTGCATCCGGGAGCTGCAGTTAGCTGGAGAGATTTGGTCGGCCCCAGGTTTCCGTGGTTTGTGGCATGACTGCACGGCAGGTGGTGCTTCCTGCTGCGCTCTGAGCGGGTTGCCTGGGGTCTGTCTCTCCCCTCAGGTGGGGAGCTTGGTCAGTGTTGTCCACTTGCCCCGTTCACTGAAATCCCATCACTTCTGCGGTGGTGGGCGTGGCAGCACTGGGGAGCTGTCAGGCCCCCTGTCCTGTGGTGGGCACCCTGCTGGGTGCAGGCCTGGCTGGAGGAGCTGGCCTTTTAGTCTCCGGGAAGTTGGTCTTCTACCCCTGATCTTAACCCCAAGGGGCAGAGAAGTGAAGGGGGGGCGGTGTAGCTAACAGGTTGGCTGATAAGGGAAGAGAAGGGCATGCTGTGATTACTTATTTATCTTACCCAAGGAGAGGGGGAGTGTGTCTGGACATGGACAGTAAGGAACCGTAGAGAGAGGCTGAAGGCAGAGAAAAGAGGTGCCTGACAGAGGCCCAGAAAGTGGAGGCGCAGCACGATGGCTCTGGGGTTCCCTGCACTGCAGATGGCAGTGTGACTGTGATCCTTCCTGAGCGGTCTGCGACGCTGCCTCCTCTCCGAGGGGAGAAGGAAGCAGGGCCTTGGGGACTAGAGAGCCGAGGTGGAGGCAGGGGAGGGTGAACTGGAAGTGAGGAGGGGACAGACTTGGCAATGCTGTCAGCACCTGGGAGCAGGTGACCCACACAGGTTGCCAGGCAGGAGCGAGGACCTGTGGGGTGGGGACAGAGGGACCCCCTGGTCCTTGCAGCCACCGAGAACTGAACAGAGAGCTGGGAGAGGTGGCCAGGCCCTGGGACAGTGGCCCGCGTGGCGGGTGTCGCAGCCCGAGGCTGCTGATCACGGGATTGGAGGCCTCTGAGGCTGAAGGACATTGTGGTGAAGGTCCAGAGAGACGGGGGACAAAGGGTCAGGTGGGAGGATCAGCTTAGGGGTAGATATTCAGAAAGCACACCGCTGAGCATGAGTGTGGGCTCAGAGTCTTCAGCTTGTCACTGCACACGACTTGCTCGGCCCGCAGACCCGCCTTCGAGGGCCCCCTGGCGTCCCACTGCCCACGGCCACGGCTCCTCGCCACCAGGGTCCATAGTAGTCTCCGGCTTTCAGCGGCAGTAGGTTTCCTTCAGTCTTTTGATTAAAAGTGCATCTAAACAGATGTTTAAAGACCAATAGGTGTCCATAGCAACACAACTGGGGAGAGAGCCAGACTGAAACCTGGCCCTTGAGGGTGGAGCTCGGCTCCCTGTGGGGCTTCGTCTATGCTGCCTTCTTTATCTCCCGTTATGTCACTAATGCTCTCACTCTCAGTTTACAGTTTTGTGCCCCCCACTCCCCCAGCTTCACAGAGAACCAGTGAAGGGCTTGAGCACCCATTGACACTGGGGTTGCCGGGGGTGCCTGGTTCCTCTGGTCTCCGCAGACGTCTGGCTCTTTCCACTGGGGCTGCAGGCGCATCTGCCTGGAGGAGCCTGTTTCATAGAATGGATAGGATGGCGGGGCCCAGCGCAGACCGAGGCCACAGCCCCTGCTGGTCCTGGATGCAGGTCCCTGTGGAAAGAGGGCTGAGCCCAAGAGGGGATTGCTGACCCCTGCCCTGCCCTCCCTGCCGTGAACCCAGCCTGGTTTAGCTCTGGGGGCGGCAGCTCTGTGACCAGTTTGGAGAAGACCTTCCAGGTCTTTCTGTGCTTCATGTGTAAGATGTGGTTTGTTTTCAAGTTTGTTTCAGTCTAAATAGAACGACCCTGGAGTGTGTCTTCCTGTGAGAGGAGATACAGACCTTTTTAGGGTTCCGACAGCCTCACAGCTTAGGAAACATGGGCGTGTCATGTTTATCTCCTCCCTCTCCCCACCCCGCCACGGGTGGTCTACATAGGCTGCCGTTCTAACATTCTTCCAGCGGCTTCTTCCCGTCCAGCTGTGATCTGCAGGGCGGCTGGGGAGGGGGGGGGGGGGGGGGCAGGGAGAGAGCCGCTGCCTTTGCCCGTCCTCTGGATTGCCCGGTTGACTGTGCCCGTCACACGGGTGTGGCTTGGACAGAGGCGGGCAGACCTGGCCGTCACCATCCTTCCTGAGGTTAGTTCATGAAGGGCCATCTGTGACCCGTGGCGGGGTCCACACCTGCATGTGGAGCTCTGCTTTGAAAGAACATGCTTCCCTTAAATTGAAGTCATCTATATATATATAATCCTATATAATAAAGAGGTAATATGCAAACTGACCATTACTCCAACACACAAGATGGCTGCCCCCATGTGGACACAAGATAGCCGCCACAAGATGGCCTGCAGGGGAGGGCAGTTAGGGGCAATCGGGCCGGCAGGGGGAGCAGTTAGGCGTCCATCAGGCTGGCAGCGGAGTGGTTAGGGGGTGATCAGGCTGGCAGGCAGAAGCGGTTAGGGGCAATCAGGCAGGCAGGCAGGCGAGCGGTTGAGAGCCAACAGTCCTGGATTGTGAGAGGGATGTCCGACTGCCCATTAGTCGGACATCCCTCAAGGGGTCCCAGATTGGAGAGGGTGCAGGGTGGGCTGAGGGACACACACACTGGGCCTCTAGTCTATATACACTGAGTGGCCAGATTATTATGATCTCTGAACGCATAATAATCTGGCCACTCAGTGTATATCCTATATAATAAAAGGCTAATATGCAAATTGTCCCCTCGACCAGGAGTTTGACCAGCAGGCAGGCCGGCCAACCGCCCATGTCCTCTCCCCTTGGCCAGGCTGGCCGGACTCGACCCATGCATGAATTCATGCACCGGGCCTCAAATAAATAAGTGAATAAATAAATATATATTCAGCGCGCACACACTGAATGGCCAGGTTATTATGCGTTCAGAGATCATAATAATCTGGCCACTCAGTGTATATATAAAAGGCTAATATGCTAAGTATCCGACCGGTCACTATGATGTGCACTGACCACCAGGGGGCAGATGCTCAATGCAGGAGCTGCCGAGCTGTAGTGACTTGGCAGCAGCAGTTCTCAGGTGATGCACCCTGAAACCAGAGAGGAAGGAGCCCGATTGATTCCTTGCGGGGGCCACATGATTCCACCTTAGGCCGTGGGTTATGTTGTTGCTGGGGCACTGTCGGCCCCGACTCTGATTTACTGCACACTTGGATTTGCATTCCACACCCTGTATGACGGCAACTTTGCAGAGTGCCCTCTCGCACTCCAGGACCCCTCGGAGGGGATGTCAGAGAGCCGGTTTCAGCCCGATCCCCACAGGCCAGGTTGAGGTACCCAACCTGCCAGAGGGACCCTGCTCTCTCTGTAGATGCCCTTCAAGCCACTGCGCCGCCCCAGGTGCGCCGGCTGGGGAGGGACTGCGGGAGGTTGGCTCCAGCCCGTCATGCCCAGTCCCGCCCCGCAGGCCACCTTCTAATTAATTTCCTTTCAGTGTGCACGAATCCATGCACTGGGTCACTAATAGTTGTATAAAATATTTTGGGAAGAAAACAGGCAATTTTAGCCTATACTAAAATTATGTCCTTGGCCTCCTTGCTGCACACTCAGCGTGTCTACCGCAGGCTCCCACTCCAGCCCCTAGGTCCACACGAACAGCCTCTGAAGGCGTGTGGCGTGTCCCACAACTGTGATGTGAAGCCGTGGTGTCAGCTACTGTTGCTGTGACTGCGTGTTCTAGTGTCGGATCTAATGAGTTTAGGAGTAATTGGGTTGGGAAACTTATTTCTGTAATATCCAATATAATGCAAAACTGTTCTCAAGCCCATTCACCTCACTCCGATTGCCAAGTCCTTCCCACGCTGTCTTGGGCAGCGGGCGTCCCACACCACCGCTCGCTCCCGTGGGAAGCCTCTGCAACACGTGGCACTCCCAGGCTCCCTCCCTCTCCCCCCATGTGCTGGGTCTGCAGTCTGTCTCCCTCAGGGTCTCAGGAAACCCTCAGCCGGGTCCTGCCCCTCCCCTCCTCACAGTGACCTGTGCTCACCTCCTCCTACCTGCCAGGTGGTGGCTCCTCCCTGCTGGCGACCCTGTAATATGTGTCCTGGTGAGCGGGAGCCCTGAGCACGCTCGGCCACCGGGACCTGCTGGGCAGGGCAGGAGGCATGGTCCCACCCCGAGGTGGCACAGAGTAGGCGCTCAGAGAAGGTTTCTTGGTTTGGAAAAGCTTGCTAACAACAGAGGGCCACACCTTTGAGTTCACGCTAACTCCATGGAGGGCTGAAGTGAGCTCCCTGGCTTGTCTCCGCTCGATGGTGCGTTAGAGACAAACTAGCAGATGGTCTGGCCCAGTGGTCGGCAAACCGCGGCTCGCGAGCCACATGCGGCTCTTTGGCCCCTTGAGTGTTCTAACGCCACTTCTTCAAAATAGACTCGCCCAGGCTGAAAACCGACTTCTGCGCATGGGCCACGAAGTTTCAATTGCACTGTACGTGAGCGCCCGCACGTGGTATTTTGTGGAAGAGCCACACTCAAGGGGCCAAAGAGCCGCATGTGGCTCGCGAGCCACGGTTTGCCGACCACTGGGCTAGCCTAGCACCTGCTTCCTCCTGTCCTGCCACGGGTCATTCGTGACTGTGATTCCTGCCAGGGAGGGTCGCTGTCGCTGCTGCTTCATCGGTGTGGGCGACACGATTGCCCGCAGGTGGGATTCTTGTGAGGCAGCATGGCTGCGTCAAGCCATCTCAGGTCTGCTCTGACTTAAACAGCAGGCACCGGGGGCTGGTTTCCCTGCACCGATTGGGCGCGGCCTGCCTGCCTTGTAGAAAAGTCGTCAGTCACAATGGTATGGGTGTTCTAAAAAGGCACCACAGGTCCCACCTCCTCTGTTCCTGTTTGTGTGTTTAAAGCGGTGCTGGGAGCATGCTTCTCTGACACGCTGCTCTCCTTCCAGTTCCAGTTACTCTTCTGATGCTTTGGATTTCGAGACTGAGCACAGATTGGACCCCGTGTTTGATTCTCCCAGAATGTCCCGGCGTAGCTTGCGCCTGGCTACCACTGTGTGCGGCACTGAGGGGGGCCAGGCGGGGGACGCCGACTCCTGCCTCAGCAGCACAGCCTCCCTGAAGGACAGAACGGCCAGGTGAGCCCTGCACCTTTGTGCTCACACACGTGCTAACACCAGTTAGAGCCAAACGCACACACTCGTGGCCTGTAAGACCAGCTCTTGAATTTGAGGACAGGTGTGCACACAGACCCACAAGTGGTCTCGTGGCTGTGTGAGGGGAAGGTTCCCCAGGTCTGCCAGGCTGGGGGGGTGTGGGTGCCCATCACATGGGGGCGGGGCCATTGCAGCCAGTCTGTTACTAAAACCGTGTGCAGTACAGACTGCCTGTGCCCAGAGGAGCACAGTGGGCGAGCTCAGTGTGCATTCGAGACCGAGTGGGCCTGAGGTCTCCTGTGGGCCACGTGAGTGACAGGTTCCCCGCAGGCTCTTCTGTCGGGAGCGGGGAAGGGGCTGTCAGCAGGGATGCTGCTGGCCTAGCGGGGCTAGATGCTCTGGTCGGAGTCCTCTCGGAGTTTAGAGACGGAGTTTGCACCTCCCTTCCCCCTGGAGACTCGGCAAGAGACCGAAAGCTGCGGTGGTTACAGCTTGGTGCGTGGTGTGGGCATGCCCGGCGGTGTGGGCACACCCACGGTGACCAGGTGTTCTAACGCCATGTGCACGCCCTCTGGGCCCGCTGCCTGCTCCCACCCAGCACTGCTCCCTCAAGGGGCTTCTGCTCCTGGTCTTGGCGATAGCGTTAGTGTTCAAGGCCTTCATCTTGGTCACTGTGCTCACTGGGAATGCTTGCCGGACTTAACGTCTTTCCTGGTGACTGAGAAGTAGAATGGGGTGTGCGAGTGTGTGGTCACTTGGTGTAAAAAGGGAGGGGGTAGACTTAGAAATCATGTGCTTTTTTATTTTCATACTTAGGCTGCTTTTAACCAGGTTATTTTAAGTTCTAACCACTGCAGTTTTAGAAGGAGCTCTTGGACCCCAGCTTAGGACTCCCTTTTCCAGATAAGTGGGTGTTTCACTACAGCAGAGAGCTGTACAGAGATGCTGCCTTAAAAACGCTATGTTTAGCCCAGCCGGTGTGGCCCAGTGGTTGCACACGGACCCATGAACCAGGAGGTCACGATTCCATTCCCAGTCACGGCATAGGCCTGGGTTACGGGCTCGATCCCCAGAGTGGGTCATGCAGGAGGCAGCCAATCGATGATTCTCTCTCATCATTGATGTTTCTGTCTCTCTCTCCCTCTCCCTTCCTCTCTGAAATTAGTAAAAATATATTTTAAAAAAATTTTAAATGCTGTGGTTTGTTCTCAAAGGTTTTGTGTGTGTAAAATACAATCATTTTGTATTTACAAGAAAAAGTCTATGAACTTGTTCCTTCTTTCTTTTTAGAACAGCAAAGCAGCACAGAAGTGCGAGCAAACTGGCTTTTAGTGTAAACCGCCCCTCGAGGCAGGTTGCTGCTGGCCAGAGCAGCAGTCTGCAGGGCGCGGCCTGTCTACGGCCGCCCGTGCTGGACGAGTCTCTGATCCGAGAACAGACCAAAGTGGACCACTTCTGGGGTGAGTTGTCTGCGGTGTGGTTATTGCTCAGATTGTTCGGGAAGGAGGGAGGTCATGGCCAGTGGAGCCCCATAAGGTCGGGGTTTTGCTCAGGCTCACAAAGCCCACGCAGGAAGCTGCATAGAATGTGTCACAGTCTGCTGGTCAGGTAGCACGCGGAGAGCTGCTGGTCAAACGCGTCACTCGTGAGCACTGGCCGTCCGTGAGCAGTGAACTCAGGCTCCCTGGCCTCAGCAGCGGGCAGGCAGTGTTTGTGAGCCATTGGACAGCACCCAGGGTGGACACAGGGACTGAGCTGACTTGCCTGAAGGCAGCCATAGGGCGACCCCACTCCTGCAAGGAATGGCATGCTTTGGGCGGCAGCTTTGATGGGCGCAGAGCCGTGCTGTGTCCCCTCGGAGTCCTGGTCGGCCTCAGCAGACGGAAGCCCCAGGCTTTTGTTCCAGGAGTTATGTGCCGCTCGAGGGAGCAAGGCAGCGAGCAGGGGGGTGGGAGGTTGCCGTGTCTGAGAAACGGCTGGTCCCGCAAACCTTGCCTGCATGCTGCATCCTTAGCACGGGCAGTGTGCGCGTGTGGGTGCATGTATGCATTTTCGTCAATGTCCTTCCACCTCCGTCAAAAGAGGGTGTGTGTGTATTGGAGAAATTGCCATGAATGTTAGGCGTTTAGGAAGTAAATATTGACCAGCGCCATAACGCTGAGTCGTTAACCATTGTGACCTTTACTTTTTTGAGTGGGCTTTGCTCTGTTTTGATCATTTGAGCTCAATTGCAAAAATATGTGTGTGTTTTAGGTCTTGATGATGATGGAGATCTTAAAGGTAATGACTCAGTCCTTTTTCTGCCCTATGTTTTAAGATAGAGTGTGAGGGCCCACAGGTTGTGAGCAACAGGGCCCCTCTGCTTTTTGAAACCTTCAGGTGGCAATAAAGCTGTCGTTCAGGGAAATGGCAAGGTGGCCGCAGACGCAGCCTGGAGCAACGGCTACACCTGCAGGGCCTGCACCCTGCTGTCCGAGCGCCAGGACACGCTCCCCGCGCACGGCGCCTCCTCCAGGGTCTACTCAAGGGACAGGAGTCAGAAACGTAAGTCCTGCTCGCTTGTTTAAGTGGTAGGAAAAGATTCCACGTCTCCTCTTACAAACCTGGTATCACAGGCCTCAGCATCTGCACTTTGTCTGTCATAGACTTGAACTCAAAATCATCCTGTAAAAGTTTAAGAAATGCACCAAAAAGTAGCTGTGCTCCTTCTCATCCTCTTTCAACTTACATTTTTTTAAAAATATATTTTGATTGATTTCAGAGAGGGAGAAAGTGATCAGCTGCCTCCTAGCCACCCCACACTGGGGATTGAGCCCGCAACCCGGGCATGTGCCCTGACCAGGAATTGAACCATGACCTCCTGGTTCATGGGCTGACGCTCAACCATTGAGCCACACCAGTCGGGCCATCCACTTACATTTCATGTGGTTAGTGTTTCTGTCCCAGGAGTGTCTGAATGTCTAAAGTTGCACTTAGATGAAGCTGCTGGGACTGTGCAGTCACTTTCAGACACATGTGCACCCACGGAGCAGCTCCACGGGGTGCTTTCGCCTCCTGCCAGAGGGGCTCATGCCAGTGGGAGTGAGGACGCAGTGCCTGGTCTCCAGATTCGTGATTGAGGGAGCTTCATTTCGGGGACAGCTCAGCCCTGGCCTGTTGGGGTGGCAGCTTCATTTCCTGGCCTGCGGGCAGGCACGGCACTCGCAGCAGGTGCTGGAGCATGGAGGCCCTGGGAGGCTCTGGAGCTGTGTGACTGTTGGAACTGCTGCGGCCTCCGCAGGCCGGGCTGCGGGGCTGCCTCCTGCCCCAGAGCTGCAGGCCTCCCTCCAGGTTCCGTCGTGTGGCTGAGATGCCCCTGCTGGCTCGGGCCCTCCACACCAGCCCAACCTTCTGCCTGTGGTCCCTGCTCACATGCTCGTGGGAGGCTGGGGAGCCCCGGGCTGAAACTGCATCGCCTCATGTCCGAGTCCTTGCTCCCGTGCGCTCAGTTTGAGTGTGGGTCAGCCTGCAGGGCTGGAGCCACACCTGGCAGGTGACCAGGTGGGGACGGAAGGTGCCAGGAGGGCAGGGCCATGTTGAGCGCGAGTGTGCTCAGTTAACATTCCTCAGGTGACTGTGGACGTAATGGACGCTGGTACCAGGACTTCAGAGGTCCTGTCACAGCTCTGACGCTTGTGGTTGTGTCTGCTGTGGCGGTAGGGATGCACTAGGAAAGCAGAAAGGGGAGGGGAGGGCAGTTGTAACGGATGACTTCCTTTCTAACATAGCGTCGCATCGAACCTGGGTTGGCCACGTGGAGCCCGCATCCCAAGCAGTCCCTCTGCTGCGGGCTCTGCCCCAGTGTCCCGGCCCTCCTGGCAGCACTGCCTGTCCCCACCCTGCAGGCTGCCACACTGAGGCCCAGCTGTGCAACCTGCTGGGTGATGGAGCTTGGGGCTGGCCGTGGGCATCTTGCCTGCAGGTGCCGTCCCCGGAATCCCATTGACCCGGTCACTGTCCCACTGCGGCTCTAGGAGGCTCCCAGCCCATAGACTTGCCAGTTCTTCATATTTTCATACTTGAAACATTTTTCAATCTGACGGGTGAAAATTGGGACTTTGGTGTTTTTTATCAGGGAGACTGATCCTGCGTTACCTCTTAATAAATGGCTCTGCTGTCCAGCCTCTGTTCAGAGTGCAGGCAGCAGAACAAGGCTCTTGTCCAAGTGCCAGCCCCCAGGGTCGACTGCTTCACGAAGCCGTTTGCAAAAAAAAGCTCTACTTCTCCTTCTTTAAAATGACTCCAACCCTGTCGCCCCCAGCTGCTGCCTCCTGCCCGTAGTCTGAGTCACTGAGGCTTCTGCCTAGGCCCTAGGGCAAGTGCGAGCTGAGGTTCAGAGCCTCCCCGCAGACCGGGTGGTCTCCAGTGGTCGGTGCTCACCCGCCTCCGTGACGTGAAGAAGCTTTTCCAGGAATAAAGGTTTCTAGCAACTGAACCTTGTAGGGTATCCCCCCACGCGTGTTAGGGTCACAGAGGCAAAGTGTCAGAGGTCACATCGTGTGTCCTGGAGCTCGGGCACTAATCGAGGTGCAGCGCTCCGTGAGTGCCCAGCTGCCTCCAAAGGCCACGCCTCTGTCTCGTCATCCCCTCGAGTGCTGTGGCAAGGACCTGAGGTGCGCGGGCCCACCTGGCATCCGTCCTCCAGGCAGCAGGGCAGGAGGTGGGCGGGCGGTCAGGTGGGGAGTGGTTACTGCAGGGCCTGAGCCCGTGTGTGAGCAGCACTGGGTGAGGTGAGCTCAGACGGGGTCTTGTGTGAAGATTGCCGGAGAGAGATTCGTGGCGGCAGCTCTGACTTGTCGTCGCCTTCCCCAGTGGTTGTCTGGTGTCCATTCGCAAAGCGATTCTGGTTTGCCTGACACGAATGGTTTGGCTCTGGTCGGGGAGGAAATGCTGGCTTTGTGGGAGGCGATTAACTGTGTCCACGGTTTTTTGATAGGCGGTGCGTCTCTCTACGTGGATAGGATTCTGTGGCTGGCCACGTACACTTCGTCATCCTTTTCATCATTCTTAGTGCAACTTTTTCGAGTGGTTTTAATGAAGCTCAATTATGAATCAGAAAATTCCAAATTGAAAAGCTATGAATCAAAAGATCGTGAATCAGAAAGCTATAAGTCAGAAAGCCATGACTCACAAGGTACTTCAATACATTTTTTCTCTTTTTTCCACCAAATAATGCTTTCGAGGTGGAGAAAGCGCTCTTTTTCCCAGCGCGGCGCGCACGCTTCTGCTCGCACGGTCTCGGGGCGGACTCTCGTGGCTCAGGCTTTCCTCTGGGAGCTGACGGAGGGGTCCTGTCTTCTGTGTGTGGCTGTTTTCTGCCAGTTGACCAGTGTTTAAACATTTTTAAGTCACTTTTTTAGAATCCTCATGGGAGGATATGCTTATGGATTTATTTTCGTTTTTAGAGAGAGGGGTAGTGGGGAGGAGAGGGGTGAGACATCGATCGGTTGCCTCCGGCATGTGCCCTGACTTGGAATCGAACCCCCACCCTTTGGGTGTATGGGAGGACGCTCCAACCACCTGAGCCACACGGCCAGGGCTTTAAGTGACCTTTCCAATAAAAATTTAATATGCTCAGTTTCTGATTCTCTTTTAAAGCAAAAACAATTTATTTGAATGGCATTTAGAACGATGTTTGGATGCGTTCAAGCAGCCCCTGTGCGTTGTGTTGTGGGCGTACTGTTTAGCCAGCGGGGCCTGAAACTCTCTTCCTGTCTCCTGTGCTCCTGCCTGAGCGAGCCACCAGCTGTGCTGAGCCGGTGGCCGCACGTGCGCTCTGCCTGGCCGGCTCCTTGGGCCTAGGAGGCGTTGGAACGCGGAGCTTTCTAAGCCTCTTTTGCGTGTGTTGCAGCTCGTTCCGATCCCTGTGGGAGGAGGACAGTAAAAGAGTTTCTCAGAGAGGACGGTGACCTCAGTGTAAATGGGGAGTCGTGTAAGTATGGCCTCGTCTCGCACCCTGCTCTTGGGTGATTCCCAGGTTGCACGCAGGCCCCTGACGCTGGGGCATCACTCCGTGAACTCGCGCCTCCCTGGGTGGGTGGGGTGGCCAGAGCTGCTGCTTAATCCTTAACAATAGAAGCCAGTGCCACCAGGTTCATTTGCTTTGTCTTTTCTCTTTTTCATAATCGAGTTTCCTACTTTTTCAAACTGCCATTGTTGTGCACAGTTTTCGAATGGACAAGGTTTGCATATTAACTGCTTGTCACCACCACCCACAGGCAATGACTGTCGGGGGACGGGCACGGAGCACCTCGAAACCCACACAGCCACCCTCCTGCGGTCCCCCAGGACAGAGAGGGCAGCAGGGACCGCGCAGCCCACCCTGTCTCGTGCAGGTTGTCTCTCACTCTCTTCCATTTTTGTCATGTTCTCCACAAATGCCTGTTGTTCCTTGTCCACATTTGGAATTCAGATGCCCATTAAAAAAGGACAGGGTTTGAGTTAACTTTGGTTTAAAATATGGAGACTATCTCTGTTGCAGACTTATTTGTAAGTGTGTTTAGTGTGAATTAAATGAATGATGAAAGAACTTACTTGAGGTTTAATTAAAGGTTTAGCTCAGCGATGGCTGTCTGCCCCTCCCCGGGCAGCAGGGAGATTTACACAGAGTTAGGTGTCCGGTTTGTACCTGTAAGTTTCTTGGTAAAGGGGCACCTTTTAAGGGGAGCCCTTTTTTTTTTTTTTTTTTTAAAGCTGAGCTTCAAAAATAGTTGTCAACTGTTAATTAATAAACATAAAGCAGTCGACTTTCAAAACCCTCTTAAACCATATTTCTTTGTATATCAGCCATGTCGGAATTACTTAATAGTTTCAGGAATCGGCACGCACATGCTAATAGGAGTGGATAACTCGGCAGTCACTCTTAAAAACCAAGCAGAATGGCTCGCTCAGGGGTGTCGTGTGTGATGTGCACTGAGACGGGGCGCTGTGTGCTTGCTTCTCGCACCCGTGGCCGCTGCACTCCAGAGCCCTCCCGCTGGGCAGCATTGGCCCATTGGTGTCCATCTGGTCCTGAGTGGTCCTGTCTCAGCTGAGCGTGTTCACTGGTGTCTGCGGGGTTTTACATACCTCTCTCCGTGTGAATCCGCGGACACCGCCGCCAGCCTGCGGGCAGCTGCCCCGCCATGGCGTCCGCGGGCAGGAGGGAGGGAGGCATTCCCACAGCAGCCTCGTCTGAGTTCATGCCAGTGCCTTGCTTGGATGCTTTGTTTTTGTTTTTCTGGAGAAGGGAGTTGATTCCTCAGGAGAATTGGGGTAAAACCAGACTAGCAGGTGTGTCCTGCCGTGTGGTCGCTGTGGAGAGCTGCTGCTCTGGGGTCTCGTGTGTGAGTGTGCCCCCCGCACGCGTCTGTCTGCCACAGGTCACGTCGCGGAGCGGGCGCTGCGGAGGATCGGAGCTGCAGCGCGGTCTGTGTCGCAGGCCGTGTGGTCGGCCCTCTGGTTGGCCGCGGCGGCTCCAGGTGGTTATGCTGGCTGGCTTTGTGCTCACACTCTCCCAGGCTGGGCCGCTAACACCCAGTGAAACGACTCCCCTAACCAGAGGACACCCCACGCTTGGCCCGTGCTTGCTCCTCCTGTGGAGCGCTTCCTTCTGGGCTTGGTGCATGGGCTCTGTCCTCAGTGTCCGGTGCTGGGAGGGTCTGGCCGCCTGGTTTGGCTGTCACTGAGATGCATGCTCTGTGTCCCCTCCCAGTCGTGTCTGGTGTGCTGACGAGCACTCTGTGTGGCTGCAGCCTGTGCTGTCCGTGTTGGAGCATGTGGATTCCTGCTGTGCTGACCAGCACCCCTTAACATACCTGCTCCTGAACTGCAACCCCTCAACTTCCCAAACGTCTGTCCATCAATTTCCCGGTGCTCCCAGCTTGGCCGTCACTAAAGCGGTTCGCTTAGGAGCCTGGCTTTCCTAAGAACGCTCCCGGGACTGTCTGGTGTTATCCTCTTTCAGGGAAGGCAGCCTCTGGCGTGTTCTGGTGGCTGGGGAGCGGATGGTACCAGTTCGTGACTTTGATTTCTTGGCTGAACGTGTTTCTTCTTACAAGGTAAGGAAACTGACATCACATCCGCTTTGTGTTTTAAAGAACTGATTTTGTGCCCTAGCCAGTTTGGCTCAGTGGATGGAGCTTCGGCCTGTAGACCGAAGGGTCCCGGGTTCGATTCCAGTCAAGGCTCCTCCCCGGCCTGGGCCCTGGTCAGGGTGCCTGCAGGAGGCAACCCATCAATGTGTTTCTCTCTGTCTTCCCCTCTCTCTTCTCTCTCTAAAAGATCAATGAAAAAATATCCTTGGGTGAGGATTAACAAAAAACAAACTGATTTTGTGCTAATTGTAGGACATCATTTGGTCTATTGTTTTATAATGATTTAGCTTATATTTATAGTCTTATAGTATGGTATGTTAATGCCCCGCATTCACCTGTCACTTCATGTTTTACGAAATGCTTTCATGTTCTTAAGGGAGGGTCCCTCAGGGAGGAGGCCCTGTCAGTGCTGGGTCAGCTCCCACGGCCCCGGTTACCTCGGGCCCATGAGTGAGGCACCCCCACCCCCCGTGCTCCCAGCGTGACCTGTGTGTGCTTGTTGACCTGGGCCCAAGCCACCACTTAGAGGCAGGGCTCCTGCAGTGGAGACACACCTGGTGGGAAACTGTAACTGCATTTCTAACCTGTGGGCTCCCCTCATGGGACCTGGGGGCAGGAGGGGAGGTGTCACCGGGAGAGATCAAGTGAACGGGGACCCCTGCCTTGTGCTTCCTCACGGCAAATGTTGTCCTTATTCCTAGGTGCCTTCGGAATATTTGCAAGGTTCTCATCGTGCTCATTCCACTACTCCTCTTCCTCGGTGAGTAAGATGTGACCGCGTTCCCTGGGAGGGCCACTGCACACCACCTGGAGGCGCTGAGTGAGCATCGGGCATCGGTGCCCCTTGTGGGAGGCGGTGTGCCTGTGCCGACCGCGACCGCGTGGTTTTCTCTCCTTCAAGGTGCCGGCCTTTCCTTACGAGGCCAGGACGGCTTCCTCTCCCTCCTGCCTGTGTTCAACTGGACACACACCCTCAGAACACAGAGGGTGGATGACCCCAAAGACATGTTCACACCTGATACTTCTCACCTGAGCCAGCCTCCAGAGGTAACCAGTTAAAGGCCTCCACTGGCATTGCAGGTGCAGGGGTGCCCTGTTTTAGGAAATGCTTTTAAATATCAAGCTCCTTAAATGCTCTGAAATAGTACAAGTAATGCACCTGTAAAGTTGCCTCCTAGTTCAGTAAATTTCATTGAAGAATAATAGTGTTCATTACTTTGGGAAATGTAGAAAGTACAGAGAAGAAAATGAAAACCACCACTAGCTTGCCATGTAAGGAAATTCACCAATGGGCATTTTTGCATATTTTCCTTTCATGTATTTGTGTGCATTATAGTTAACATTTTGCCGTAATATTCTGTCTTGTAGTTTTTGTTGTTTTTTTGGGGGGAGGGGGGGTTGTTAAAGATTTTTTATTGATTTTTAGAGAGAGGGAGAGAAACATCAATGTGAGAGTGACACATCAGTGGGCTGCCTCCCGCACACCCTCTACTGGGATTGAGCCCGAAACCCGGCACATGCCTCGGCTGTGAATGAAGTGGCGACACCTTGGTGCACAGGATGGCCACAGCCACACCGGCCAGGGCTCTGCTTTGTAGCTTTGACTTACCCTGATGCTGGTTTAATGTCTCCCTCGTTTTGCTGTGGAAACGTCTCCTTCCTGGTTTAGGGTGCTGCGGAGGCGTCTCCCTGGCGTTGGATGAGTGAGGTGGAGAGGCAGGTGACCTCGCTGTCCGGACAGTGCCAGAGCCGTGACGAGAAGCTGCAAGAACTGACAGCTTCGCTCCAGAAGCTGCAAGTGCGGGTGGACCAGATGGACGACGGGGGTGCCGGGGTGTCGTCCCTGGTGACCAGCGTGGTGGGGCAGCGCTTGAAGGACCTTGGAGCCAGCGGGCTGCTGGGCTCCCAGGTAAGGCTGGGAGGCCCTCGCCGCGTTTTCTCTGGGACCAAGGTCGGGAGGACACAGCCGTGGGACCTGGTCCTGCTCTTCATTTCGGACCTTAAGAAAACCAGCATCAGTGTTGAGGAGGGTGGGCTGACGGTTCTTTCCTTGAGAATACCAAGTAAGTTAGACATGCACGTAGCTGCTCATGGCTCCACGTGGGACAGCAGCTGCTCTGCGTTGCTACGCCGCAGGGCGAGCTTGGAGTCCCACCCACAGCCTGGATCCCCGGGGCATCTAGCTGAGGCCCCTGAGTGCTCTCCCAGCACGGACGCTCCTGGCAGGGAGCTCCCAAACAAGAGGGTGGCCAGCAGGCCGCCCTTAGTGCATACGGTTCATTTGAGTTCTCCTTTGAAGAAAAAAATGACATTTAGGAAAAGAAGAATCCATTTCTCTGGTGTTGAGATTCTAGGTTTGGTTGGCTCAGTAAGCTTGGCCGTCTCCCATGGTTGCCTGAGCACTGTGGCCACGGTGGAACCCCAGCTTGTCTGCGGCGGGCAGCCACGTGGTGTCTTTTCTCCTGAGCTGCCGGCACGGTCTCGGGTCTCTGATGTGGCGGTGGAGACGAGAGCCTTGGTGGGTGGTGAGCCCTTGCGGTGCTCTGCCACGCTGTGACCAGACGCGCTCCACACTTGGGTGTTCTGTGTCGGATAACTTGCCGGGTTTATTTGACGCTTCCTTTCTCTGCCATTTGTCCTCTCATTTCTCTCCAAGGCCGACTCAGGGACCTCCCACCACCAGCAGGAATCGCGCATCTCAGACTTGGAGGCTCTTCTGGGGAAGCTGGCGGGAAAGTTGGAGGTATTCCTTCTCGTCACTGTGGCCTCGGCAACGTGCTCTCCTACATGAACGCCCACGAGGGTCGGTGCTGGCACACCCCAGCCTTGAAAGTGCCCTTTCGGGTATCGGCTGCCGTCCTTGATGGACGTGAAGAAGGCCTCTGCCAGGCCAGGGTTTCCCTGGGAGGTTCCGTGTGTTGCCATGATGCTTCATGAGCATGTCCAGCTCATGGTCCGAGGTGTCTTTCGAGGGGAGGCCTGCGCCCAGGGATCGGCCAGGGCAGGGCTGCGGACGCCAGAGGCCGACTGAGTCTGTGCCTCCTGCTTGTCACAGCCACCTCCAGAGGCACCTGTGTGCAGACGAGAAGTCAGTTTCTGGAGGGAAAGTCTGTATCTCAGATGCTGATGGAGGCAGAGGACGGAGGCCAGGTGCTGGGCTGGCACAGAGCAGGGCACAGCAGGAGGCTGTTGGCTGACCCAGCGCGAGGCAGGGCACAGCCACGACCGAGTCAGAACCGTGAGGCCCGCCCAGCAGGTGGGAGAAGGCCTGGTGCTTGAGGCAGGGCTCACCTGTCTCCTGGGCCTGAGGCTGTGAGAAGGCCTGTCCGCCTGGCGCAGAGCCCGCTCCTGCGCTTTGAGCAGACCCTGCCACCGCCCTTCGTGTGGGCGTGTGTGTTCCTGTCCTGTGCTGCCACGGAGGTGATGGCCAGGGCCCTGGGCTGGTCCGGAGCCGCGGATGTGGGACATGCACCAGCTGCTCCTGTGTGACTGCTCCTCTCTCAGTGTCTGAAAAGCAAACCCTTCCCTCCAGCCGGCAGCCCGGGCTGGGGCTGTAGGGGAGGAACCCAGGCGGCGTGGTTATACACTACCTAGGTGTGTGTAGTTAGCCACGTGGTGGCTTCATGAAAAGCCAGCATGGCATCGTGAAAACAGATGGTTTCTCGTGCTTTCTAGGCCATCCAGAAGGAATTGGAGCAGACCAAGCTGAGGACAGAGAGGTAGGAGGCTCAGATGCACCATGTTCGGCGTGTCGTGGGGCTGCCACCTGGGGTGACGAGCTCCGGAGGGGACGCAGAGCTGTGTGTCTTCCTGGGAGGGGCCTGTTGGGTCTGCTGCTCTCCTCACAGCACCCCAAGGGCAGGGCACCCTTTGCTTTGACTTGGAGTGCTTGGAGGGCCGCCCTTGGGGCGCAGATAAGCCCAGGCTCATGTCACAGTGGGGGGACTTGGTGCCTGGAGCTCTCTGGCACGTGGGCATCGAAGCTCAGCCCTTTTCCTGTGGGCAGGGCCTGCGTGTGAGACGGGCCTTTGTACCCCACTGCAGCTGGCCCCTCGGAGCAGGGCTCCGGCCTTCTAGCCGTCCCTCTGCCGCCCAAACAGCCTGGTGCCTCAGCAGGTCCTGGGCTCCTCACTGCGCCCCGTGCGTCCCTCTACAGCCAGCCCTCCCCCGAGCCCTCGGACACTGGACTCCCCTTCTCACTCTTCACTCCTTAGTTTCATCACACAAGTCCCTTCCCCGCCCTCTAGTTTGTCTAAATACAATACCTTCACCCTTCGTTGCTCAGTGATTCCTGAGGCTCAACTGGGGACCTTGTCCCCTCTGGCTGCTGTGTCTGGCCTGAGGTCGGGCTGGACCCGTGTGCTGTGTGTGTCTGTGTCTGTGTCTGGCCGGCGATCGGCCGCATCAGCACACGTGGGGCAGGTGCACCCTTGGGGAGGGGGACCCTCAGGGACCCGGCCCGAGTGT
This sequence comes from Cnephaeus nilssonii, assembly GCF_951640355.1. Taxonomy (NCBI): domain Eukaryota; kingdom Metazoa; phylum Chordata; class Mammalia; order Chiroptera; family Vespertilionidae; genus Cnephaeus; species Cnephaeus nilssonii. The sequence continues at coordinate 108,978,213 of NC_137076.1, read as the reverse complement.
GTGAAGCTCCTGTGCATGAGGCGCAGGCTGACGTCACCCCTGTGTCTGGGGCCGTGCTTCTCCCGAGTTCACTGAGCCTGTTCTCCCCCCACCCCGACCGCCAGCACGCCCGGGCAGGAGCAGCACCTGCTGTCCATGGTGGCGCAGCTGGAGCGCGAGCTGGAGCACCTGAGGTCAGACATGGCAGCGTGGCAGCCTCTGAGGAGCAGCTGTGAGGAGGCCCACATGGTCCTCGGAAAGGTCAGCCTCCTCCGATCCTACATCGCGGGGTTGTAGCGAGTAGAGCGCCTGCTTCCGCGGCTGCCCGGGCGCTGTTCTGTACACGAGTGTGCGGAGCAGTAACGCCTGTGGGCGTTGGAAACAGTGACGTTTAAAGTGCTCTGTGCCCCTCACCCGGGGGCCTCAGTGCTGGGTGGGCGAGGGGTGGCGCCTCCTCCTCGGCCTGAGGCACAGGCTCCACTATGCTGTGCCCCCTCCCACTCCTGTTCTCTGATCTACTCCAGCCTGTCTGGAGGGACTCTTCCATTTAACTGAAGGGGGAAATCACTGGCCGGCGTGGCTCAGTAGTTCAGCGCAGCCTATGAACAGGAGTTCAGGGTTTGATTTCCACTCAGGGCACATGCCCAGGTTGGGGGCTCGATCCCCAGTCGGGGGCATGCAGGAGGCAGCCGATCAATGATTCTCGCTCATCCTTGATGTTTCTATCTCTCTCCCTTCCTCTCTGAAGTCAATAAAAACATATTAAGGCGGGGTGGTGGTGTGGTGGTGGTGTGGCATTTCCATGATGGACGTGAAGAGCTGGGGGACACTGCCATCGTATCTAAGGTGAGGGGCATACGGAGCCGCAGTGATTTCTCGTCTGTGTCCTCGTGATTTTATAAGGTCGATGCCCAAGTCCGAGAGACAGTCAGACTCCTGCTTTCCGGCGACCAGCAGGACGGCTCCCTGGACTGGCTGCTGCAGAAGCTGTCTGCGCAGTTTGTCAGCAAGGGCGACCTGCAGGCTCTGTTGCGAGAGCTGGAGCTGCAGATACTGAAGAACATCACCCACCACATTTCTGTGACAAGGCAGGGGCCAACCTCTGAAGCCATCATGGCCGCGGTGACCTCGGAGGGGACTTCTGGGATCACAGAAGCGGTAGGTGGAGAGGGAGGGAGGTGACACTGTGACGAGGGCGATGAGGGCCGGGTCCTGCACATCGGGACGGGCGGTGACAGGGTGGGTGCTCAGCCAGGGAGGTGCAGAGGTCGTGGGTGCCCAGGTGGCACTGCTGCTGGGGAGGACTACTCTGCCAACCTCTGTCCCAGAGTCCGGTTGCCTGGAGCCGCACACCTGCGGTCGAGTCTCCCATCACACAGAACCGGGCCGCAGTGCCTGCTCTGAACCTGCGTGGCCACCTCTGTGCACCAGGGGCTGGGGCGGTGGGAGCCCTGTGGGCAGGTTGGGCGCCTTCCCATGCCCGCCCGTGGCCCCGCCCGGGTGCAGGCTGCAGTTTGGATTTCCCCAACATCCCCATGCCTGTCGTCCGCAACACAGCTACTGACAGTGCTCTCCCTGAAACGCCGGGCCTCCGCGCCTGCCGCTAACACGTAGCCTTGTCTCCCCTCCCCTGGGTCCCCTCCTGCGCTGCCTCCCCAGCAAGCTCGCATCATCGTGAACAACGCGCTCAAGCTGTATTCCCAGGACAAGACCGGCATGGTGGACTTCGCCCTGGAGTCTGGCGGTGAGTCACCTCTGGTGACTGCCAGAGGCCACTGCTGGCTGGTGCAGCCGTAGGGGCTGCCACTCCCCGTCCAGCACCAGGACTCACTCGGGCTTTCAGGCCTGGCTCTCCCCACGCACAGCGCTGTGGTGAGGCCGTCCGGTAAATCTCAGTTGGGGGGCCTTTCCGCGGCTCTAGGGCTCTTCCAGCTGTCAGGGTCCCCCCACAGTGGTTGGTTGGTTGCTGTGGTCTTGAGTGTTGTGCAGTGTGTGTGTCAGCGTTGCAGGTGGTACGTGCTTGTTGTTGTGTATCCTCGCTTGATAGGTTTTTATTGTTTTTTGAGAGAGAGGGGTGAGGGGAGAGAGAGAACATCCATGTGAGAGAGAAACATCAGTTGGTTGCCTCCCGCACGCACCCAAACGGGATGGAACCCGCAATGGCCACGGTGCTTTTTTTACGAATTGAAGGCAGCCCCAGCAGGAGGACACTCACTGTGTGGTGACCCCGCTTTTGTGGTGGTCGCCGAGGTGACCTGCACAGAGGTCAGTCACGGGCAGCAGGCAGTTTCTTCCCGCGTCTCCCAGGAGGCTGTGCTCGCGTGTGGGTGCGGGCTCCTTCCGGAACTTGGCGAGCCTCCCTCCAGCGCCTGCCTCCTGCCGGGATCGCAGTCCCCGAGACAGGTCCGCAGCCATAGGCCTGCAGCAAACTGTGGAGAGAGGCGGGGCTCCTCACCAAGTGAGGAAAGTGTGGTCTGTTTGGGCTGTGTGCCGCCTGCCTGCAGGCTCCGGACCGAGATCGCAGGCCACTGTACTGAGAAATGAGACTGTGGCTCAGGGAAGGGTTGGGGCCACGTACATGCCTTCGTCACCTGACCTCTGTGACGTTGGATCAAACACGGGAAGGTTTCTGTGAAGAAATCGTGGATGCTCGTAGGACACGAGAGAGAAAGACTGAGTGACTTCACGTCCGGTCGGTGGGGAGGTTTTGCCACCCTCTGTTTTATAGAGCATCTCGGGTTTCTGAATGTGTCATGTTAGGGATTACAGGTTTTCCTGAGAAAGGGAGGTTCTTAATGCGCTGTCATGTGTTGAAGGTTGGAGTCTGCAGGGGCGGTGGTGATCTCACGCACTGGCCGCCTGTTTAGTTTGCCTCATCCCAGCAGCGTAGGAAGGAGGGGGCCTGACCCCCCTACCCCCCAGCAGCTGGCCGTGGGCCTATTAAGTCAACCCTCTCACCCTCACGGGCCAGGTAGCAGCGGGCCTGATTGGTTTCATTATTACTCATTTAAGAACATGAGCAGCCTGGCTGGTGTAGCTCAATTGGTTGGAGTGTCCTCCCACGCACTGAAAGGTTGTGGGTTCGATTCCTAGTTAGCCCATGCCTAGGTTGTGGGTTCGATCCCTGATTGGGGTTAGGGTGGTACAGGAGGCAACCAACCCATGTTTCTCACATTGATGTTTCTCTCCTTCTTCCCCTTCCTCTCTCTAAAGTCAGTAGAAACATATCCTTGTGTGAGGGTTTTAAAAAAACCATGAACAAAAGTTTATTCACAGTTGCTGTCCCAAGAGGTGCAGGCAGGCAGGGAGCAGCCATGTTTAAGGGCCTCCCGTGTTGGCCGGTGCACACTGCGCAGCTGAAAGCAGGCACCTCCTGGCACTGGACTTGGACCAAGTGGGGCTGAGCGGGGGGCTGACCTAGAGTACCAAGGCCAGCTCCTCCCTGCGGGGCTGGCGGGCTATTCCGGAGGCGGGCTCAGACCCTGACACAGGTCGCTGCTTCCAGGGGGCAGCATCCTGAGCACTCGCTGCTCGGAGACGCATGAGACCAAGACGGCGCTCATCAGCCTGTTTGGCATCCCACTGTGGTACTTCTCCCAGTCGCCCCGCGTCGTGATCCAGGTGAGGAGCTCCGTCCGGGCCCCTGCCCGGTGGCATGTGCTTGGCGGCTGGCATACTTGGGGTGCCCATTGTGACTAACTCTGTGATGTATTTTTAGCTTTTTGTGAAGGTGTAGGGTACCTGCAGGAGTGTGTGCCCTCGTCTGTGTCCACTCAGTGAGTTTTCACACAGCGGACACATGCGGGCCAGCACCCCCAGCCCCTCTTGTCCCCTCGCCCCAAGGTTGGCTTATAACTCAGTCCCATCTTGTCTGAGGTGTGAGCTGCAGGGCCCACTGTGCGAGTCAGCTATGCCTGCTCACGCCTGAGAGAGCGGGGTGAGCACCCCCAGGCGGCACACACACAGGCCCCACGATTCCGGGCGGTGTGCCTTCCCGGGGCCTCCCTCCTGCACTGGTCTCAGGTCCCAAGGCTGCATGAGGAAGAGTGTAAAGCATCAGATACATTCGTTCGGCCTCAGGACTAAACTGCTGCCTTAACATTATAATGTTTTTGGAAGAAAATTTAAATTATTTTTTAACATGAAACATTCACGGTAGCGACCTTTCACTTAGAAACCACACACTCAGCCTGAAAGAGGTCAGGAAGGAGCTGAGCGGGGGGTGAGTGCCGTCCATGGGCAGTGCTGGCCCTGGCCCTGCCCTGGCACTCACCTGTCCTAGGTGCCGCTGGTGTCTGCTCGGTCCCCAGCACTCGCCAGGCCCTGGTCCACAGGGTCGCTCACCCGCGTACCTCAGCTCTGCATGGCCTTAGGCGCACGGTCTGCCCTGTGCCATCGTGCTGGCCTGGGTCCCAGCATGTCCCCTGGAGGTCAGGAGGCAGCTGTCCTCTGCATGGTAGACGTGCGGGGCAAGAGTGAGCCGTGCCTGACCGGGAAGGAGGAGAGGGTGCTGGCTGTGCTGGGGCAGCAGCAGTGGTGGCTGCTCGCAGGAAGGAATGTGTGCCTTCGCAGGGACAGCTGGCGGAGGATGAGCTCCCTCCGACGGACAGGGCAGTCCCGGGCTCAGGCCACACCTCCTAGGAGCACAGCCGCAGCTCACTGGAGGCTGCCACACCAGGACCCTGCAGAAACCCACTGGGCACAGGCACCGAGGGCTGCAGGGAGTGAGAGCGTGGCCTTGGGGTGGCCGCTCCTTCGGACGGCAACGAGTATTTAGGGCCCAGGCCCCTTCTCACAGGGCGAGCAGAGGGGGCACAAAGAACCGAGAATGAGTATCTTTTCCTCATGTCATTCCATCCTGCCCCTCCCTCCCGCCTGGTCTGGGCACCAGGGCAGGGCCTCCTCTGCCGTGGAAAGGACTCTTGCCGCCTGTGTCCTGGGTCAGGTCATTTTGTGCCCTCGCCAGCGTCCCCAGGTGGAAGTGGGAATGCGGGTCAGAGGCCCACAGCTCAGCACAGGCGCTCACCTCGGGATGATGGGAGTCTGCTCGGTGAGCCCCCGGGCCACCTGCCACACAGACTCGGTTCCCGGTCCTATGTGAGCTGGACGTCCTTGTGGCTGGGGACATTGACACCCCATGTGGCCTAGGGGGTGCGTCTCGCCCATTTTCCCTGCGGTTCTGGCCATGTGAGCTCCGTAGAACTCACTCACCTGTGGGAGGCAGTCACTCTTCCCCAGGTTGTCTTTCGATTTGGCTTATGGTGACTTTTTACCACGCAAAATGCTTTTACTTTTATTTCAGTGGTACCCGTCTTTTCTCTTACTGCTCTGCTTTATGAATGGCGACGCGCTTGCCCAACTATTAAGTGTTAGTGTTTTGCCTTTCCCCAGCCTGACATCTATCCAGGGAACTGCTGGGCGTTCAAAGGCTCCCAGGGGTACCTGGTGGTGCGGCTGTCGATGGAGATCCACCCGACCAGCTTCACCCTGGAGCACATACCAAAGACGCTGTCGCCCACGGGCAACATCACCAGCGCCCCCAAGGACTTCTCCGTCTACGTGAGTATGCTTGCACCCGGAGGCCCCAGAGGTGCCCTCCTCCCTGCCCACTCTCCTCTGGAGCGTTACAGGCAGCGTGGGCCCAGCGGAGGGACAGTCAAGTCTCAGTGATGGAGGAACACCTCCCTCACAGGCGAGGAGTTGCGAAAGCCCTGAATGAAATGCCCGGGTGGCAGCCTCGCAGAGGCCCTGGTCTCCGCGGTGATGGAGACGGGTTTCCCCGCTCCTGCTGGAGAGATGCCGTCCGCCGGTGTCATTCCCACGGTCTGGTGACCATCTGTTTTTGCTTTCAGGGACTAGAAAATGAGTATCAAGAGGAGGGGCGGCTGCTGGGACAGTTCATGTTCGACCAAGAGGGGGAGTCGCTCCAGACCTTCCCCGTCCCGGTGAGCACTTGCCACGCACACTGGTCCCAGCCCTGGCCCCAGTCAGCAGGCCCCGCTGCCTGCCGTGAGCAAGCTGCCAGAGGGCGTGGCTCAGCCTCAGGAAGGGAGCGGGGCTCCTCCTCCCCGAATGAGCCTCTGCAGTGCATGCTTTGCTCCCATCGACGTGTCCTGCACAGCAGTCAAGTCTGTGGTCAGGCGGGTTCTCAGCCCCCTGAGCTGTGCCTGTGACAGGGCGCAGTGCCTGTTCCCAGCCTGGCTCCTTTCTCTCAGGAGCCTGGGGGGAACGTGCTTGGGCTCGGGAGTGTTAATGTGAAATAAGTGTGAATTTTTTTTCTCCCCTTCGATTTCAGAAAAGACCTGAAAGAGCTTTCCAAATAGTGGAACTTCGGATTTTTTCTAACTGGGGCCATCCTGAATACACATGTCTCTATCGGTTCAGAGTTCACGGAGACCCTGTCAAGTAGAGATGTTCCTCACTGCTGCTGTACATTCTGTACATACGGGGCAGCCCGAGACACAGGACCTTCCCTTCGTGAACAAGGGCGTGGGACATGTGACGTCCCCTGTTAAATAAATGCTGCTGACTGCCAGCGGGACATAGGAATTAGCAATGAATGTTGTGCGCCCCTTGCTGTTCTGTCTATGGGAAGCTGCGTGTTGAGGGCTTGGGTTTACGGAGACCCGTTAGCCACAGGGGATCTCGGAAATTCATTTGAATGTATGGCTCACAAAGACACTTTGTTTGGGGGATTTGTTTTTAAACATAAAGCTGTTTATTATATTCATTATTTTCTTGACATCAGGAACAAAGCAAATGACGTTAAAAGGTTTGATGTGTTCTTGAAGCTTCTACACTTAGCCGATCACTGGCCCTTTCAAAGGACTTTGGGGCAGCTACCTATTTTATCTTTCAGCACACAGTTCTTTCAAGGGGAAAATCAGTGTCACCAAACTTCAGTTCCAAACTCCTTTCCTTTAGGGTCGGTGGTGCTTTATTCAGCACCAGTCGTCTCACATCACCAGGTGGGGAGGTGATGAAAAGGTGTTTTTCTATTTCGCTTGCTCCACTGAGAGAGGTTCTCGAAGTCAGAGCCTGGTGTGCTAGTACCCGGCAGGAACACGGGAGAGTGTCACCTCGCGTGGCTGAAGTGGGTCTGACTGGGACCGGGATGTCTCGGTGTAAACACACAGAAGTGTGGGCTCAGGTCTCCGCGGGCTCAGCCCATGCGGGTCTCCCGCAGGCTCCCCTTCACAGTACGAACAGGAGCGACGACCTCCAATCCTGTGGGTGTTCAGGTTTTCTTTCCAACTTTGCAAAAGCAAACACTAACATGCTCCCCCCCACTCAGAGGCTGTGTTTATTCCCTGGTGGCGTCGCAGGGAATGTCCAGCGTGGCCAATGCATACAGCCACCACGTCCTGGACTGTCCTCATAGCGGCACTTGCACTGGCTCGGGTGGCACGGCCTTTTCTTAAGCTGTCGGCCATTCTCCTCCCATTCCTGGGAGACCCATTTTGGTCATCATTAATATTTAACACTGAGGCTATTTAACACTGAGACTATTTAACACTGAGCAGACTTTATACATGAGATATCCACAAGGCACGTAAGATGTTACAGATGTTTTAAAGTTAAGTTTTATTGGGTTAAGACAGTTTCTTGGTGTACCATAAACGTTGTATTTTCAAAAAAGGTAAAATGATGGTGCTGACAGGTTTTCTGGAGTTTTATGTATATTGCGCAATAGTCCTCAAATACACAAAAACTAGGTAGCTTTTCTTTTTCTCACTCTTAGAATTGGGGCTATTGCCTATGCAGTTAAGTTGGATAAAATGTATACAGATGTTTCCTATATTACAGGATAAATATGAGTCAGAATTTCCTATATAAAACTAAATTTGGGAGTTGGGGTGGACATATTTTGAATATTAATTTATTTTTAAAGATGCAAGATAGGACTTTGTGCAGTGTATTTTTGTAAATGCTTTTCCAAATGTCTGGTAGTGCTCCTGTTGCTGCCACCAAACTAAGATGCTATTGAAATGTTTTAAATAAAGAGTTTTTAATTTTTAAGAGTGCATGTGATACTTCAAATGAATAATAAACAGCATATTTCTTTCGCCAGTCTGCTTTGTTTCTCCCCGGGCAGCTGTGGGGGAGGGACGACTGGGTTTGTGTGTTCTCGCACGTGTGTGTCTGTCGGGATTTAGTGTCACCGCGTCGCGCTCACCCAGCTTGACCAGCCCGTGACAGCAGGGCACCCTCGGTCAGGACTTCTCTCGGAGGACAGGCCAAATTGCAGAGGTTGCTCGACAAGGAGAGAATTAGGAAAGGAGATGCATCTCCTCAAAGGAATGCTTCCGTCCTGGGTCTTCTGTGACTGACAGGCGTGGCCGGAGCCCGCTTTCCAGCCTAACCCAGATTTGATTCCTTAGTCAAGTACAGGGCGGGGCCCGCACGCCAGGTCGTGCTTGTTTTCCAAGAACAACCGTAACCCTACGCTTGCCCCACCCTGTGTGGATTGCATGCCCCGTGATGCGTGTAGGGCGCTGCGGGGCTGCAGGCCTGGGAGGGCAGGGCTGCAAAGGCTCCGCTCCCCGCCCCACCTTTAAAAAAGTTTGTTGATTTTGGGGGGAGGGTGAGAAACATCCATGATGAGAATCATTGATCAGCTGCCTCCTGCATGCTCCGCCACTGGGGATGCCCGCAAGCCCGGCATGCGCCCCGAAGGGGAATGAACCCGGACCTCCGGGTTCATAGGTCCACGCTCAACCACCGAGCCAGTGCCTGGCCCACCACATTTTTTTTCTGGCGACAGGTGTGCCCGCCTACGTACACACCCCGTCCCTCCTCCCTCCCGCGCAGGCGACGGCGCACTCCGCTCCGTTCTGCACCCGCTCTTTTCAAAGACCGGGAATGTGTGGCGCGCTCAGGTCAGTGGGGACGCTGTGGCAGGTGTGACCTCGGGTGCATGGACGGATTCACCGCGTTCACGACACGCACCATCCACAGTCGGCGACCGTCAGCAGCAGTCGGGCGAGGGGCGCGGAGCAGGGGCGCGAGGCGGGAGGAGGCTGCCCTCCTAGTCCCGGCCGGTCTGAACCTGGTCTGCACCGCCCAGTGACCGCCCGCTGCCGCCGAGCGTGGCCCCGAGACTCGCCACCGCCGCTGGAGTGGCTAAAACCCTTTGTTTCCAAGCCTTTACACACGTCAACGGTCGCTGGACCGGCAGCTGCCCCCGGGGACCCCGCTCCGGCCGCGGCGCCCCGCCCACACCTGCGGCCGCCATTGTGGCGTCAGCGCGCCGCCGCGGTCACGTGGCCTCTCGGGCTCCGCCTCCGCCCGCGTCACGTGCTCGCCCCGGCGGAGCCCGCGGTCACGTGGCCGCCCGTCGGCGCGCCCGCCCCCGACCGCGCGGCTCCTCGCGGCCACCGTAGAGGACGTCGGGCGGCCGCCGGGACGGAAGCCGAGAGGCGCTGCCGACCGCGCCTGCGACAGCGTCAGCCCTGCGCGGAGCGCCGGCCTGATGGCGGCGACGGCGGCGATGGCCGAGCAGGAGGGCGCCCGCAACGGCGCCCGCAACCGCGGTGGCGTCCAGCGCGTGGAGGGCAAGCTGCGCGCCAGCGTCGAGAAGGGCGAGTACTACGAGGCGCACCAGATGTACCGGACCCTCTTCTTCAGGTAGCGCCGCCCGGTCCGCCCGGCGCCCCGCCCCCGCCGCCCATTGGCCCGCGCCACCGCCTGTCGCCGCGGCGGTCCGGACGGGCTGCGGGGCGAGGGCCCCGGGCTCCGAGCTCCCCCGCCGGTTCCCCCGCCGCCTCACCGCCCTCACCCCCCTCCCTGCCCAGCTCCGTGGCCGGTCCCCACCCCCGAGCGCCGTTGGTGCGAAGCCCCCACGCGAGGTCGCACGGCTCTCCGCCCACTCGGAACGCGGTCATCCGCTTGTGTCGGGGCCCGTGCTCGCCGCTCCATGTCGCGTCGGTACCGGGTCAGCCGTGTCTGCCCCCCGGGCGGCCGTGGCACCGGCGCTGCCCACGTGCGGCCGTGCGCTGGGCCGCGGGAGCCCGGGCGGCGCGTGGGGCGCTGGCTCCGTGCGGGGGTGACCCTGGGTGGAGTGGACGGAGCAAACGTGCCTCCTTCACGTGGCTCGGGGCTCAGCCCTGCGCGGCTGCCCCGTCACGGTGCGTGTCACGGTGCGTGGGCCGTGACCGGTACATGGACTTCATGTGCGTGCGACACTCCCGGGAATGGCGCGCGCTCGGTGACCCCGGGCGGCTTCAGGCGGGAAACAATGGCAGCTCGGAGGCCAGCTGTCGTGGGAGAGCCTGGGCGAAGCTGTTTGTTCAACGCCAGCGCAGTCGGTGCAGGGGCGGCCTGGAGGTGCGGGCTGCTTTGGCTTCGCCGCCCGTTCACGTCGGAGCAAACGGCCGCGGACGGTGCGCGGGCTGCGCGGCGGAGGGACGGGGTGGACGGCTCTCCAGGGGCAGCCAAGGAAGCGAGTGGCCGCGACCCTCAGCCCCCGCCGCCTGAGCCGCCCGAGGCTGGGACAGGGGCGCCGGTGGACTGTGCGGGGCGCTGGCTGTGCGTGGGGGTCTGTACGTGGTGGTTTGCACCAGCGATTCATCAGCAGAACTGGGCCTTCCCGACAAGCGGGCGCTCCTCTTTGGAGCCGGCCCTGCAGTGGTTGCTGTAGGCGGGACGAGCGTGGCCTCCGAGTGGCCAGGCCCTGGGTCCAGGGTCCATGCCACTGGCCTGGGGGATGGGGAGGCACCGGGCTCTCCCAGCTCAGCCTCCGCCTGGGCTCTGAGCCTGACCTGTGGCGCGGGCAGCGCCGTGGGCATCGCCCTGGCTTCCTCGTGGGTCGCCCGAGGCGCTCCTGCCCCCCGCAGTCATGAGAAGGGACCGGTCTGTGCCCCTGCCCCTGGACAGCTCCCGCTCAGGCCGCATTCTGGTTTGGAACCCTCCACGGTGTAGCTCCCGGGGCAGTCAGATTCACCGCGTCATGCTAATGTTTAATACCTTCCTACAAGTAAACGCATCCGTGTGTTACACTTAAGTATTCACATAGCGTGCCCGTGGATGAGCTCGCACACGGCCCCCCCCCCCTCCCCCCGGGAGCGATGCTGAAAATACCCGTGGCCTCCAGTTTCTCTCCTGCTCACCCTGCTCCAGGCGCGGTGGCCTCTGCACCGGAGGCCGGCGCCAATTTCCTCGGTGTTATCTGAAGTGGTGAATTCACTCCGCACGGTCCACGTTCCTACCTTTACTGCTGGCGGTAACCGCTGTGCGGATGGACTGCCTCTGGCTGCCCGCACCCATTGGGTGAGTCACCCCGTCAGGCCCTTCTAACTCGCTGACATGGTGCCCCGCAGTTTGAGGAGCAGAGAGCAGGAATCGGGCCGCCCGGCAGGTGGGCGTCGCGTGGGGCTGTGTCCACAGGAGTGGGCATGGCCGCTGGTTCCGGCTCTGCCTCAGTCCCACCCAGGGAGGCAGCCTCCGTCTCCCGGGTGGTGTTAGGAATCTGTTAAGTCACTCCCGGTGGCCCGAGGCCATGTCACCCCCTCCAGGGCCTCCTCGCTGGGGCCTGAAACCAGGTCTCCTGCCCCTGGGCTTTCTGAGTTGGCGTGGATGGTTGATTGTGGCCTGTAACCTGTTTTGCCTCAGACCAAATGAAGAAGTTTTTAAAAAGAAAGCCTTAAAATACACATTCTCTGCTGCCCCGTGGGTCACCTGAGCTTCCCTACGGAGGGCTGAGGCTGGCAGCTGTGCCTCAGTTCCGGCTGTGTTCTGGGGGGATGGGGGATCCAGGGGGCGGGGGGTCAGCTGAGACTTGATGTGTCTCTGTCGTCATTTGACACATAGTGATTTTTTTAATTTATTTTTTTAGAGAGGAAGGGAGAGGGAGAGAGAAACATCAATGATGAGAGAGAATCTTTTTTAAAAATCTATTTTATTGATATTTTTACAGAGAGGGAGGGAGAGGGATAGAGAGTTAGAAACATCGATGAGAGAGAAACATTGATCAGCTGCCTCCTGCACACCCCTCACTGGGGATGTGCCCGCAACCAAGGTACGTGCCCTTGACCGGAATCGAACCCGGGACCCTTCAGTTCCCAGGCCAATGCTCTATCCACTGAGCCAAACAGGCCAGGGCGAGAGAGAATCATTGATCGGCTGCCTCCCGCACGCCCCTCACTGGGGGATCAAGCCGGCAACCCGAGCACGTGCCCTGACAGGGATCAAACCCGGGACCCTTCCGTCCACAGGCTGACGCTCTATCCACTGACCCAAACTGGCCAGGGCCATAGTGGTTTTTTAAATTAAATTTCTGGAGGTAACAGTGGTTACAACATAAATCCAGGTGCACACCATTATAATTTGACGTCTGCGAGCGTTGTAGCGAGCTCTCCCCCCGAGGCCAGTCTCCTTCACCCAGTTCGCCCTCACCCCTCTCCTGGGCAGCTGTCCCTTCGCTCTCTGTATCTGCGGGTTTGTTTCCGTTTTGTTCCCTTCGTTTTTAGATTCCACATGTGAGTGAAATCACGTGGTGTGGGTTTCTGTCTGAATTAAGTCACTTAGTGTAATAGCTTCTAGGTCCGTCCATCCGTCCGTGTTGTCACAGGGGTAAGATTTCACTCACTTTTATTGCTGAGTAATACTCCATTGTGTGTATGCATCGCAGCTTTTTAATCTCTTTCTTACTGATTTTAGAGAGAGAAACACGGATTTATTGTTCCACTTACTTATGCATTTATTGGTTGACTCTTTACGTGCCCTGACCGGGGATTGAACCCAACATTGCTGTATCGGGACGACGCTCCAACCATGAGCCGCGGCCAGGCCAGCCCCCAGCTGCTTTGCCAGCGCCCATCGACGGCACGTGGGCTGCTTCCCGTCCTGGCTGTTGCCGGTAACGCTGCATGGACATGGGTGCGCGTGTCTTTTTGAGCTGCTGTTTCCATGTTCCTTGGGTAAACACCCAGAAGAGGGATTGCCCGGTCATGTGGTCGCTGTTTTTAGTTTTTTTGAGGAAACGTCACACTTTCCCACGGTGGCTGCACCCCCCCCCCCCCCCCCCCAGCGTGGGCAGGCGCCCCGGTCTCCACGCCCTGGCCAGGGCTTGTTCTTCCTTGTCTGACGACACCTTTCTGGCAGGTGGGAGCTGGTACCGTGGGGGTGGGTTGCCTTTTCCTAATCAGCGGTGCTGAACGGCTCTCCATGTGCTTTTGGATGGAGCGTCCCCCATCTTCCCGTGGGTCATCGGTCCGACGCGGGTGAGGTTTTAAAGGAAAGCCTCCCCTACGCGTGCTGCTGCGTGTCCCTGCCCTGACGGCTGTTGGCTGCTCTGTGTTCTGGCTCCTACGTCGGGCACACACGGAGTAGCGAGTGCTACTTGGTCTTGATGGATTGCCCTTTCTCGGTATAAGACGTCCATCTTTGTCTCCTGTTACCTTTCTTGACCTGACGTTTATTCTGTCTGATGGAAGCATGGCGGCACCTGCTTCCTTCCGGATCCGCGTGCTGGGGTGCCAGCGTCCCCCTTCGTCCGAGCCTGTAGTCTCTGGAGCTGGGTGGGTCTAGTTTCTGGGTCCGTCGGCTGCTCTGAGCCTGGAGATGGGGAGCCCGTCCATTCCCCTCCGGTGACCAGTGCTGGCTGGTGTCTCCACGGTTCTTCCGGTTTCTGTCGCCGTTGTAGGTCGGTGGTGTGCTCTGACGTTATTCCCTGTTTTCTCTGTTTCCATGTCTCGTGCCTCCGCTCTGGGTATTTGTCTCAGATAAAGCCGTCCTTGTTCTTTCCAGCTTCTTATCTCCATCTGCCCGACAGGTTCGTGCACCCCTCCCCCCCCCCCCCCCCCCCCCAGGCATGCTGTTCTCCGCGACGGCTGTAGTTTTCTTAAACTGTGAGAGGACGCGTTTTGGGCAAATCAGAGCGGCAGAAAAAGCAATTCCTAAAAGAAATGGGCTTAGGGAACGAGTTACAGAGGCAACGGAAGGGCCGCGGGAGCCGGGAGCGAGGAAGCCGATGCCAAGGGGCTGGCTGGGCGGGCTGGAGGCAGGGCCGGCTCGGAGGGAGCGCCTGCAGTGGTCACTTGAATGCCCTTTGCCCTTTCCCTTTTATGCTCCATTAGGTGCTTAGCCCCCCGTGCTGCCTGTCCCCTTCGGTGGGAGCCCTGTCAGCCTCGCCCCGAGCCCCTCTCTCCTGCCTCGGAGGGTGCCCTGTGCAGGGGTCGGCCGGCGCTTCTGTGCTGAGCACACCCTCCGCTCCCTCCGGCCGCTGCTCTCGGCCAGAAGCCTGGGGCCTGGGCTTCCTCTGGGGACGGTCACCCGGCCGCCTGAGGACTCGGTTTTGTCCCTGACTTTGGACAGTTTTTCACAACGTGTCTTGTTACTTCCTGCCTTGAATATCCGGGGAGCCCCCCACCCCCCGGACCCACTGTCCCAGGTTGCCCTTTCCCTTTCGGGTGGAGTGGAGCGCTCCCCGCTCCCATGGAGTCTTGTCTGTCTGTCTGTCTGTCCGTCCTCCAGCCCCGGTTCTCCCAGGGGCTCGGCGCTGTCCCGTCGCCCTGGGCGGCCTTCTCATGGGGCCTCCGCTCCAGGGTCTGTCTGTCTGTCCCTTCAGAGTGTCCGTCTCTGGTCATGCTCACTGTGCGCGCTGGTGCTGTTGTGCGTCACGGTGTCTTGCTGCTCCGTGTGCTGCTGTGGATTGTCTGCGTGACTGACCTTGCTCTCTGGAGACTCGTCATTTCCTGTGCTGCCCGTCGCGTTGTTGGTGGTGTTTCGTGGCATGTGGCGGGCACCGGTCTTCACCGAGCGCTGTGGGTTTTAGAATTCAGCCGGTGGGCCACCACAGGCAGCTCAGAGGCCAGCAGATGGCGCTGTACACAAGGTGTGGTTCTGCCTGGGCGCCTGCTCCCTGTGGTCATGGGAGCCGCTGCCTGGGAGGATGGGCAGTCCTGCTGGGCTACTCCCGTCCTCCCCACGTCCCAGGACCGTGGTCTCCCTGCCTGGGGGGCGTACTCCCGCTCGTCTGGTTTCTGAGATGTTCGTTATCTCGCTGTCTGAGATGGAAGGGCCCCGTGGTCTCAGAGGAAGCCGAGACGGGCTGGTGGGCTGTCCCTTGGGGTGGACGCTGTGGCCCTGGGGTCCGTGCAGGTGGAGCTGTGGCTGTGGGTGCTGTCTGGAGGACCAGGCCGTGTGTGTGTGTGCACGTGTGTGTGTGTGTGATGAGGGCACACCTCTGTCAGCAGTGCCAAGGCAGAAACGGGCCGTGCATGTACATGTGTGTGCACATGTATGTGTGTGTGATGGGCACCCCTCTGTCAGCAGTGCTGAGGCAGGAATGGGCCCGTGCGTGTACGTGTGTGTGCACATGTATGTGTGTGATGGGCACCCCTCTGTCAGCAGTGCTGAGGCAGGAACGGGCTGTGCGTGTACATGTGTGTGCACATGTATGTGTGTGATGGGCACCCCTTTGTTGGCGGTGCTGAGGCAGGAATGGGCCGTGCGTGTACATGTGTGTGCACATGTATGTGTGTGGTGGGCACCCCTCTGTCAGCGGTGCTGCGGCAGGAACGGGCCGTGCGATGACCCGCACTGGCGCAGGGTTTCCTGCGAGTCTCGGGCCGGGCGGCCGGCCTGCTGCTGGCAGGATGGGTGTGCTGTGGGGACGGGACAGCCCGCCATGGCCCCAGGGGAGGGAAGCCGCGGCCGGGCCTCTGCACCCAGTGGTGTGCCCGCGGTGGGTTCCTGGCTGTGCTCCCCGTGTCACCGAGGCCCACGGACAGCAGGTGCTCCCGGCGCCGCCCGCACAGCTCCGTGCCGACCTGCTCCCTGCGCTTCCCAGGCGGCTCTGCTGCCCTGGACACTGCGGACGGGCCCGGCCCGCCGTCTGCCTCCAGTCCCTGCCGCTCTGGCGGCACCGCCCCTCCCCCGCCCCAGGTCCTGCCCTTGGTGACCCACCGTTCGGAGTGGGTGCCTCCCATGGAAGGGAGCGCACGCTGAGGAAGTGGGCGCAGCCACGGTGGGCGTTGTCCCGTCCTGTGTGCCGTCCGGCCGTTGGTTCTGCCCTGATAGGTGGGCGTCACCCAGGCTTTTGTGGTCCCTCTGACAGCCCTGGGCCTGAGTCCCTGCTGACGTCGTCCCAGTCAGGAGGCCGCAGGGCGCCCGGTCTGCTGCCCCGAGGCCCCGTCGCTGACCGCAGGGGCTCCGTGCAGCCGGGCAGGGCAGAGCGCCAGGACCCGGGGGGTGGGACCTCAGGAACCCGCACGCAGCCTGTGCCCGCTCTGGAGGGAGGCCCTCCCGCCGCCTCAGCTCCCGACCCCCTGCTGGGCTGCGTGGGGCGACCTGACTGGCTCTGCTCCGCTGCAGGTACATGTCGCAGAGCAAGCACGCCGAGGCCCGCGAGCTCATGTGCTCGGGGGCGCTGCTCTTCTTCAGCCACGGCCAGGTGAGCAGGGGCACCGCGGGGGGGGGGGGGGGCTGGGCGCTGTCTGTGGGCCGGGCCCTCGTGCCCAGCCTGGCGCCTGTCACCTGGGCTGCTGGGCTGTGTCTTCTCAACACAGAGCTTTCTCTCTAACCCTGTGGTTCTTGTCTGTTTCCATGTTTTGTAGCAAAACAGTGCTGCGGACCTGTCCATGCTGGTCTTGGAGTCGCTGGAGAAGGCAGAGGTGGAGGTGGCCGATGAGCTGCTGGGTGAGGCTTCTCGGGCGCTCACGGTTCCTTCCACCTGAGCGTTCAGGGCCGGCGTCTCACGTTGCAGCCCCTGCACACGCACCCACACACGGAGGCCTCCGTGCTGTGCCGTGCCGTGCTGTGCCGTCCCAGGGGTTCCTGCAGCGGCCTCTGCCCCCCAGCTATGCTCCCACCGCCGGGCAGGCTCCTCTGGGCATGGTAGGGTGCTCTGGGCCACACCGGGCCCGGCGGGGGGGGGGGGGGGGGGGTCCAGCAGGACCCGCCAGGGGCTGCCAGCTGCCTGGGAAGTGGTGGTGGTGTCCGTTAACGGTGGGGCGCTGTAGGAAGCTGAGCCTGGGTGCCCTCCCTGAACAGGGGTCTCTCTCTGCCGTTTTCAGAAAATCTGGCTAAACTGTTCAGTCTGATGGACCCCAACTCTCCGGAGCGAGTGGCCTTTGTGTCCAGGGCCCTGAAGTGGTCCAGCGGGGGCTCCGGGCGGCTGGGCCACCCCCGGCTGCACCAGCTGCTGGCCCTCACCCTGTGGCGAGGTAGGTCTGGGGCACGTGGGCTGGGAAGGCGGCAGGGGCCCCTGCGCGCCCGCGGCTTCTGCTTGTCATCACTGCGCTCCCGCCTTGGCCAGAGGACGGGGTTCCCTGTCGCTGAGCTAAGGCCGTGCCACACAGGCCGCCACCCTTGGTTATCACCTAGCGGGGGGCACCCCGAGGCGTGAGGCCACTGGGCCTGGCCCCTCCTCCCTGCCAGATCCCTGTAGAGCCGCCTCCGTGGGGACACGCTCCCCACCGCACGGGGCTGTTCTCCTCGCACTGCCCGCCTCTGCTCAGCGTCCAGTGCGCCTTCTGGCTCGTCTGCTCGGCGCAGGGAGAGGCAGGCGGGAAGCACCCGCCTCAGTGCGGCTCCTCACGGGGTCAGAGGGCTGCGCCCCACCTTGTGAGGCCGTGTGCAGTCAGTGCCTCCCCGCCTCACTCAGCGCGTCTCTGGGCTGTACCTGGGGACGCGTGCGCTCCTGTCCTCACGGGCCGCCCGAGGGGGTGCGGAGGGGCCCGGCCTGTGCGTTGGCAGCCAGGACCCAGAGGTACAGGCGGAGGCAGCTCCTCTGACGGGGCGGGTGAGCCTTGGCAGCGGCTCTGCACTCGCAGCAGCTGCCGGGAGCCAGCCTGCGGGCCGAGTGTGCGATTGGACCTCTGCAGCCGGGAAGGAGCGGGCAGGGAAGCAGCAGGAGCCCTGTGGCTACGCCGGCCAGCAGGCCCCTCCTCACGCCTCACGCTCCCTGTGAGCGCCTCCTCCACACTCAGCCTTTGCCCAGCGCTCGGGCCAGTCCCCTGTCCCTAGACCTCGGCCTGATGTCCCTGTCCCACGGGTCCTGCCTGGTGCTCGGTCCTCACGCACAGCCTGTCTGTCTCCACCCACAAGCCTCTGCCCGGAGCCCTGTCTGGTCTCGTTGCTGTAGTGCCAGGAGCCCTCGCCCGTCCTGCCAGCCCCTCCCGGGCGGGCCCAGCTCCTGCCTTCTCCTCGGGGGAGGGGGCTGTCTGCAGGGCCAGGTGGAGTCACCCAATCAGACCTGTGTTTCCCACGGCATTTATTTGGCACCGTCTCCCTGCCTGTGTCTGTGGGGCCCCGGAGCAGCGTGCACAGTGCAGACTCAGCCCTGGGCTGAGAGTTGCGGGCACGTGTGTGTAGTAGTAACGGCTTGAAACCAGGACACAGGCCTCGTATGTCCTGCCTGGGGCTCAGACCACGGGAGCCAGGCACAGAGTCCAGGGGGCCCCTCCCGCAGTCCCCACAGCTGTCGCAAGGCTGGGCGGAGGGCCCCCTGCAGAGCCTGGGCTGGCAGACCCTGTGGCCATCGCTGCACAGGCCCGGGCCAGGACTCGGGCAGGAGCCGCCTGCTGGCGGGAGCGGGGCGCAGGGACTCCTGACTCTCCCGCGAGGATGCTCTGACTGCCCTCTGGCCTGGGCACCTCGCAGTGACAGCCTCTCCCTTTGCAGAGCAGAACTACTGCGAGTCTCGGTACCACTTCCTGCACTCGGCCGACGGGGAGGGCTGCGCCAACATGCTGGTGGAGTACTCCACGTCCCGTGGCTTCCGCAGCGAGGTGGACATGTTCGTGGCCCAGGCCGTCCTGCAGTAGGTGTCCCACACGCTGTCAGCCCCGCTCCCATGGGCCCCTCACAGATGGGGGGGGGGCCTCTGGAATCACGTGACATCCCCACCGGGCCCTGCACAGACCGCGCCCCTCCCAGCTCTCGGGAGCCGTTGCAGTCAGGGGCTCCTGTGACATTTCAGTTGAGCGGTGAGAGAAGTAGGTTTTTGCATTTTATACGAACACTAGAAGCCCAGCGCACGAAATCACGGCTCCACCCACCCACGGCGCCTCGCTCTGCTTACCCCGCCCACCCGCGCGGTCTCTGGTCGCTTAGAGCCGTTGGGTTTATGATACAGAAGAGTCTTACCGCTGGCTTTTTTGTTTGGTTTGGTGTCTTGTCCCCTCCCCCGTTATCTCATGCTTTTGAGTTTCGGTGTCAGGCAGGACGGCGATGAGCAGTTTGAGCCGCGATGAGCAGTTTGAGCCGCGTCCTGCCATGTGGTGTGAACTGCTTTCCGAGGCTCTTTCACAGGCTGTGCCGGCCGCTCCGGATGTTTCTGCGTCGAAGCATTTTCCTCTGAGGACACTGGGTCTCCGTCCCTTAGGCCCTCTCCCACTCTGTTTTCTTTCCTTCGGTTTATCTGGAAAGTGTGGGAACTCACGGGGGGGAAGAGAGGTGCAGGGGTCCCGCTCGGCCACGCGGGGCAGGCACCCACCGTCAGCAGGGCCGCCCGGCTCCACGCGCTCTGCCTTTTCCCAGGCTGAGCCCGTCCCTTCCTGGCGGGAACATCTCCCGTGGGATACATGGGATTCCTCCCACAAACACGCCTGCCGTGTGGCCGGGCGCTGGGACGGGTGCTGTGTGATGGGAGGTCCTGCACGCGTCAGGCCTGACCCGACTGGAGTGCAGCAGGTGCCCCGTCCCGCCCACTGCCCGGCCAGTGGGTTCAGCGCAGACACCTCTGGAGTGGGCGTGGCTCTGCGTAGAGGGTCTCGAGCCCCTTCTCATGGAGCCCTCTTTGTGCCTTAAAAAAGTGACCCCGCCCCACGCACCTCGGCCCGCCTGCCCGCCTACCGCGGAGATGTCCTCCCTGGGCCCTCAGACCATTGGCCCCAGGTGCCGACAGGTGTGCGGACAAACTCATCCTCACCCGTCGCCTCCCACGCGTGTTACTCCCTTCAGCTGGAGGCGGGAAAGCCCAGCTTGCTCACGGAGGGCTCAGCAGGCCGGGCGTGCGAGTCCCCTCTGCCGTGGGGGCCGCGGCTGGGAGAGGGCCCACAGCTCACCGGTGGGCGGCAGGCCTGTTCCCACACGTGACGGCATGTGCTCGTTCCCAGGTTCCTCTGCTTAAAGAACAAAAGCAGTGCCTCCGTGGTGTTCACGACGTACACCCAGAAGCACCCGTCCATCGAGGACGGCCCTCCATTCGTGCAGCCGCTGCTCAACTTCATCTGGTTCCTGCTGTTGGCCCTAGACGGGTGAGTGAGGGAGGGTGTGGGAGTGAGTGCATAGATGTGAGCGTGTGCGGGGTATGTGGGTGTGTGTAGGTATGGGTGTACGTGGGAGTGAAGGTGTGTGAGTGGGAGGGTGTGGGTGTGTGAGTGTAGGCGTCTGAGTCGGGAGTGTGGGTGTGGGCTGTGAGTGTGGTGTGTAGGCGTCTGCGTGGGGGGGAGTGGGGGTGGCCTTTCTGTCCCGTCTCCCCCCCCCACCCCCCCGTGTCTAGAGACCACAGAGCTGTGCCCCCTGCTGTCTCGTTTCAGAGGCAAACTGACTGTGTTCACGGTGCTGTGTGAGCAGTACCAGCCGTCCCTCCGGCGGGACCCCATGTACAACGAGGTGAGGCCCGCGGGCGTTGGGCTCGGCAGGAGGGGCCTCCGTGGGGGGCGGATGGGGGCCACGGCGTCCCTCACGCATGTCTTTGCTCCGTCAGTACCTCGACAGGATAGGACAGCTCTTCTTCGGGGTGCCGCCCAAGCAGGCGTCTTCCTACGGAGGCTTGTTAGGTAAGGCCCGCGGGGCGGGGCGTGGAGGGCGGGGCCATGGAGGGCGGGGCCACAGAGGGCCGGCTGCCTGCCTCCCTGTTCGCGCCCCCCCCCCCCCCGCCGACTCACCACCCGGGAAGGAGGGCCCAGGAAGGAGGCCAGGTCTCTTCTCGGCTGGGTGTTGTGGTGAAGGGCACGTAACGTAACTGCCGTTCTCACCGCCTCCGAGTGCAGTTCAAGGGCCATAAGGACATTCACGTTGTGCAGCCCCCACCTGGACCTGCCCCCGCCCCTCCCGCCTGCTCCTGGCTCCTCACTCAGGCGCTCGCACAGCGTGTCCTGTATGCTCGCTCGCTCGCAGGCGTCCCCAGGGAGGTGCAGGTGGCAGGTGTCCTTTCAGGTTAATAGTCCGTGTGCGTCACGTGCACGTGTGTCCCTCGCGGGTCACAGGCCGGCTCCCGCCGTTGGCTCCGTGAACATGGGTGTGCCCGTGTCTGGGGCCTCCCGTGCGTGGGTGCAGGCCCTGCAGGGAGCTGCTGGGCCCACGTTGGTTCCGTGCTCACTGACAGCGGCTGCCCGACAGCGTCCCCGCAGGTGCAGGGCGGGAGCCCCAGGGTGTGAGGGCCCCTCGTGGTGGCCGACCTGCACGTCCATCTTTTCACGGGCTCCTTGGCCATCCGTGTGTCTGTCCTTGGCCATCCGTGTGTCCATGCAGCCATGTGACCTTTTTGAATTGGGAGTGTCGTCAGGAGGGCGTGGGAGGCGGGGGGCGTGGAAGGCGGGTGTGGGGGGTCGGCTCTGACGGGCGCTTGCTTCCAGGCAACCTTCTGAGCAGCCTCATGGGCTCCTCGGAGCAGGAGGGCGAGGACAGCCAGGACGACAGCAGCCCCATCGAGCTCGACTGACGCCCGCCTGCACGGAGAGGCGCCTGCCTGGCGGCGGGTTCGAGGGCCTGGCCGCGCTCCCGGGCCGCGGTGGTTCTGTCGGCTGCCGGTGTGCCCTGGCTGAGGGCACGGGCTGTGTGGCGTGGCCTCCGGTTGACCCACAATAAAGCACAGGCTTGCGCGCCACCGCCTCTCCGTCCTTTGTTCGGGTTTGCTTTGGGGGCCGCGGGTCGACACAGGACCGGGTCGGGGGGCTGCCACCGGCCGCCCACGTGGACGCCTGTGCCAAATCCCGGAGCCATGCCTGCACGGTGGCATCGCAGACGTCGGAGCTGCCGGACGCCGCCTCGGGATGCAATATTTATTTCCTGGTGACGATTCCTTCCCCGCGGCCTAGGTTTTAACCAAGTGCCCGACCCGCGCGAGCAGCCCGGCCCTCTCAGCTCTACCAGATGCTCCCGGGATGACAGCCGGGACACACTTTATTTTTTCACAACTAAAGTCAGAGTTGTAGATTATTATACAGCGATCATGCATGAAGGAGCGGACTAGACCATTCTATTTGCTGTAAAAATGGAATCTAAAGGGAGGTGTGTTCATCGTTGAATTTAAATAAATTCTTTCTACTGGGCTTTGCTGTGCTTGCCCTTTGTGGGGGCGCTGGGGCGGGGCGCTGTGCCTGGCGGAGGGACGGCACCGACCATGGGAATCTCCTTTGAGTTCAGAGAAGCCAGACCTGCCAGCAGGTTCAGTCGCAGCTTCTGCGAGCGGCTGGGGAGTCGTCGGTGCTGATGGGCCCGGAGGTTGGAGTCCCCTACCAGCTGCCCAAGGGTTCTCTGGGGCGGTTGGGGGGGCCATGGGGAAGGTGGGGTGCAGGGTCAGAACCCACACGACTCCCCCAGTCCCGCCAGGTTTGAAACCATGAATTGCACCCAACGGGGTAGGTTTGGGGACACAGAGCAGAATGCAAGTCTGTGTGATTGCTCAGGGCTGATGCTAGACCCACAGCCAGCTGGGCAGCTGTGCACAACAGGCCACGCACCCCCTTGGGGTCTGCTCGCCTCTCCCTCCTCGGCCCCAGGGCCCCCTCTGAGTCCCAGGCTCAGCTGTCTGTCCTGACCACGTGCCTGGGGCCTGCAGCGCCCGGGGCCAGGGAAGGCGGCTGGGACGGTGAGGTCACCTGGGAACACGTTCTGGGCCGCGTGTGCCCTGTGTGTCCGCCAGGGGCCCAGCAGGCGGCTCGGTCAGCACAGGGGCTGAGTCCAGGAGCCTGCACTTGACCCCTCTGCCCACAGCCACCAACACAGGTGGCCCCGCCCACCAGCCCTGTGTGGGCAGGTCTCCCGCCCTCCCCCAGGCCTAACGCTGTCCTCTGATTCCTTGTTAGGTTGTTGGTCTCCTGGGGCACGCACACGCACACGCACACGCTCACAGACACTTGCACCTCTGGCTTCAGGGCGGGTCTAGGTCGGTTGGAGGGGGCGGTTGCAGCTGGCCCTGCCTGGAGGGGCCTCGGGGTCTCCCTCAGACTAGTGATCCTGCCGCTGGCTGCAGTCCCGACTCTGGACTCTGAGCGAGCGTGGACGGTGGGGCGGGGCTGCGGGGGCGGGGCAGCGGCCGGTTCTAAGGAAGGGACCCACCGACTGCCCCTCTGGGTTGGGCACCTCAGGCAGGACGTGTTCGCTCCCCAACGCGGCCATCCTGAGGACCCTGCCCGGCTGAGCTGAACAGAGACAGGCCAATGAGGGGGCCCCTTGCAGCACCCCCATCTAGGTTTACAGCTGGTCTGAGCTGGCCAGCAGGAGTGGGCTCAGGGGAGGAGGGAGGGCAGCCCCTGGTGCCCCCCACCCACACCTGGGTGACGGGCACGTCCTGGGCACGCCCCCTTCCCTGCTGTGGGCAGGTCCTCCTGGGCCCACGGCCCCCACACCAGCCTCCAACACGCGGATCAAGCCACAGCACAGCCCACTTTATTCCAGGCTGTGACGGGGGCTGGAGGGAAGCAAACACCCTGCTCTGAGGCGCTCCCCTGGCCTGGGCTCCCCTGGGGGTCATGGTTTGGTGGATGGGACGAGGGGCTGGGGCTGGAGGCAGCCAAGGTATCTGGCAGGTGACCCCTCCACCTCACCCAGGCACTGGGGCCTCCTGGGGAAACGCCCCCACGCCACCCCCTCTTCCCACACCTGTCCTCACAGACGCCCTCCAAGGCGGGGAGCTAGGGCACCTGGGACGTCTTGGGGCTGTGACTGCTGACGACTGAGCTGAGCTCAGGCCTCCTTCCTCCAAGGGGTCAGAGCAAGGTCAGGCCTGGGAGTGGGGGTCACTGGGCAGCGCTGAGCCCTGAACTGGGCCTGTGAGGTGCCCCGGGGGGCTGGGGGCAGGCAGCCTGGGCTGGGCACTAGGTGGGGGCCTCTGACCCCAGGACCCATGGCTTGAGGGCCAGGTCTGTGTCCACCCCCCCAACCCCCGCTCCAGCCCCCAGACCCCACGACTAACACAGCAGAGGCTCAATAAATACTTGTTGAGGGGGCGGGGGGAGGGGAGGGGCGGAGGGAGGGGAGGGGAGAGGGGCAGCACAGGGGGCCTGCAGGCCACCCGCTCCCCCACAGTCCAGCCTCCTGGTCGGGGTGGGTCCTGCTCAGGGGGATGGGTGGCAGGGAGGAAGGGTGGTCAGTGGGCCGGGGCAGGGAGGGAGGGGGCAGCAGCATGATGGGGTCAGAGGTCAGACAGGTTGGCCCACGATGAGGTTCTAGAGAAACAGGTCCTGGTGGTGAGGGCTCAGGGCCCCGCGGAGCCCAGACTGCCCCCGGGACTGAGCCTGGGCCGTCCTCGGGCTGGTGGCCGGCTTCCTCGGTCCGCAGGCCCTCGTCCGCAGCCCCACGGCCAGGCCGGATGAGTCCAGTCCTCGGCCCCGGACCAGCGCTCTAGGGCTTGTGTTTGAAGTGAGCTTCCACTGGAGAAGGGACAGACGCTGGGCTTGGTCACAGACGTGCAGGTTGTCAATGCCCCGCCCCCCGGCCAGCCCTGCCCGCCCTCACCTGCGTACTCCTGGGGCAGCATGGGCCTGTCCACCACCTTCCGGAAGGCCTCCACCCACGCCCGCTGCTCCGGCTCCGTCTCACAGGCCAGCAGGAACCTGCGCTCCGGCGTGACGATGGTGATGCCGTGGGGCCAGTGGTGGCCCTGGGTGGACGGCGGGAGCCCGTCCAGCACCGTGTAGCCGCTCTCCCTGCTGCCGATGAAGACCTCCCCCCGGGCGAAGGCGTCCTGCGGGCGGGGACAGGCTGACCGGCATCCCCCCGCCACACCGGGACCCCGAGCCTCCCCTCCCCGTGACCGGCATCCCCCCACCACGCCGGGACCCCGAGCCTCCCCTCCCCACAGCAGAGCTGCCCCTGCGGGTGCCCAGCCTCAGGTGCGGGAGCAGGAGGCCCGACCCCCGCCCGGCGCGGCCCTGCCTACCAGGGGGTCCTTGAAGTACATGAGCCTCCGGTCGTCCATGGTGAACCAGCGCCTCCGGAACCCTTCCGTCTGCTGTGGGTCAGAGCGGCCGGGGTCCTGACGCGGCCCCTCCCCCGTGACCACAGCTCGCACCGGGCGGGGCGGGGCCGTGCGTCCATCACCCAGCAGCGCAGCCTCCCCGTGCTCCTGTGGGCACCTGCCCAGGGCCCGGCACCTGCTGCTCCTCCTGCTGAGCCCCCTCCACGGCCCCAGCCTGGCCTCCCGCCCGCAGGTGCCTCGCCCTCCCTGTGGGCCCCGGCGGGTCTGGGCTGGGGGGCCACCCGGGTCCTGGGCCGGGCCCAGCAAGCACAGGTACGTGAAGGAGGGGCGGGGCCTGACCTGAGGTCCCCTCCCCCTGGTGGTGGGTCAGTGGGGCCCCTGCGCTTACAAAACATTTTGGGGGCCCAGGCCGTCCACACCCAGATGACCCGCTAGAACTGCACAGGCAGGTTGAAGCCTCGCCGGAGGGTGGCTGCACTTCCACCACCACCCCCACCCCCACCCCCCACCCTACCCCCCAACTCCACCCCCAACTCCTAACTCCACCCCCAACTCCACTCCCAACTCCACCCCCACCCCCACCCCCACCCCCACCCCCCACCTCCACCCCCAACCCCCCACGACTGACGCTTCCACCTCCATGACACCCCCCATGACAGGCCAATCACGGAGCGCGGCCTGGGAGCCGATGGGACGCACCTTGGGCCCGGTCTTCTCCATGTAGCCCTCCTTCAGGTAGTTCCTGGTCAGCTTCGGCACCAGCTGGGGGGAAGGTCCTCTGTCCAGCTGTCTCCCCCTCCCAGCCCCCCACCCCACAGCTTGGGGCAGAGCCTCAGAATAAAGGAGGGCTGCTGTGACCACTTCCGGGGGCCACAGAGGTCAGGGGGCCACCGGTGGAGGGGGTCACAGCGTCGGGGTGGGGCCCAGCCCCCCACCCCAGGGGCATCGGCGGCAGCTGCCACTCACGTCGGCGTCGCTGGCCCCCGGGAAGGCCACCTGAAGGTAGTGGAGGCGGGCGGCCCGCAGCGCGTTGAACCAGTCGGCCATCTCCTGGGGGTGGAGCGGGTGTGGGCTGCAGCCTCCCACGGGCCCCCCACGAGGCCTCCCCAGAGCCCTGCCCTCTGCCGCGGCCCGGCCCAGGGGCTGAGCATCAACCCATGAACGGGGGGCCACGGTTCGACTCCCGGTCAGGGCACCTGCCCGGGCTGTGGGCTCGATCCCCAATGAGGGGCGTGCAGGAGGCAGCCGGCCCATGGTCCTCTCATCATGGATGTTTCTCTCTCTCCCTTTCCCTTCCTCTCTGAGATCAATAAAAAAAAATTTTTAATGTTAAAAAAAAAAAAAAAAAAGCCCTGCCCGCCTCCCGCAGGCCCTTCCTGGAATCACTGAGAATGGGATGGCTGGAGGGATCCCCGAAAGCTCACATTGGGCCATGACACCCCCACCCTGCCCACTGCACCTCCAATGAGCGTAGGCTCACAGCACGGCCACCAGGCCCCCCTCCACCCACCTGGCAGGAACTCCTCGTACCATCTCCGCCGCTTCCTTCCCACCGCGCCTACACCTCTCAGCTGTGCGGCCACAGGCCCTTTGCACATGCCATTCCCCCTTCCTCCCCGCGGTCCTCGCCCCCGGTTACCCCTCCCCGTTGTCCGCTCTCACTCCCCCGGTTGGGATTTTAGTTCCTTGGCTCCGACTGATGCCTGCCTCCTGCCAGGCCCCCCTCTCTCCATGGGCACAGCCACGCCAAACAGGCTCACCCCCTCCACGCCCAGGTCCTGGCCCCCAGCAGGGCCCACACCCTCTCTAGGGAGGAAGGGCCCCTGAGGTCCCTGGGCTCCCTGCACTGCCCTCGCCTGCCCTGCTCGGTCCCCACAGGAAAGAGAAGCCGAGGCTCCGATGAAGCGGGTTTGCCCACAGGCCTGGGCCAGGCTCCTCGGGGAACAGTCAAGCCTGTTCACTCTGCGTGAGGGGTGCCCTCTAAAGGCCGAAACCCAGGAGCTGGGGACGAACAGCCGGGAGAGGCCACAGTGAGGCTCCAAGAGGTCAGGGCCCGACAGTGACAGCCGGGCCACGGGAGAAGGAGCCTGAACCACGGGGGGAGGAGGAGGAGGGGAGATGGAGGAGGAGGAGGAGGAGGGG
This sequence comes from Cnephaeus nilssonii, assembly GCF_951640355.1. Classification (NCBI taxonomy): domain Eukaryota; kingdom Metazoa; phylum Chordata; class Mammalia; order Chiroptera; family Vespertilionidae; genus Cnephaeus; species Cnephaeus nilssonii. The sequence continues at coordinate 108,951,002 of NC_137076.1, read as the reverse complement.
AAGGAAGAGGAGGGGGAGGAGATGCAGGGAGAGGGGGAGGGGGAGGAGAGCCGAGAGGCAGCCCAGCCTGTGCACAGCCCCAGGAGCTGGGAAGGGGGAGCCGGGTCTGGGGTGTGGGAGGGGATCTGAGCAGAAGACCTGCTGGCTGACTGCCCCCTCCCCCTCCCCCCACGGGTGATGGAGGCCGACTCTGCAGAGGGTGGAAGAGAGGGTGGCGTGGGGGGAGGTGTGCATGTGGGGACACACCCAAGCCCAGAGCCCCGTCCCGCAGCTGGCCCTGTGCTGGGTCCGGGGCGCCGGCAGGAGGCGTCTCCTCCGGGGGGTCTGACCAGCCCCCAATTTCAGGAAATCTCCGCGTGGAGAAGGAAGCACGGGCAGGCAGACAGGAAGGGGCATCGATGGAGATAAGACGACAGTCGTGGAGGACCCTGTGCCTTTGACAAGGTCACGCCAGCCGAGAACAAGAACAGAAACAAAAGACCTGAAGACCAGCCTGAAGAAATTTCCCAGAAAGCAGAGGGGAAGGAGGAAGTGGGCGTGGGGGGGATGCGTGGGGCTGGCTTCTGAGTCGCAGGAGATTCGGAAAGAACGAGAACTGAGACGGCGGAGGAGGAACCTGCCGAAGAGACAGGTGGAGAGGGAACTGCCTGCCGTCCCGGCTCCTGGGTCCCGGCTCCTGGGTCCCGGCTCCTGGGTCCCGGCTCCTGGGTCCCCGGCTCCTGGGTCCCCGGTTCCTGGGTCCCGGCTCCTGGGTCCCCGGCTCCTGGGTCCCCGGCTCCTGGGTCCCGGCTCCTGGGTCCAGGGTCCTGGGTCCCCGGCTCCTGGGTCCCCGGCTCCTGGGTCCCCGGCTCCTGGGTCCCGGCTCCTGGGTCCCCGGCTCATGGGTCCCGGCTCCTGGGTCCCCGGCTCCTGGGTCCCAGCTCCTGGGTCCCCGGCTCCTGGGTCCCGGCTCCTGGGTCCCCGGCTCATGGGTCCCGGCTCCTGGGTCCCGGCTCCTGGGTCCCGGCTCCTGGGTCCAGGGTCCTGGGTCCCCGGCTCCTGGGTCCCCGGCTCCTGGGTCCAGGGTCCTGGGTCCCGGGTCCTGGGTCCCCGGCTCCTGGGTCCTGGGCTCCCGGGTCCCCAGCTCCTGGGTGCCCGGCTCCTGGGTCCCCGGCTCCTGGGTCCCCGGCTCCTGGGTCCTGGGCTCCCGGGTCCCCAGCTCCTGGGTGCCCGGCTCCTGGGTCCCCGGCTCCTGGGTCCCCGGGCTCCTGGGTCCTGGGCTCCTGGCCCGGAGGACAGGCCGACCCCCAGCACAGGACAGACCCGTCTGGTCCCGGGGTCCGTGCCGCCGCACCTCCCAGGCCAGAGTCCAGGTCCGGCCACGGAATCGGAGGAGCAGAGCCTCCCACATGGGCCAGGTCCACGGAGACTCGCTCCCACGCTCTCTCCCGGGAAGCAATGGAAGGGGCGTCCCCAGCGGAGGCAGGAAACGGTCAGCCCAGGAGTGAGTCGGACTGCAGGACAGACGCCCGCTGCCTGGGGGCCGGGCTGGCTCCGAGGCCGTAGATAATCCGTGGAGAGAGAGAGAGTGTGTGTGTGTGTGCGGGGGGCGGGGGGCGGTTATAAGCACGCAGGTAGCTGCATGGGGAAGACAGCGTCAGCGCCAGGGAAAGTAAGACTCACGGGAAAGAAAAGAAACTAGTTTGCCCTCCGGCTCAGGTCAGAGAGCACACGTGGTCACGGCCAGGTGAACTATACAGGTGGGCAACCTTGCAGTGAGTGAGAGTGAGAGTGAGTGTGAGTGTGACTGAGAGTGAGAGTGTGTGTGAGTGTGTGTGAGTGGGAGTGCGTGTGAGAGTGGGAGTGCGTGTGAGTGAGAGTGAGAGTGAGAGTGAGTGTGAGAGTGTGTGTGAGTGTGTGAGTGTGAGTGCGTGAGTGTGTGTGCGTGTGTGAGTGAGTGAAGTGAGTGTGAGTGTGAGTGAGTGAGTGTGAGGCGGGCGGGCAGTGCTGGGGGCCGGCCTCTATAGGAGGTCATGGCACAGCCGAGCAGACGGCCTGGCAGCTGTCAGTCACACAGGCAGCTCTGGGAGGAGGCGGAGCGGAGCCGGGGACCTGTCCCCCGACCCGCACACCCACCGCAGGCCGCCGGCCGCAGGGGAGAACCCCCGGGGGCGGGGGGACAGTAAACTAACGGTTGGTCAGTTTCAGCCCAGCACCGGCAGCTGCACAGCCCTGACCGGCCGAAGCCACCGGCACGCGCTGGGCGGGCAGGAGCCGGTGGGCGAGGACCCCTCAGACGTGGCCTGTGTGTCTGGGCGGCTCTGGTCACGGAGGGGCCACCACCGCTGTCCACCTCCCCTCCAGCCAAAGGGACAGCCAAGGACTTAAAGGGCCAGGGCCCTCTTTTTGCCCCTTCATTTAAAAAAAAAAATTTTTATTGATTTCAGAGAGGAAGGAAGAGGGAGGGAGATATAAACATCAACGATGAGAACCGTGGATCAGCTGCCTCCTGCACGCCCCACACTGGGGATGGAGCCCACAACCCCGGCCTGTGCCCCGACCAGGAATCGAACCCTGACCTCCTGGTTCATAGGTCGATGCTCAATCACGGAGCCCCGCCCACTGGGCTCGCCCCATCTTTCTTTGCTTTACCCCTGTGGGAGCCAGACATTGAAGACCAGGGCACCCCCAAGAAGCTGCACGTTCGGGGGATTAGAAAGTGGCCACGTGTGACCAGAAAAGGCCCGAGAGGACGTTAACTTACAGCTCAGATTGTCTCAGCACAGAACAGCCCCCAACTCACACTCACGCTCACACTCTCTCACACTCACACACACACACACTCACACACACTCTTACACACACACATACACTCACACACACACTCACACACATTCTCACACACATTCTCACACACACACACACATACTCACACTCACACTCACACACACACTCTCACACACACACACACATTCTCACACACACACACATACTCACACACTCACACACACACATACACTCACACACACACATACACTCACAACACACTCACACACACACATACTCACACACACACTCACACATACACTCACACACACACACACACACTGACAAACACACCCTCACACACTCACACACACACACTCACTCACACACACGCGCACACACACACTCACACACACTCACACACACTCACACACACTGACAAACACACCCTCACACACTCACACACTCACACACACACACACACTCACACACACACATACACTCACAACACACTCACACACACACATACTCACACACACACTCACACATACACATACACTCACACACACACACACACACTGACAAACACACCCTCACACACTCACACACACATACTCACTCACACACACGCGCACACACACACTCACACACACTCACACACACTCACACACACTGACAAACACACCCTCACACACACACTCACACACACACACACACACTCACACACACACATACACTCACACACACTGACAAACACACCCTCACACACTCACACACACACACTCACTCACACACACGCGCACACACACACTCACACACACTCACACACACTGACAAACACACCCTCACACACTCACACACACACACTCACTCACACACACGCGCACACACACACTCACACACACTCACACACACTGACAAACACACCCTCACACACTCACACACACACACACACACTCACACACACTCACACACACACATACACTCACACGCGCGCACACACAGAATGAAGGACCCGCCCAGCCCGTGCCCACCTTCCCGTCCTCGTGGTAGATGAAGATGTTGCGGGTGCTGTTGTCCTTCAGGTAGGTGACCTGCAGGCCGTGCGGGTGTCCGATCTTGGCCGGCTGGAAGGTGGCGTTCAGGTGCTCGATCTTCATGACGGCCTTGGGCTCCTTGGCCTGCGAAGCAGCGCCGGGCTCAGTGCCAGGCGGCAGGGGGTCTCCACGCTCGGGAGCGGGAGCGGGCGGGGGCTCTGTGGGTGCCCTCTGGGCCTGGGCTCCGGGCCTGGAGTCCACAGTGAAGGCTCCCCCGTGGGGAGGACGCGGGCGAGGCTCCGCTGACCTGCCAGCCGGGACGGCCCGCCCTCGCCCTGTGCCCGGCCGGCCCCGTGCTTATCTGCATCGCAGGTGATGTTCTGACCTGGAGCCAGTCTACGGGTGGGTCTGCCAGACACAGGCCTTGGGGACCCTCGCACCCCCGACATGTTGCCTGGGGGGCCCAGGGTCAACCCAGCATGTGTGGTCCTGTCCCTTGGAGCCTGGGAGCACCCCGGTTCCCAGCACCCCAGGCCGGGCTCGCAGTGACAGACCCAGCGTTGGGCGGGGTGCGGGGGGCACGTCCCTGAGGACGAGGAAGTCCCCTAGAGCTGCGTGCGGGCAGCTGGGGACACGGACACGGCGCCGCTGCCCCGGGGGGCCCTCCCCCACCACTCACATCACCCTCCCCCCCCCACCTCCCTGCTCACGTCGTTCCTGTTGAAATACTTGAGGACGCCCTCACGCTCCGTCAGCACAAACTTCCGGCTCAGGAACTGCCCGTTGTCCCGGCCGCGCTTCCAGAGGTAGCCCTCGCGGTAGCCTGCGGGGAGGGGACGCGGTCAGTCACGGCGGACAGAGCGGGCCACCAGCCCGACGCCCGGACGCTGGCTGACCGGCCGAAGGGGCCTTGGCCAGGGGACAGGCCACGGCCTTCGGGTCACGCGCTCGGGGCGCAGCCTCTTCCACGGGCCGGCAGGACCCGGCCGGACGGTGCCCTCACCCCCAGCCCCGCCCGGGACGAGGCCCGCCCGCGCCCGACACCGCCCATCTCCTCAGGCCCAGAGGAAGCACTTCCTGTTCCCGCCCCTTCGTACAGGAGGGGAAACTGAGGCTCGGCGACCGAGTCCTGGCCGAGCCCTGGCGGGAAGGGGAGCCGCGGCCACAGGCCTGGAGCCCTCGCCCCTGCCCTGCCCGCCAGGCCCAGCAGGTGGCAGCAGAGCCCAGGACAGGGGCGTCCCTGTGCACAACATGGGACACAGCCCAGCGCCCCAATGACAGAGCTGTGGGTCAGCCCTGCCGCCTGGCCCTGCTCCTGTCAGCCGTGCTGAGGCCGGGGCTCCCCAGCCCGGCCGGCCCCCCAGGGCTGAGTCTAGCGGGGAGCCTGCCCAGATCTCAGGGGGCAGATGCCCGGATCTCAGGGGGCAGATGCCCGGATCTCAGGGGGCAGGTGCCTGGATCTCGGGGGGCAGGTGCCCGGATCTCGGGGGGCAGGTGCCCGGATCTCGGGGGGCAGAGTCAGTGTGCCTGTCTCCCAGCTGAACCTCACAAATGACTCGACCCCCCACCAGCCGCCAGGGGGATGCCGCGGGCCCACTGTGTGCTGCACTGACGTCCTTAAGGCTTCCAACAACAACCCCAGACTGGGCGCCAGGCCCCCACTACACGGACGGGGAAACCGAGGCACAGGCAGGCTCTGTCCCTGCCAGGAAGCCCCTGGCTCCGCCGCCCCCCTATGTCCCTGTGACATTCAGGGCAGAGGTGGGGGGGCGGCCGGACCTCCTGCTCTAAACAGGAGGCTCAGGGGGCAGGGAGGGGGCAGGGAGGGGGGGCGGCCGGGAGAGCGGTGCTCGGCCTCGGCGGGGAGTCTGTGTCTGTCGGTGCCGGGGCATTGTCTGCGGTGAAAGGCTGCCATTGAGCTCTGGCTGGAGGCGGGCGGGTGTGGGAGGGGCCGGGGCAGCTGCTCCGGGGTCACCGGCCGGCGGGGCCTCGGGGACCTGGCCCAGGGGCCGCCCACATGACCTCGGCCGAGGGGGTGGGAGTGCCGGGCTGGTACCTGCCCGAATGGGCCACCTGGAGCCCGTACCCGCCACAGCCGCGCTCCGACGGCAGGTGCTGCCTGGCCTGAGTGCCCGCGCTGCCGTGGCCTCCCGTCCTGTGCACGGAGGTGCCCCCAGGTGCCCTCGCCCACCTGCCCCCAGCGCAGGCCCTGCACCCGGTTCCCATGTGGCTGCGTTCCACGCTCGGGACACGCTTGAAGGCTGCTGGCCGGCGGCTGTCCAGTGTCCCTCAGGCTGTTTCTGTTTCTGTTTCTGTGCATGTTGTCAGCGTCGGATGGTGATGCCCATGGTGGTGACTCTGTGGCGGTGACTCCGTGGCCGTGACTCCGTGGCGGTGACTCCGTGGCGGTGACTCCGTGGTGGTGATTCCATGGCAGTGACTCATGGCGGTGATTCCATGGTGGTGACTCCGTGGTGGTGACATCCATGGTGGTGACTCCGTGGCGGTGACTCCGTGGCGGTGACTCCGTGGCGGTGACTCCGTGTGGAGAGGCCGTGGTGATGTGTGAGGCAGAGCTGGTCACCAGGAAGGGGGTCTGATGGGGGCCAGTGCCTTTCCCTTTGTCCTCAGCGTCAGGACCACACCCTCGGAGGCCAGCGTCCATGCAGGTCTTGTCCACGAGGGGCTCCTGGCTCCACGCAGCCTCCACGTCTGCACTTCTCCGCGCTCGTTAGCTGGTTTCTGCTGAGAGAGGGCGTCCCGCCCCCTCCTGGTTCACCCGTCGGTCTGTGGGGACCACGGACGTGTCCGTCATTATTCATCTCGTCGTCGGTCAGACTGTCCACTCCGGCCACCAGGAGCCTCTCCCGCCGCCCGGCCGCAGGCTGCCCCTGCGGTGCCCGGGGCGAGCGCGGCTCCTCGGACCAGGACGCGGCAGCCTGTGAGCCGGCGCTTCCCACTTCTCCTCCGGGACTTCCTTCCGCGAGAGAACGCCTTCCGTGAGACGTGTTCAAATCTGGCGGCAAATCGAGGCGGGGCAGGAAGTGCCCCTGGGAATCCCCACGCTCCTCACAGACCAGACCCAGGGCCGGGCTGGGGCCGGGTCGTCAGCCCTCCCGTAGGGCGCTCATCGCTCGTCTGCTCCTGTCCCTGCCCCTGCCCCTGCCCCTGCAGCCCAGGGCGTGGGCATGGGGTGTGGAGGGACCTCTCCTCACAGCCCCATTCCAGGCAGCACACACCCACGGGGGTGACAGCCTCCAGGCACGGGCCACCCCGGCTTCGTGGCACCGCCACAACGTCCCCGCTCTGCCCCCACCTGTCCCTGCCGGGACCTGCTCGCCCTGCAGTGCCGCCCACACCGGCCAAGAGGGCCCGGCGCAGCCCTGCGGTCGTCACACAAACCCTGCGCACTCAGGCCTGGCTGTGAGGGGCCGGGACTCTGAGCAGCAGGTGGCCCAGCCCACAGCCAGGAGGCCCCGCGCCCGACACGCGTTCAGACCAGTGAGCCCGTCCTGTCCCAGGTCCCTCACGGCTCTGCAGCGCCAGGAGGGAGGGGACGGGGACGGGGACGGGGACATGGGGACGGGGACACGGGGACGGGGACAGGGCAGCCGCCTCACCTGCTGAGTACGGCTCCTGCTTCTCGGGGTCGGTGAACTCCTGCCGCTCGTACTTGGCCCGGATCCACTGTTCGCGCAGGAGGCTGGGGACAGAGCACAGGCGGGAGCTGGGCTGCGTGGACGTGCGGCTCCCGGGACGGGCGGGAGCTGGGCTGCGTGGACGTGCGGCTCCCGGGACGGGCGGGAGCTGGCCTGCGTGGACGTGCGGCTCCCAGGACGGGCGGGAGCTGGCCTGCGTGGACGTGCGGCTCCCGGGACGGGCGGGAGCTGGCCTGCGTGGACGTGCGGCTCCCGGACGGGTGGGAGCTGGCCTGCGTGGACGTGCGGCTCCCGGCAGGGCGGGCGGGAAGCCGGAGCGCGTGGCCAGGCCGGGAAGGCAGGCGGAGGGCCCAGCTCCGGTGTGTGAAACCGCTGGCTGGTCAGATGCTGTATCACTAACACTTCCCCTTCCTAGAACACGGAGATGGAGCCCACACCCCATGGTTCACCCATTTAAAGGGATCCATTCGGCGGCCTCAGCATAGTCACAAGGAGTGCAGCCACCACCACAACCCAGTTCCAGAACATTCCATCACTCCCAACAGAAACGGTGCCCGTTAGCAGTCACTCCCCAGACCCGAACCGTTTTGGGACTGTTTCCTCTCTGAGCACCTGAGTTCAGGCAGCCGCAGGGCGCGAGGTGCGGGGCAGTGGGGGGGGAGGGGGGACAGGGGGCGGGGGCACGGCTTTCCCTTTAATATGAGTCCCTGGTGGTGAGGGAGGCTGGACTCCTGCCAGGACTTAGAGACGGATCAGGCCCCGCCCATCCAGGGTGAAGCCCCGCCCACATCAAGATACCCACACGGAGGCCCCGCCCCGTCCAGGATGAGGCCCCGCCCACATCAAGATACCCACACTGAGGCCCCGCCCACGTGGAGGCCCCGCCCCCAGTGGGGTCCTGTGGCTCCGGGGGGCAGGGAAGGGCCCTCGGGCTGAGGCAGCTCAGAGGACTCGGGGCCTTTGGAGTCAAGACAGGTCTCCTGCACCCGGAGCAGGTGCTGCCTCCTGGAGCTGGAGGGCGGGGTGCGGGGTGTGGGGTGGTGGGGTGTGGGGTGTGGGGGCGAGCATCGGGCCTGGACAGGAGGCAGACGGAGGCAGACGCTCAGGGCTGGCAGGGAACCAGGCTGAGCGCAGCCCTGTGGGCCCCACGGAGGCGCGTGGAGGTGAGTGAGGGATGCAGGGTCCCGCGGCCACGCCGCCCCGAGCCAGGCGAGCCGCACACACAGGGCTGAGCTGCCAGCTGCAAACCGCCCGTCAATGCCTGGGCACCAGCCTCCGGGCCAAGAGCCAAGCCAGGCGAGGAGGCCGAGTGGGCTGCCCTGGGCGCCGAGGCCCAGCCTCCCCAGCTCTGGGTGCAGCCTTCCCCGCCCTGCCCCGCCCGTGGCCGCACCCACAGCACCCCCTCCGCGCCCCCCGCCCCCCCCCCCCCGCTGTTTACCAGGACCCACAAAGCCCAGCTGGTACTCACTGGCAGTCGGCGGGCGTGGGCCGGTAGTAGAAAGACGGCACTTGGGACTCGTAGGTGGCCCTGGCAGCGTCGTTCCCGTGGGAGGCCATGAACTGCGAGAGAGGACGGTCAGAGAGCCCGAGGCTTGGCCTTCGCGGGGCTGGGGCCGCCCAGGCCTTCTGTCCCAGGGACACGATCTGGGGTGAGGGGGACAGAGCCTGCCCTTCCCCGCAGCTGGAGGGGCCCTGGGGGTGCACAGAGGGAGCCTCCTGGGAAGGGTCTGAGTTTGGCCCAGTCCCATGGCCACCCCGAGATGAGACGCTCCCCCCCCCCCCCCCCCCCCCGCTGCAGGCTGCTCCCCCTCGAGGCGCCCCACACGGCCTGGCTTATTCAATCAGGGGACCCTATTTAGGGAGCAGCTAGCGTGTGCCAGACACAGGCAGGGCCCTGCCCAGGCCCCGCGTGAGGCTGCGGCCCTCTGAGCACGCCGGCCGCCGCGGTGAGGAACGTGGGGATGAGGACAGAGCAGGAGGAGGCAGGATGGAGGTGGCCACAAAGGTGATGGCGCCCGGCCACAGGGGCCTCGAGGGCAAGGGAGACGTGGGCTCCCGTGCCTCAGGCCCTCAGCGTCCGATCTCCGGCAGAAACCCCGCCCCCAAAGTCACTGCGCTTTGAGGACCTTCGGATCCTGAACCAACTGGGAAACATCACCAACAAGACACTTCAGCGGAAAGCTGCCACCAAGTCAGAGCTCTAAAGCCAGGCACGGCCTCGCCGGTGTGGCTCAGTGGATAGAGCGTTGGCCTGCAGACTGAAGGGTCCCGGGTTCGATTCCTGGTCAGGGCACATGCCCGGGTTGTAGGCTTGATCCCCAGTGGGGGCGTGCAGGAGGCAGCCAATCAATGACTCTCTCTCATCATTGATGTTTCTATCTCTCTCCCCCTCTCCCTTCCTCTTTGAAATCAATAAAAATATATTTTAAAACAATAAATAAGTAATAAAATCAGTTGCTGTTAGAAAAAAAGATAAATAAAAGTAAATAAATAAATAAGATCGGTCGCTGTTCTCCAGCAGGTGTGACAGAAGGGCCACTGACGATTCTTGGGCGTAAGAATCAGCCCAAGGAGGAACGCTCATTCTCTGCCCAGAAACCGTCCCCTGGCCCGGCTGGCGTGCTCAGTGGTTGGGCATTGACCTGTGAACAGGAGGTCACGGTGCAATTTCGGGTCAGGGCACATGCTCGGGTTTCAGGCCGGATCCCCATTAGGGGGCGTGCAGGAGGCAGCCCATCAATGATTCTCTCTCATCGATGTTTCTATCTCCCTCTCCCTTCCTCACTGAAATCAATAAAAACACTGTGTGTTTTTTTTAAATCAATGAAAAAATTACCCTCGAGTGAGGCTTAACCAAAAACCATGGGAGGAGGGGCGGCAAGAGATTAACCGAAGAACTTGTATGCACATATGCATAGCCCGTGGACAGGCGTAGTTCAGGGGAGGGAGCCGGAGCCGGGCTGAGGGAATCAATGGGGGGGGGGGGGGGGTGAAAGCGGACATTTGTAATACTTTCAGCAATCTACACATATAAAAGGCTAAGCGACCGACCGACCGTTCCACCGGTACCTATGACGCACACTGACCACCAGGGGGCAGACGCTCAACACACAGGCATGGAAACATGGAACAGACTGATGAATCTCAGAGGAAAGGGGGAGAGGGGGAGGGCGGGAAGAGATTAACCAAAGATCTTATATGCACACTAGAGGCCCGGTGCATGGATCATGCACCGGTGGGGTCCCTCGGCCTGGCCTGTGGGGATCAGGCGGAAACCAGTCAGGTGCATAGATGGGTGGGGTCCCTCAGCCTGGCCTGTGGGGATGGGGCCCAAACCAGCAGTCTGACATCACCCGAGGGGTCCGGGATTGTGAGAGGGCGCAGGCCAGGCCGAGGGACCCCACTGGGCCTCTAGTAAAAAATAAAATGCCAAACTCAAACAATACATAAATAAATAAAATCTCCCATCTTCGACTGCAAAAACTAAAAAATAAAATAAAAAATCGGGATAATTTTCAGAATCATTTTAGGAAACCATAGGAGGAAACCTTTGTGACTTTCGCTTAGGAAATGGTTTCTTAGATCTGATACCGAAAGTGCTAGCAATGAAAGAAAAAACCGAACTTCTTCAAAATTAAACACGTTTGTGCTGCAGAGGAGGCCGCCAGGAAAGTGAGATGTGAAGAACCTCAAAGGCACGGCGCTGTAGGAGAGAAGCCAGACGTGAAAGGTCACATGTTGTGGGTTCCACCCGTGTGTAGCTGTGTAGCGTGTGTAGCTGTGTGTAGCTGTGTAGTGTGTGTAAGGTCCAGAGCAGGCAAAGCCTCGGAGACAAGAAGCGGGAGGGGGGCCAGGGGCTTGGGGGCGGGGCCAGGACTCAGGGCGGAGCCAGTGCTCAGGGCGGGGTCAGGGACCTGGGGAGGGGCCAGGGCTCAGGGGCGGGGCCAGGGCTCGGGGTGGGGGCGGGGCCAGGGGCTGGGGCAGAGTGACTGCTGGTGGGCGGGGTCCCCTCCATGTGATGGGAACGTTTTGGAACTAGACGAGAGGTGTGGTTGCACACATTGTCAATGTGCTAAATGCCCTGAACTCTTCACTTTAAAATTGATTTCGCCACAATGCCCCTTAAGAATATAAACTGTACTTTTTGCATTTAAAAATTATTGCAAAATGAAGTTAAAAGACAACCCACAGTGAGAAAAAGTTGCTTACAAACACCTTAGGTGGTAAGGGACTTGTCTCCAGAATATGTAAAGAACTCTTCACAATAAAAACCCCGAACTCGATAATAAAAGGACAAATAACCCATTTCCTGAAATGCGTAAAGGATTTGGAGAGACATTTCTCCCAAGATGGCACAGGCGTGGCCCAGAAGCAGGTGAGAAGAGGCTCAGGGCCATCAGCCAGGACGCGATCGCAGCTCACACTCGGGGGACGGACAGTGACCGTGTTTACAAAGGAGCGGGGGTCACACGTGCTGGGGCGCCAGAGCGCAGCTCTTTGGGAAAGTCTGGCAGATCCTCGAAGGTGAGCGTCACCAGAAGACCCGGCAATCCTGCTCCAGGCTGGAGGCGAGAACGCGCCACGCGGACACCCGCACCCACGCTCACACGGCACCCCCAACCGCGGGAGAGACCACCCAGGTGTCCTGAGCTGGAGGGTGACACAGGGTCCATCTTATCCATCTACCGCAGAGGTGCTGGGGCTGCAGCCGCTGAGCCAGGGGCCGTGAGCAGCGCTGGGGAGAGCGGGCGGAGCCTGTGCCGTGTGACCTTCCAGGGTGCTGCCCCCAGCACAGGGGTGCGGGGAGCGGGGAGGGCGGCGATGGGTGCCGGCGTATTCCGGGACATGAAGCTATTCTGAACGTAGATGGTGGTGACGCAGGCTGGGGACTCTGCTTTAAAGGGCGAGTTGTGAGGTGTGTGAGCGACTCTCAGTGAAGCTGTGATGAGTAAGAATAGTCCCGGGGAGCGCAGCCTGCGTTTGCTAGAAACCCTCAAACCACAGAAGAAAAGGCTGACAAATCTGACGACATCAAAGCGAGAAGTTTCCGCTGAGAACCCTGAGCAAAGTCAACGGGCAAGTAGCCTGGAGAAGCAGCCACTCCAACCTCAAAGCGTTCAACCCCGAAGTGTGAGAACCTCGAGAAAATGGAAGTCACGGCCAGGCCGGCGGGGACAGGGGACCCCGAAACCTCACACGGACGCTCGCTTTCATCCAGGACCAGGAGATGCCCCACGGAGACCCTTCGGGGACAGTTACTCCTTTCCCTCAGCAAGGGCCGCCTCGGAGCCAGCGTGGGGGACAGGGGGACAGGGAATGGGGAACGTGGGGACAGGGGGACAGGGAACGGGGGGGTGGGGTGGCGGACAGACAGGCATACCTCTCGGCGGCAGTACCGATCCTGACTGTGCACGTCCCCGGGAGCTGGGCTTCCCTGAACCCCCAGCCCCACCTGTACCAGGTGACACGCCCCTCCCAGCCTGGCCACTGGCCCGGTCACAGTGGGAGGAGACGAGGCCCACGTGTCCGTCCATGGGGCCACCTCTGCTCTAAGGACCACACAGGGATTGAAGGGCTGAGTCCCTGCCCCGTGCAGCACCCGCCCTCGCCCTGGTCCCAGCGATGGCGGTTCTGGGCCTTCTCCCCCCTTCCTGACAGGCGGCACCCGCATGTGTCTGCCAGCCCAAACCCCACCTGCTCCACCTCCTCCTCTGCCCCACACCCACCTGGTGGCCTCCCCAGCCCGTGCCTGCTGCCTCTCCACGACATTTGGGCTGAGGAGGGGACCCGCCTGTCCCCTCCCTAAGGCCTGCCCCAGGGCCAGCACCCTCCCCAGCCCTCCTGCAGCGAGAGCGCAATAGACGTGGGTCAGGGTGGGCGGGGTCGTGACCCTCCAGGGCGCCCACGAGGGTGAGCGGAAAAACCCTAAGAGCAGGAGGGCACAGCTGAGCACGGCCCCCAGATGTCAGGACTCGAGGACCGAAGCCCCAGGATCCGCCCGTGGAGCGGCCCTTCGCCCTCTCTCTGCAGCTGCCCCACAGGGAGGTGGGGGGTGGAGATCACCCCAGTCGGATCCCCAGCCTCAGGCCCCCCCCAGGCCCAGCCCTGGAGCCTGGAGCACAGGGATGAAGGGGCCTTCGAGGGCCCAGGGCAGCCCTGAGCGCCCCCCAGGCCATACCTCCACTTGGGCCTCCTCCCAGGCGTCCAGGCGGATGGACTTGACCTTGCTGACCTGCGGGATGTTGCGGTGGATGGCGGAGCAGCTCAGGCAGATGAACACGCCCAGGGTGTAGGAGGCCCAGTCGGGATCTGGAAGGCAAAGGCCGGAGTCTGGTCAGAGTGGGGAGCGGGCGGGGTCACAGCTGGGAGCCCCGGTCTGCAGGGCCCTCCTCTGGCCTTGGCTGCCCCATCCGTGCAGGGCGGCTGGGGAGGAGGCTCCCCAGGGGAGCAGCAGCCCCCGACACCCCAGCTGCCCTGGGGCCAGAGCTGCCCAACCCCCGAGTGGACACTGCATCGCGTGGGGGACGCTGACGACCGCAAGTCCAAGGACGGATGCGCCGTGACGCACACATGTGTCCAGCGTGACGAGGACCCTGGCGTGGCCGTGCCCGCAGCACACTCCGGGGTGGGACACACCGCGGGTCTAGTTTACTGAGGGGGGTGAGCAGACGCGAGTGTGGGTGATGCCGACCCGGCAGGTGCTGACCCCCGAGCCCATGCGGGCGGGGCCAGGGCTCTGTGTTTCTGTGGGTGGATGTCTCTCTCTCTGACCCACAGCACAGGGGCCCTCCCTGCCCCCCAGCCCAGCTCAGTGTCCAGGCCCCTCCCTGTCCCCCAGCCCAGTGTCCAGCCCCTCCCTGTCCCCCAGCCCAGTGTCCAGCCCCTCCCTGTCCCCCAGCCCAGCCCAGTGTCCAGGCCCCTCCCTGCCCCCCAGCTCAGTGTCCAGCCCCTCCCTGCCCCCCAGCCCAGCTCAGTGTCCCTGCCCCCCAGCCCAGCTCCCTGCCCCCCAGCCCAGTGTCCAGGCCCCTCCCTGTCCCCCAGCCCAGCCCAGTGTCCAGGCCCCTCCCTGTCCCCCAGCCCAGCCCAGTGTCCAGGCCCCTCCCTGTCCCCCAGCCCAGCTCAGTGTCCAGGCCCCTCCCTGTCCCCCAGCCCAGCCCAGTGTCCAGGCCCCTCCCTGTCCCCCAGCCCAGCTCAGTGTCCAGGCCCCTCCCTGCCCCCCAGCCCAGCTCAGTGTCCAGCCCCTCCCTGCCCCCCAGCCCAGCTCAGTGTCCCTGCCCCCCAGCCCAGCTCCCTGCCCCCCAGCCCAGTGTCCAGGCCCCTCCCTGCCCCCCAGCCCAGCTCAGTGTCCAGGCCCCTCCCTGTCCCCCAGCCCAGCTCAGTGTCCAGGCCCCTCCCTGCCCCCCAGCTCAGTGTCCAGGCCCCTCCCTGCCCCCCAGCCCAGTGTCCAGGCCCCGTCCTGAAGGCTGGGACGGGTCTAGCGCAGGAGGTGGAGGCCAGGAGGCAGGTGGCGGCCCCAGACACAGCTTCTAAGTGGCACTCGGAACAGAGAAGTTTCAGAGAAAAAAGCTGCGTCACCCGCGGGCCTGCGCCCAGCCCGACTCTCCCGGGGCTGTGGGCATGGAGCCTGCCCTGTGGGTGCAGGGGGGCGGGGGAGGGCAGGCTCGCTGGAGTCTATGGGGTGGGGTGGGTGGGGTGGGAAGGGGCTCCGGGGGGATCTAGGCGGTGGGGGAGGGGAAGTGCCCCCCACTCACAGGGACCCCTCCCTGCACCGGGATTGGCCGACATCAGGGGGCCCACCGAGGCCTGCAAGGGTGGGGGCAGTGAGACACCCCCAGGCCTTCCCCAGCTTAGAAGAGCTGTGACGGGAGGGGGGCCAGAGAGGCCGGGCCCCCCGCCGAGCACACTCCTGTCCACTGAGGCTGCCTGCCCCTCCACATGGCCGCGGCCGCAGTCTGCCAGCCCTGGAAGCCGCAGCCATACTTTCGGGGCGCCCAGCACCCCATTTTCTGCTTGGAAGACTCTCCCAGGCCACCTCCAGCCCAGAGGCTGCCGCCCAACCCCTAGGGACCCCGCCCCCACCGCCTGTGCCTCAGCTCAAAGGTCACGCACACAGAGGGGGGGGGGGGCACCAGTCAGAGGCCCTGTCGCTTCCCCAGAGCACCCGCCCACGGGCATTTCTGCTCATTTGCCTCTTGACCACCCACTGCCTCGACCCTAGAATGTACAGGGCGGTTTGAGGGACCCCTCCCCACAGCCCTGGCCAGGTGGCCGCCTGCAGGTGAGGGGCCCAGTGTCTGCACGGCCCTGAGCTCCCCTCCACCACGCCCGGTGACCCGGCTGCCAAGGGACAGGCCTCCACCCACAGGCTCTCCAGCCAGACAGGAGGCCCCCACCCGAGGCCGAGCTCTCACGGGCGCGTGGGCACCACAGGTTTCCCAGTCACGAGGCCCGTCCTGTTCTCAGTCTCCCTTGGTGCTGGTGTCACTCAAACTGCTGGACAGCTGCCGCGGCCCCTGCAGGCTCCGCCCCGCCCAGAGGCCCCGCCCCCAGGGGTCCCGGGAGCTGGGGGGCGCACAGCCCACCCACGGTCCCCCGCAGCCACTCCAGGACATCCGGACAGGGGCAGGCGGTCCCTCCTCGGCCCCAGGAGCCGGCTCCCTCTTTGCGAAAATGCTGTCCCAACAGGAAATGAGGAAATCCTCGGACCCACGGCCGGCACCTCGGAGACATGAACAGGGAAGGGGGCCCCTGCGTCCGGGCACAGCAACCCCCGGGGGACGCTCAGGCCACGCGGACACAGGTGAGACGTAGCGGCCTCGCCCACCCCACCGGCTGCAGTCAGCAGGGCTCGGCCGGTGGGCGGGGCCTCCGGGGCTGCCTGGTGGGCGGGGCCTCCAGGTGCTGTCTGGTGGGCGGGGCCTCCGGGGGCTGTCTGGTGGGCGGGGCCTCCGGGGCTGTCTGGTGGGCGGGGCCCCGGGCTGTCTGGTGGGCGGGGCCTCCGGGGCGGGCAGCGGGCGAGGGTGGGGCTGGGGCCCAGCTGCAGGCTTCCACGGAAAGCCACAGGCGCAGGGCAACCAGTGCTTTTTCTCCCAAAGCGGGAGCGGGGCTGGGGCGCCCTCAGCCGCCCGCCCAGCGGACAAGCCTGCGGACTCAGCAGGGTGAGCGGCTGTGACAGGGCGGCCCGGAGCCTAAGGCTGGCTGTTGGCCCCTCAGAGCGCTGCCCGCCCAGCTTCGGGGGACAAGCGGGTGTGGCCCAGGGAGGCCGCGCCCAGACGGTGGCCACGCCCTGACTGATGTCTCTCCTACCACCTGCCCCACAGCTCGCAGCTGGCACCGGGCCGCTGGGGGACACCTGCCGCCCACCTGGTGTGCGTGTGTGCGTGTGTGTGTGTGTGTGGGGGGGGGGGAGCCCCAGAACCCACCTTGAGCAGATGCTTGTAAGGAGGGTTCAGGAAGTTTCGAGCCCTAGCCAGTTTGGCTCAGTGGATAGAGTGTCCGCCCGCAGACCAAAGGGTCAGGGTTCGATTCTGGTCAGGGGCACGTACCTCAGTTGCAGGCTCCATCCCCAGCCCCAGTTGGGGTGCAGACAGGAGGCAACTAATTGATGTTTCTCTCGTACATCGATGTTTCTCTCTCTCTCTCTCCCACCCACCCCTCCCTTCCACTCTCTCTAAAAATCGATGAAAAATATCCTTAGGTGAGGATTAACAACAAAAAAGTTTCAAATTAAGAAATGGAGACACTAAACCTTTTCCATAAGAATAAAAAGACCACAATCCCAACCAGATGCACAAGCCCCCCATCAGAGCTAGGAGGGAGACAGGAGGGAGGGTGTCCACGTGCGTACAAAACCCCACATCCTGAGTTCAGGGTCCTCCCTGGGGGAAGGAGGGCCTGTGGTGGGCAGAGCTGGCTGGGGCACCCCAGCACCAGGACCCCTGCATCCGGCCAGGAGCCCCACACCCTAGTCCTGGGCTCCACGTCACTGTGCCCCTCTTCCCAGGCCAGACAGAGGAATGACCGGCCCTGCTCTGCTCTCTGGCGTCCGGTGGGCCGCCGGGAATTGAAGTCCCTGCCCAATGGGCTGGAGCCGAGCTCCAGGGCCTGTGATCCTCCAGGGAGACCACAAGGCCACTGGGTGCAGCCCTGGGCCTACAGGGCGGCGGAGGGCCTGGGCTGGACACCTGTAGCAGCAGGAGGGGTGGGAGACGGGGCCAGGCCTGAAGCTCAGGTACACTCCTGCCCCAGCCACAAAGGTGTCCCAGGCCCTGCCTTACTCTCAGTCCGGGAGACATCGCCTGTGGCTCAGGGCAGACCGTCCCAGGCACCAGCTCCCCTGGCCGCTCTCCCTCCCCAGCCCCCCAGCTCCCCAGCCCCCCAGCCCCCCAGCCCCTCAGCTCCCCAGCCCCCCAGCCCCCCAGCCCCCCAGCTCCCCAGCTCCCCAGCCCCCCAGCTCCCCAGCCCCTCAGCTCCCCAGCCCCCCAGTCCCCCAGCCCCCCAGCCCCCCAGCTCCTCAGCTCCCCAGCCCCCCAGCCCCCCAGCCCCCCAGCTCCCCAGCTCCCCAGCCCCCCAGCTCCCCAGCCCCCCAGCCCCCCAGCCCCTCAGCTCCCCAGCCCCTCAGCTCCCCAGCTCCCCAGTCCCCCAGCCCTCCAGCCCCCCAGCTCCCCAGCCCTCCAGCCCCCCAGCCCCCCAGCCCTCCAGCCCCCCAACTCCCCAGCCCCCTAGCCCCCCAGCTCCCCAGCTGCCAGCGCCTCTGTCTGCCCCACTCTGCCCGGCCTTCTCCAGGCCATTCTGGCGTGACTCAGCCCCCTCTCCATTTCCGGGAGGTGGACTGACATCTGGACACGTGAGGCAGGTAGGGCTGAGCCAGCAGAACAGGTGTGTCTGGGCAGCCAAGGCCCAGCAGGGGGGAGGGGCTGGCTGAGCCCTGTGGCCCCGCTCCCCGACCTTTGCCCTTCCTGAGGAGGCCCGTGAGCGGAGGGCTGAGATCTGGTACTGACAGCCATGGGGCTGGCTCTGGGCCAGCTCAGGCGAGCGGGGCAGGCCTGGGGCCCAGGTCACTGTCTCATCTCCAAGGCCGCCTCCCCGCCCCCGTTCCGCCTTGTGGGGCAGCCCAGGCGCCCCCCCCTGCCAGGCGGGTGTCACCTCCACAAGCTGCATTTAGAGAAGAATTAATACCAATCCTCAGATTCTTCCCACAGCCAGAGGAGGAGGCGCTGCTTCCAGCCTCATCCCGATACCAAAGGCAGACGAGGATCCACGAGAAAGGAAACGGCAGGCCAACACCCCCACGAACAAGATGCAAAACCCTCCACAGAACACCAGCAAAACGCCCGCAGGGACGCATCCACGGCTCGCACACCGGGACCAGGGAGCTCCGTCAGGGATGCAGGGCTGGCCCAGCACCCACAGGTCAGAGGGACGGACCCAACTAACACGCGAAAGACAGCAACCGCACGATCGTCTCAACAGATGCCAAAGAGGCATTTATGGAACTCACCGCCCATTCACGGCGAGTCCTCTCAACAGCACGTTCAGAGCGGCGAGCCTCCACCTAACCAAGACCCGAACGACAGCCCACAGCTCACGTCACACTCAGTGGTGAAACGGAAAGTCCCCTCCAAGATCGAGAACGAGACAAGGATGCCCACCTCGCCCTCTTATTCAGCGAGTCTCCGCAGGTGTCGCCAGAATTGGGCAAGAAAGAGAAACAAAAGGCACCCAGATCAGAAAGAAGGGCAGTTTCCCTCTTTGCAGATGGCGTGACACCGCGTGTAGAAAACTCTACAGGCTCCACCCAAAACCGTTAGAACTAACAGACACACGCAGCAGAGCTGCAGGATACAAACCTCAATATACAAGTACCTGTCGTGTTTCTGGACACGGATGAACTATCCGAAAGGGCAATTAAGAAAACAATCCCACTTACAATTGCAATAAAGAGAATAAAATTCCTGGGAATAAACCTAACCAGGGACACAGCTAAGCATCTGCCAAACATGGGGACAGGCTCTGAAGAGACATTTTCCCAAACACATCCATAGGAGGTGGAAGGCCTGCACGCGGGAAACTACAAAACGTCAAGGAAAGAAATTAAAGACACGGAGAAATGGAATGACGCTCCTTGCTCATGATTGGAAGAAGGAACGTCGTTAACAGGACCCTATTGCCCAAAGCAATCGGCAGATTCAACGCCATCGCCATCAAAATCCCCACGGCCTCTTTCACAGAAATAGACCAAACTGAAATCAATATAAAAAAATTTAAAAAAGCCCTAGCCGGTTTGGCTCAGTGGATAGAGCGTCATCGGCCTGTGGACTGAAGGGTCCCGGGTTCGATTCCGGTCAAGGGCATGCACCTTGGTTGCGGGCACATCCCCAGTAGTGGGTGTGCCCCTCATCCATGTTTCTGGCTCTCTATCCCTCTCCCTTCCTCTCTGTAAAAAAATCAATAAAATATATTAAAAAAAAAAAAAAAACCTCATACAAGTTCAACAGCAAAAAAGACCCCAAACCAAAAACACCCAAACATTAAAACATGGGCAGGCTGGGTGGAGGGGGGCAAAGGTCGGGGGAAACGGGGAATCGGTAATAGCGTCAACCCTTAAAAAAACAACAAACAGAACACGGGAAGACGCTCTGAAGACGCCCCAGGTGCCTGGAAGGTGTTCGGCACCCGTCACTATTCCTCAGGGACACGCAAATCAAAACCACGGCCAGCCACGGCCGCCCTCAACAATGGCGCTCGCAGAGACCAGGCACAGGCTGGCGGGAAGGTGAAGGGAACCACGGGCCCTCTGGGGGATGCACATCGGGCAGCCCCCCCCCGAAAACAGCCCAGGGAGACGCCTGCCTTCCCCCCCTCCCCCCGCAGCGCCGGGCAGCGCAGATCCAACAACAACGGAATCCCGAGGAAAGACACGTGCAGTGTGTCTGCGGCCGCGTGGCTGACAGCGGCCACGTCGGGGCGGCCGGGGTCTGTGGACAGGTGGCTGGGGGTCAGTGGGGTCCACACGCCCGCTCTGGCTATGCCTCGGCCATAAAAAGGAAACCTTGACTGGCAGCCGGGCTCAGTGGTTGAGCTTCGACCTATGACCCAAGAGGTCACGGTTCCATTCCAGGTGGGGGCACAGGCCCGGGTTGGGGGCTCCCTCCCCAGTGAGGGGTGTGCAGGAGGCAGCCGATCCATGATGCTCTCTCACCACGGATGTTTCTCTCTCTCCCTCTCCCTTCCTCTCTGAGATCAATGAAAACGTATTTTAAAAAGAAGGGAACCTGTCGTTTAGGACAGCGTGGACGAACCCTGAGGGTGTGTGCTGAGGGGGAGAGTCAGAGAAAGACAAAGACCACACGTGGAATCGAAGGAAAACAAACCCCAACCGCGAAGCGAGAACACGTGGGGGCTGTCGGAGGCGGGAACGGCATGGGCGCGGGGGTGGGGGGGTTAATCGGAAAAGCTTCCAGGGATAAGACGGTTTCTGGGCGTGTCACGCACACCCGGCGACCACAGTTCATCTGGTGCCGACGCTGGGAAGCCGCTGAGAGAGGCGCTCTTAAAAGCTCTCGTCACAGGAAAAAGACGTGGTGAGGCGGAGGAGGGAAGGGAGCGCGTCCATGGTGACGGGAAAGATTTAATTAAAAACGTAACGTGTTAGTGTGTGAGGCGACGACGGTGAAGTATGGTTATTCTGGTGATCGCGTCTCAGTACATACAAACATTTAACCGTTACGGTGGACATCTGGGGCTACTATCAGTTACATGTCTGTTATGGCTGCAATCTTAAATATGTTTTTATTGACTTCAGAGAGGAAGGAAGAGGGAGAGGGAGAGAGAAGCATCATTGATGAGAGAGAATCATTGATTGGCTGCCTCCTGCACGCCCCCCACTGGGGCGGGGGGTCATGTGCCCCAACCGGGAATCGAACGGAGACCTCCTGGTTCCTAGGTCTACGCTCCCCCACTGAGCCACGTCAGCCAGGCACATGTGACTTTTTTAAAGAAGATTCCACAGTATGCTGCCACGCGGATGGACCCGGAGGACACTGATCCGAGAGACAAGCTGGACACAGAAGGACAAGCACCGAGTGGCTCCACTCACGGGGCGGATGGCAGAGGCGGCGGGAGGTGGGCGCGGGCAGAGACGGTGGGAGGTGGGTGCGGGCTGGGTGGGGAGGTGGGTGCGGGCAGAGACGGCGGGAGGTGGGCGCGGGCAGAGACGGCGGGAGGTGGGCGCGGGCAGAGACGGCGGGAGGTGGGCGCGGGCAGAGACGGCGGGAGGTGGGCGCGGGCAGAGACGGCGGGAGGTGGGTGCGGGCTGGGTGGCGGGAGGTGGGTGCAGGCTGGGTGGGGAGGTGGGTGCGGCAGAGATGGCGGGAGGTGGTGTTTCACGGCCGGCTTTCCACGTGCAGGAGGGAGCGATGGGCGTGGCAGGGATGAGGCCACGGCGGTGTGAACGCATCGGGTGCCCCTCCACGCTGCCCCCCACGTGGTGACGACGGCAGTTCTACGCTGTGTATTTTAACACCATAAAAGGGGAAAGCACCTCCCGCCGGCCGCCCAGGGCCTGACAGCGTGAGGCAGCCACAGAGGTGGGGGAGGGGGTGACCAGGAAGTCCCGCTGCTCCCCAGCGACCACGCCCCTCCTCCCCGGCCACCGGGACCCCAGCAGGGTCCCTCCCAGGACTTTCCTCGGAGAAATGGGGCCGAGCAGCCGCCTGGCAGCGGACCCCACCCGGCGCGCCAGCTCCCGGCTGTGGTGGGATAGGCGCACCCAGGTGAGGCACCCGTGCGGGCGGGGCTCACACCGGAGGGTGCTCGGTGCCACCGACGGCTAAGAAGGTGCCGTTCCGGCGGGCGTGGGGGCGAGCCGGGGGGCGAGGCGGGAAAGGGGTCAGATGTAATACCTTCAACAATAAATAGTTATTTTTTAAAAAAGACGGACACGCCCAGGTCCTGTCGCCTCAGGTAACAGTGTGGCTCGAAGGCCTGGGCGCCGCGGTCAGTGACCCTGAACCAGGCCCCGGACGGACGGACGCGGGCGCTCAGCTCATCCTCTGGCCACAACCACACGGCTCCCCAACCGACTCCTAACCGTCAGCAGGAACACGTGTGAGCTCTGCGTGGACCTCCGGCAACAGGAGCAAGTAACCGCTTTCCTACCCGGGGCTCCAGGCCCCGGGTCCCGGGCGGAGCCTCTCCCAGCAGCTCAGGGCTCCTGGGGGACCACCCCGGACAGGCCGCCCTTGGGAGCCGCGAGACAGGGCCCGGGTTCGAGGTCATGGGGGAGGGTCGGGAAGCGGGTGTTGGGGGCTGCAGGGGTCCCCAGACCTCCTTCCTCCCCAGCCCTCGCAGGGCCAGCTGGCAGGCCTGCCCAGGTCCCCACACCCGGCCCGCGCTGTCCTGCCGTCCAGGGCGGATGCTGCGGGAACCCACCCCGCGGTGCCCGCTCCTGGCCGGCCGGGCTCGGGAGGGCGAGTGCCTGTGGCTGGGTTCTGCCAGCATCACACACGGTCCCGCGCCGCCCGGCAGTGCCAGGGGGTCCCTGGCCGCCCTCTGACCCCAGTTGCACCCGACAGGCTGGCCCGCAGGCAGGCCTCCGCGGGAGGAGAAGGTGCGGGCCTCAGGCAGCGGCCGTGGGCCCTGTGGCCCGGAGCAGAGCAGGCAGGGAGCTGGCACCGCAGGGCGGACAGGGCTGAGGCCGGGCAGCAGGAGTCCTGTCTGCCTTGAGGCCCGGTGTCCCCTAAGGACCTCCGTTTCCCCACCCGTAAAATGGGGGGCCTGCTCCGGGCTTGTCTGCTCCCAGGCCACCGGGCCGGTGGGGCTGGATGGGGGTGTCCTGGGGCAACTCTGCAAGGCAGAGGCTTGGCCCGAGCCGGGGCGAGCTGGGCTCCGCCAGAGCCACCCAGGCCGTGGCCCCGGACCGGAGGCCGGGAGGGCAGTGTGGCCGGGAAGAAGGGTGGGGACAGGCCAAACCTGAGCGCCCGGCTGACGGCCCTTCCTCCCTGACCCCCGGGCACTTTCCTGACCAAGTGGAAGGGCAGGTCTGGGAGGGGAGGGGGGGAGTCTGGGGCGATGGCTCCCGGTGAGCAATCCCGGGGGCAATGGGATGGCGCCCCACCAGCCTCTGGAGAAGCCCCCGCTGCCTCCGTGGGATACCCCGGCGCCCAGTGCTCCCCTCCCCCCCACCCTGACCAGCCTGTCCCAGACCTGGGGCCGCAGAGGCCCCGCCCTGCCCACGGGGCGGGGGGTGCAGGGGGAGCTGGGACGTCCTACTGGGCAGGTCCCAGGCCCCAGGTGACTGGGGGCAGATGCAGGGACTTCCCACCACCGCCAGCGCCTCGCCCTCCCTGTGCCTGAGGTTTGTTCCGAGGGGTCCTGGCTGGGAGCCCCCTGTGGGGTGCCCAGTGCCCAACCGAAGCGCCTGGGGACGGTCCCTGCGGGAGGCCCCCCGCGCCCCAGCTGGAGGGGATGCGCTGGGGCTGCGCCCCCCCCCGCCCGCGGAAGTCCTCGGTCCGGCTCCGCTGACCCCCGGACGCCGGCACCGGAGCAAAGTCCAGGCGGTGCCCGCAGGGAGGGGGGGCGGGGTGCGCGCTCCGGGCACGGCCACAGCCCCCCCCCCCCTGAGCCGGCCCTGCGGGGCTTCCTCCCGGGTGGGGGCGCAGGGCAGGGGCTCCGGGGGCCATGACGTCACCGCCAGGTCGCGGGGGGCCAGGTGGACGCCCACGCCCAGCCCCGCCCGGGCGGCTCCCATCCTCCCCGCGGCCCGCGCGGCGATTTCCTCTTTCTCTGCGGAGCCCGAGGTTTCGCAACGCGGCGGGTCCGCGGATGACGGGCCGGAGCCGGAGCCCGGAGGGGGAGGGGAGGGGAGCGGAGGCGGCGGCGGGGGGGGGCCTGGCCGTCGGTCCCGCAGGTGCACTCGGCGCGCCCCACCCGCGCGGGGACCAGGCTGCGCGCCCGCGCCCCCGCCACGCGGCGCCATAGCGCCCTCCCGGCCCGGGTCTGCACCCCGGCGGGCACCCCCGGCCCGCATCCCGGCAGCGCCCTGGACCCGCACCCACCCCGCCCGCCCGCCCGCCCGCCCGCACCTACCCGGGGCGCCGCAGTCGGCGCAGCGCGCGTTCCCGGGCCGCCGCAGCAGCTCCCACACCCGCGGCCGCTCCTGGGCCATCGCCGCGCCGCGCCCCGGGCCGGGCGGGGCCCCGAGGTGCCTCCGCGCTAGGGCCCCACGCAGGCTGCCCGCCGCCCCTGCGCCATGCGGCCCCTCAGCCCGGGCGCCGGTTCCGCATTCCCGCCGCCGCCGGGCTCCGCCGCTCGTGCCGCCGCCGCCGAGGCCGCCAGGCGTGTGCTGCGCGGGGCCCGGCGGACGGCGCGCTCCGGCCGGCACAGCCCGCGGGCGGCCCCCAGCGGCGCGGGCAGGCGGCCTCCTGGGGCGCACCCAGCCCTCGCCCCGGAATCCGGGTGGCCCCACGCCCACCCGTCCCCGCCCCGGGGCCACTCGCTCTGCACTGAGCCACCAGCCACACTGCGGGGAGCGGGGCGGGGACCTGCCGGCCTGGGGGGGGTCGGAGGTGCCAGCATTGGGGCGGCCGCACCCGCATACCCACTGCGCCTTCCCCGGCCCGCCGGGTGCTGGGGAAGGAAGGGGTGCGTGCCCAGAGCTGGGGACCCCGCTCACCGTCCTGGGAGGAGACAGCCAGCAGGTGACCAGACCCGTGACCTGGATGCTCAGGAGGAATAAGGTCCCACCCTCCCTGCTCGGGGGACGGGACAGGGTGGGCCCAGCACCCGGGGCAAAGCCCTCCTGCCCGGGCCTCCAGCAGGAAGGCGACGGTCCACAAAGGATGTCCATCCTCCACGTGCCCGTGCGTTTTTTCCCTCAAATTCTGTTTTCTTCTTCAATTAGGAACGCAGGGACACATCCTGTTAAGAACAAATTGCCACAGAGCAGCCTGAGCGGGCACAGCCTCCCGCACGCCCAGCCCTTCTGGGCCAGCGGCTGCTAATGGCCCCTCAGCACCTTCCGGAGACCCACAGCCTCTATCCTTCCCGCCTTCCCCCAGGACCGCCAGCTGAGCACCCTGAGTGATCAGCAGGGACCCCCACCCCCACCCCCAAGGGCAGGGACCCCACAGAGCCCAGCCCAGCCCAGGGCCTGCAGATGCTCAGGCCCCGAGCACCCAGCCCAACACCCCCAAGGAGAACAGAGCAGCCGCCCCGAGTCCTTCTCCTGCGAGTGCCGAGCGGCTGCTGGAGTCTACGCCTCGAACGAGCGCTGTTGGGCCCACAGGCACCTCTCTGCCGGCAAGCCCCCGCGGTGTGGGCAGCCTGTGGGCATGAGCGTGGCCTTCGCTTCCCTCCCGCGTTGCCAGGGGTGGGAGGCCGTGGCCGGGAGACGCTCTGGGTCTGAGACTCGGGCCTCGGCACCCCAGCCCCCGGGGGGACCCTGAGGGCCGAAGCAGAGAGCACCCATCTGGCTGAACTGGCCTGGACCTGGGACCCTGGCCTGGGTGGGAGGAGGAGCGGGCACGCCTGGCAGCAGCAGACCCCGCCCCTGCCCCCCACAGGCACTGGAGCTCTGGGCTGCACAGCCACAGGACCTGGAGTGGCGCGGGCGCGACCCGCCGGCCAGAGCTCTCCAGGGGCCTCCAGTCCTCCCCCCTCCCGCCCTCCCAGGCCACATCCTCTCCTTGGCCTCCTGCTCCTTGGCCTGCTCCCTGCCCGACCCTGGAGGCGGCCTTCCGCTGGGCCCCGGGAGGGTGAGGCGGCCCAGGGAATCGTGCCTCCTGAGGGAGCGCTGGGCACAGACGGGGGAAAAGCCAGCCTCCCCACGCAGCCTTGGGCTCGGTGCCCTCTGGCCCACCCCTACAAAGGGTCATTGTGTTCCACCCAGAGAAACAGAACAGCCAGAGGAAAGATGGGGTAGCAGCTTTGGGGAGCTCTGCAGAGGGGGCCGGCCCGGCCCACGGAGCCGGCAACCCTCCCCCGCAGGGCCAAAGCCAGGGGTGCAGGGGCGCACAGCCCCCAGAGGCCTCGTAAGGTGTGGGTGTCCAGGGGCCCTGAGGCCGAAGCAGAGAGCACCCATCTGGCTGAATTGGCTTCGACCCTGGGCCGGGCATGGGTGGGCGGTGGAGCGGGCATTGCCTGGCAGAAAAATACGTGAAGATATTGTTTGCTTGGTTTCCCGAGAGGAGCGGTACTAGCTGGGGAGGAGGGTGGGTCTGAGGTCCTCAGGCCCTGGGGCTGCTCCCCCGCTGCGGGCGGGACCTGCTGGGCCCCTGCGGGCACAGAGGCCGAGCACTCAGCGGGGCACAGCCCTGAGCAGAGCGGCTCCCAGGCAGCCACCCTCCTGTGGATGGAGGGGCGCGGGGGTGGGCCAGCAGGGAAGCTGTGCACACCCACCTTCAGCCTTTCCCTTACGTGGGGGGGGGGGCGCGGGGAGGACGGACATATTGACACTGGGGTTCCCGCTCTTCCCCTGGCCCCGCCCCTTTCAGCAATGGCCGTGGCACTGTGGGGGCTTTTTTTTGTTTTTTTAATCCTCATCCGAGGATGTTTTCCCATTGATTGTTAGAGAGAGTGGAAGGGGCGGGGAGAGAGCTAGTGGGGAGGGGAGAGAGAGAGATTGGCTGCCTCCCGCACACACCCAGACAGGGCTGGGAATCAACCTGCAACCCAGGCATGTGCCCTGGACCAGACCAAGCCCTTGACCCTTAGGTGGGAGCACCAATGCTCCAACCACTGGGCAACACCACCCAGGGCGGAGCTGTGGGTTTTAAGGTCACAGGCAAATGGGTGCAACACACACAAAAATCCACTGGTGCCGGCCCGTGTGGCTCAGTGGTTGAGCGTGGATCTCATGAACCAGGAGGTCACGGTTCAATTCCCTGCCCTGGTTGCAGGCTCGATCCCCAATAGGGGCGTGCAGGAGGCGGCTGATCAATGGTTCTCTCTCATCATTGATGTTTATCTCTCCCTCTCCCTTCCTCTCTGAAATCAATTAAAAAAAAAAAACTGGCAAGGAACTCTTACAAGTCAGTGAGAGGAGCTCGGTGACTCAGTTAAACGCGGGCCAGGACCCACACGGCCACTTCCCCAAGGAAGGCCCACGTGGCCACGAGGCCCACGAGATGCTCCCACCATCATTCCCCAGGGAGCGGAGAGCAGGCGCTGTGAGGGGCCAGCGCACACCCAGGGGCGGCGAGAACTGAAAAGCGGAAGACAGCCCTGCCCGGCAGCTCAGGTGGTTAGAGCGTCGTCCCAATGCGCCCAGGTTGTGGGTTCGAGCCTCGGTCACGGCACATGCAATAAGCAAGCGGTGAGTGCGTGGGTGGGTGGAGCAGCAAACCTCTCTCTCAAATACATTTTAAAAAATAAAAATAAAAACAGCAGGTGCGTGTGGGCGAGGACGAGGGGGGCAGAACCCCGAGGCGCCGGTGGGGCGGAAGACGGCAGCCTCTGTGGACAAGGCTCCGGCGGCTCCTCAGATGGTTAAATGCAGGGACCACCGCCCAGCAGTCCAGGCCTGGGCACAGACCCGGAGAACTGGGTACAGGCGCACAGGTGCCTGCACCCCCGCTCACAGCCCACCAGTCACAGCGGCTAGAGGAGGGGGCAGCCAGTGTCCACCGGCAGGCGACAGACACACGGGGTCAGCCCCGCCCAGAGCTCGTCACACACACGCGTGAAGCGGCGACACACCTCACTCGGGCACGGGCCTGAGAACATGCTTGGCGTGTGCACCGGCTCAGAGGGGCGCGGCGGGCCCATCGGCCTGCGTCCTCGGTCCCACGCATTTCCCACGTTCAAACAGGACTGAGCAGCTCCCCCTGCTCTGGGCCTGACGGGACGCCCCAGCTGCGCTGAGCCATGCGGCCTCCACGCGGTGACGGGGTCCTGGGTTCACCCCCTCAGCAGCCCCCCAGAAGCTGGCTTCATGTGCCTTCGCGGATGGGGAGACTGAGGCTGGGAAGGGCTGGGCCAGGTCATGGGGGTCATCTCCTGGGGCCTGAGGCCAGAGACCAGCACGAGGGACCCACACACCAGACGGAGGAGCCGGGAAGCCCTCCAGCCTCACAGAACACAGGGCGGAAGGTGGGACGCTTTCCACAGGTCATCGGGCTCTCCCTGCCGCCAACCAGCTGCCTCTGAGCGCGTCTGCTGTGACCAGGTCCCTGCCCCATGTGGGATGGGCCCGGACAGGTGTAATGGGGCTTGTATTTCCCTCTCTGTCCATCCATCCCTCCATCCATCCACCCATCCCACCTACCATCCACCCACCCATCCACCCACCCATCCATCCACCCATCCACCCACCCACCCATCCACCTACCCACCCATCCATCCACCCATCCATCCACCCATCCATCCATCCATCCACCCACCCACCCATCCACCTACCCACCCATCCATCCACCCACCCATCCATCCACCCATCCCACCTACCATCCACCCACCCATCCATCCACCCATCCACCCACCCATCCACCCATCCACCCATCCCACCTACCATCCACCCACCCATCCATCCACCCACCCACCCATCCACCTACCCACCCATCCATCCACCCACCCATCCACCCATCCATCCATCCACCCACCCACCCATCCACCTACCCACCCATCCATCCACCCACCCATCCATCCACCCATCCACCCACCATCCACCCACCCATCCACCTACCCATCCATCCATCCACCCACCCACCATCCATCCATCCACCCACCCACCCATCCATCCACCCATCCACCCACCCACCCATCCACCCACCATCCATCCATCCACCCATCCACCCACCATCCACCCATCCACCCATCCACTGAGAGGAGGGATCTATGTTCTCAACTTGAACCTGGGTGGGTCTGACGGCTCAACCAGTGCAGAATGGCTGCAAGACCCACGTGACTGCCAAGGCTGGGCCCTGACAGGAAGTCACCTCCACCTGGTGCACAAGCTCTCAGATTCCTCTCTCGCTCTCTTCCTATCTCTCTCTCTCTCTCTGTCTCTCTGTCTCTCCCTCTCTGTCTCCCCCCCCCCCTCTGTGTGTGTGTGTGTGTCTCCATCTCTCTCTCTCTCTGTCTCCATATCTCTGTCTCTCTGTCTCTCTCTCTCTCTCTCTCTGTCTCTCCTTGGGAGCTGAGCCTGGGAAGCCAGGTACGGAGCCCGGCACCTCTCAGGCTGCCTCAATGCAGAGACCCAGTGGAGAGAGCCGGAGCCCACGATGCCCGGAGCCCACGATGCCCGGAGCCCACGATGCCCGATGCCCACGATGCCCGGAGCCCACGATGCCCGGAGCCCACGATGCCCGGAGCCCACGATGCCCGGAGCCCACGATGCCCGATGCCCACGATGCCCGGAGCCCGGCTGCTGTATCAGCCCCGGCGGCTGGCGTCCTCCCCGCCCCGGGGAGAGGCCTCGGGGGATGAAGCCTCAGCCTCGGCCCTTCGAGAACCGGGCTGAGCGCAGCCAATCCCTGGGCGGAGAGAACGTCACCAGAAAGTGCGGGAGGGGGACGGCCACAGGGGGTGTCCGGCACCCCAACCCCGCGCTCCCACCGCCTCAGGACGGAGCGCTGGCCTCCGGGGTGAGCCCCCAGCTCCCCACGGCCCCCTCTCGTCTCCAGCGCGGGGACCCCCGCTCCATTCCTACCCCCGCCCCCCCCCCCCCCCCCGCAGCCCGGCCCCGGGCGCGGGTCCACAGGGGTGGGCGGGGCGTGGCCGCAGGTGAGCAGGCACCTGCCCCACGCGGATGTGGACCGCGCTGCCCACGAGGTGGGGCGGGGCATTGAGGAGCCTCAGGGGGCGCCCTGGCGTGTCAGGAGGACCTGGGTCCCACCTTCAGGTTCCCCGGGTGGGGCCCCCCGCCCCCCGCCCCCCGCCCCGCCCCCACTCCCCTCCGGGTGACCCCCCTCCGCGCTGCAGTTCCGCCGCCGTCCAGCAGGGGCCGCCACGCTACCACCTTCGGTCCTGGGGGCGCCCGCCGTGGGTCAGAGGGGAAGGAAAGGGTTTCCTGAGGGTTTGGCCCAATTACTATCCTGGGCGGGTCACCCACCCCCACCCCCACCCCCACCCCCAAAAGGGCCCCCAGCCCAGCATCTTCAGGAGGGCGGACCGGCAGGCAGGCCCCTGGGGGGGGGGGGGTACCCACACCGTCCGGGGCCTGTCCTCCCAGCAGCGCCACCTGGGACTAGAGCTGCTGGTCCAACCCTGGAGCCGGAGTTCGGGTGGGACTCGGAACAACGCTCCCTGTCCCGGCCCCGCAGCCCCCTCTCCAGGGCGCCCCGGGGCAGGGAAGGGGACAGGCCTGGGGAGCAGGGGACGTGGCACTGGGGCCTGTGCGGGGTCTGCGCTGCCTGCGAGGGGACAGCGGGCCCCTTCCCTCGGAGCTCACCTCCGGGTGCTGGCCACCCAGCTCCCAGACCAGGGGCACCTGCCGCTGTTACGAGACTCTCAGGCCTCGTGGCTCCAACGAGAGCGAGACCGCCTGCAGGTCTGCGGGGTGGCCCTGTCCCGTTGGCCCCTCCCAGGTCCAGCACCAGGAGGACCCCGAATTCCCGGGGAAGCTCAGGGCACGGGCCAGGCCTGAGCATTCCAGACCAGCCCCCCACAGGAGCAGGCGGGCCCACAGACCCTACCCCTTGGCGCCCACCTCAGCGTGGTGGGCGCCGCCACGGGGCGTCCCCCCTGAGAAGTAGGGGTGGGTAGCAGCCTGCCAGGCCTCCCGCAGGAGGGCTGACCTCAGGGAGCCCAGGCGGGGCTTCTGTCCAGGAGGGGCCCCTCTTGCACCATGCGAGGCACACAGCTGTGAAACGTGATCTGTTCCTCCGAAGAGACTGGAGACTCAGAACTTTATTTCCAGAATTATGACAAGCTCATGCTCTGGCTCCATCAAAGGTTCCCTAGTGTCTCTGGCAACAAAGCACCCCTGCCCCGCCCGGTCTCACCTCAGTCAGCCCTCCACTGGCTCCAGGTCCCAGGCTCCAGGTTCCAGGCTCAGGCTCCGGGGTCAGGCTCCAGGGCGTGGGGGAGAAGCCCTCTGTGCTGGGCCACCAAGCGGCTCTGACCACCCCGGCTTGCCTCTCCATGGAGCCCCTCACCAGCCCTTCGTGCCTGGCGGCTGCCAGCAAGGCCACACTGGATTCCACCGCAGAAACCAGGACGGATGAGCTGGGCTGTGTTTATGGATATAAAACTACAGCCACAGGCACATCATTTATAGACGACGTAAAATCACCAGTAAACACAACGAGCTGCTTGTGACGAATGGCTTCACTGTTTCCGTACAAACAAGACGTGCTTGTTGTGAAACAGTCGTGACGAGAACCCGGAGGGGAGCCAGCCGATGTCGGCAATGCCGGCCCGGACGTGGTCCCCCCCACCCCAGACCAGGCGCCGTGTGGTCCCCACTCCAAGAGGGGGCCGCGTCACACGTGCGCTGGCCGGTTCTGACTCCCGATCCCGTTTACTGGAAGCGCAGGCCTGTCAGTGCCCACAAAGCAAGTGCCACAGGTTCCGGAAGAACGTGAGACGCCACCCATGCCAGGGCAGCCCGGGTCAGTGCCTCCCGGGGCCTGTCAGAGGCAGAGCAGGAAGACGGACGGAGCGGAGGCAGGGGGAGGGAGGACGGGCCACAGGCCCGAGCACGAGGCACCTCCAGACGCCGGGAATGGCAGGAGTCTCGCCAGAGCCCCCAGCAGACATGGCCCTCGGTGTTTCAGGCTCCAGACCCTCACGTGACACAGCTGCCTGCTTCAGCCGTCGGGTTTCCGTGGACTGTGCGGAGGGAAGGGGCCTCCCGAAGGCTGGGGTGTGGCTGCAGTGGAGGGAGCACAGGGCGAGGGTCGAGGGGGACCAGCCCTGCGCCCCGGCTCCCAGCCATGACTTGTGTGGGTGAGGCCGGGGGCGGGCGGACAAGGGCCAGACCGAGGAGGGCGTGGGCCTGGCCATGCTCCTGGCCCCTCCCCCAAGGCCCTGATGTGGTGCCTCTCAGCACTGGTCTCTGGGGACAAGGGCACCAAGGAATCCATCGCGCTTCACACACACCTGCTGGCAGCTGCGGCAGGAGCGGGCAGACGTCCGGCTCCCCGCGTCCTGTTTCAGGGTCAGGAGCCGCCGCCATCCCCACGCGGCTATGCTCAGCACGGCCCTCCTCCGCCTCCCTGGCTATCACCCCTCCTTCAAATCCACCGTGTGTTTCAGAATGAGCATCTCCCCATGTCCACAGAAAGTTCAACTACAGAGTTTGACAAAGTATTTCTTCGTTTTGAAACAATTCCAGACTTCCCCAAAGCTACTAAAATAGAAGTGCCACACGCCGTTTCTCCAAACAGCATCTTACAGGACCACAGGACAAGGCGGCATCGCCTTGCCCACCGACCTGCAGACCCTCAGCTGTGGGCTCCCGCCCGACCCCCCTGCCGGGCCACGGAGCCTGGTGCCTGGGACGCCCCGAGTCCTCCCGGACCAGCTGCTCTGAGGACTGTGCTTCCTCGTTTTGTACAAGGCGCTCACGAGACTAAGGTTACGCACTTGGCAAGAAAACCACCGACGTGACCTGTGCTTCTCGGGGAGTCAGGTTGGGGTGCTCCCTCCCTCCCCTCCGGGCGGTCCAGGGGCGCCTCTGTGCACGGGGTGCTCCATTTGGGGACCCCCATGGCCTGGCTGTGAGAAACAACATGGCTCCGAGCCAGAGCTAAGCTGCAGGCCGGCGGCCATTCTCGTTGCTGCCGGAGTTTCCTTTTGTACAAACAGACGGGTATTTCTAGTTGCTTTTCCTTTTCCTGTGTTAATCCAGTCAACACAGATTTTAATTTTGTTTTGTAATTTATTGAGATAGACATCGATTTGTTGTTCCCTTCCTCACTGGCTGATTCTCGTATGTGCCGACTGGGGACTGACCCCACAACCTTGGCGCATCGGGACGACGCTCTAACCAAGCGAGCGCCAGCCAGGCCCGCTCCCGCAGCTTCTAACGTCTTTCTCATATGTTACAGATACTCTCGGGTTCCGCTTTTCCATTGTTTTGTTTTATAAAAAAGGGAAAGAAAACCACTCTTCCAGGGAAGTTTTCTGAAATTCACAAACGTCCAGTGTTACGAGATGCGGCCGAGTGTCCACTCACAGACGAGACTCAGTCTGTCACCGTCCGGGCCGCCCAGGTGACAGGAAGCGCCACACGTGCATTTCAGACAGCACTCACTGCGGGGGGGGGGGGGGGGGGGGTTCCTCTCAGCGACCTGGAGGCCGAGGAGGAGCCCCTCCCGCCGTGAGCCCCGCCCACCGAGGTGCTCCAAAGGCACGCGGACGCCCCTTTCTCAGTCACACCAAGTGACCTCAGGGTGACAGGTCAGCGCCACGGCTCCGCCCCAGATGCCCGGCCGGTGGTCTTCCCATGAGGATTTAGGGTTTGTCTGCCTTTCCGTCCATCAAGTCTCCAAACCCCAGCTTTTCCAGTGGTTCTTGTGCCATCAGTTGCCTGAAAGACAGACGGACAGGTGTCAGGTGGAGGAGGAGAATGAGGGCAGTGCCCAGGCCCCAGGCTGCCATCCCACCCGGGACCTGGTCCCCACCGGCCTCCTGCTGTTCAGGCGCCGGGGCAGGTGCCCGGAGCCCCTCCTGCCTCCCACTCACACGCCGGAAAGAGCTGGGTCTGCGTGGTTTTGTCTGGGGAGGCAGCTCTCAGAGGCCCCCGCTCACCTCCCGGACGCGCCGGAACCCGCCACTCGCTGGCCACCATCACTGCCACCCCACCTTCCAGCACTGAGCGTGCGCCCCTACACTCCCAGCAGGCGAGCTGGACACCTGGGACCACCCGCGATGCTCAGACCCAACTCTGAAGGTTCTGTGGGCCTGTGTGCGCTGGCCACGCCGCCGAGAAACACGAACCGCCCCGGAAATGAGCGGCACCCAAGCCTCGAGTCCCCGCAGCTGTCCCCACTGGAGAACCACTGGACCTGCTTCATGCAGCCAGGAAGCTCAGGCTTGAGCAAATGGAAGGGGGATGGGGATGGGAGAAAAGTGGAGAAACGTGGGCAATTGCTGGCGCTGGGGGACAGGGGCAGGGCTCACTGGACTGCACTCTGCACGTGCTGGGCAATCTCCATGCAAAAAGCCAGAATCCACTTGAAAAATAAAAAGTCTATGCGTAGGGCAGACTAAGGAATTTGTCTGTGTCCCCAGAAGGGCGGACAAGCTGGTAGGTAAGCTCCTTGCTCACCACACTTGCCACTACCAATGTGGACTGTCGTGCAGTCGGTGGTTTCAGATTACACCGGGAAGGAGCTCCATGGGAGAGGCAGCCGAGGGGCTGGGAGGGACCTGTAGCTGGGAGACAGGGTGGGCGGGCGGCAGGGAGGCCAGATCCTGGGAACCTGCGGCGACTGTCACCGCACAGCCAATGTGGGCACGGGCAGACCGGCAGCTGGAAGCCAAAGTGGCCTCAGGCTCAGACAGCAGCGCCATGTGTCCCCGGGCACCACCGCCCTCCCGCGCGGCCTCTGACCTGGGTGCTGGCTGGGAGGTGTCCCCGACCTGGCTGGGTGGTCAGGGGCGGGTAAGAGAGCATCCTGGGCTCTGAGGGGCAGGCTAACAAAAACTCAGGGAAATGTCCGCAGAACCGCCAGCCCGGTCAGCAGTGTGGACTGGCGGCAGGTCACAGTAATTCCAGGGCAATGGCTCACACTCCAGCCAGGCCCAGTCACACCCTCTCGCCACGTCCGGTGAGGAGGGCGCCTGGCCAACAGTTCTCGGAGCTGCGGCCTGACTTCCCTGCCGTCGGCGGACCCAGGACCCCCAGGGACACACTCGTCCTGAAGCCTATGAGAACCCCCTAAGCGGCAGGGGGAACCCACTGCAGGCTCAGTGGATTCTGGGGGGAGATTACTTTGGTTTACCCAGTGGGGGACCGGAGAGGCGGTCAGGAGCAGGAAGGGCCAGAGACCAACACTGTGGTCGTGTTTAGCAGCCAGTTTGGCTCAGGGAATAGAGCGAGCATCGGCCTGTGTCAGGGCGTCTGCAGGAGGCAACCACCCGTGTGTCTCTCTCACATCGACGTTTGTCTTTCCCTCTCTCTTCCACTCTCTCTAAAAAAGCTTGATGGCAAAATACCCTCGGGCCCTGGCCGGTTTAGCTCAATGGATAGAGCGTCAGCCTGCAGACTGAAAGATCCTGGGTTCGATTCCGGTCAGGGGCATGTACCTTGGTTGCTGGCACATCCCCAGTGGGGGGTGTGCAGGAGGCAGCTGGTCGATGTTTCTCTCTTATCAATGTTTCTAGCTCTCTATCCCTCTCCCTTCCTCTCTGTGAAAAATCAATAAAATATATTTTAAAAAAAGAAAGAAAGAAAAATACCCTCGGGTGAGGATTAACAACAAGAAATAGTAAGGGGCTCTGCCGAACTGGGGCGCCGTCGGCAGTCCTTCACCTCCTGTTTAAGTAGCCTGCTGTCTCCGCCACCGGCCGCATTCCAAACGGCACAACACAGGGCGCGTGGTGCGGTCGGCCCAGGGGGTGGGAGGTCACTGCACCCACAGCCTTCGTCTTCTCACTCGGTCTGAAACCGCAGTGACAGCCCCCACCCAGGTCCGCAGAGAGGATGCTGGGAGGAACGCAGCCCGCGCGAGGTGCCCCGAGGGAGAAGTTCCCGTGCGCACGCGCCGACCCCAGCTCGGGCGGGGCGGACCCGGCGCCGCAAGGGCCTCTGGGAAAGCCGCGTCCCCAAGGAGACAGGGGCGGGCCGCAGGGGCCTCTGGGAAAGCCGCGTCCCCAAGGAGACAGGAGCGGGGCCGCCCCGTACTTGCCTCTCCATCCGGCACTCTAAATAGGCTTTGGATTCGTGTCTGCACAACGCGTTCTCGAACTTGTTCGCGCGGAGGCACTTCATGAACTTCTCCTGGAAGCGTTTGCATTCACCTGGGACGGAAGCGAAGGCAGCATTTTGTCTCCACAGCGCCGCGGGCCGCGCGCACACGGCAGCCTCTCCTTCGGGCCACGCCGGGAACGGCCGACCCACGGGCGCGCGCCCCGCGGCCGGGCTGTGCCTGCGGTGCCCCGGGAGACGCTGCGGGCGGGAGCACCGACTGCCGAAGCCCTGACTTGCCGGGAGCTTAGCCACCGCAGACCTCAGGCCGAGGGGGCTTAGGTGCTCGACATCCCGCGAGACGCGCCGGCGGGCGCCCCCCGCGGCCCGAGACCCCGCGCCGCTCACCGAAGTGGTCCAGCGGGAAGCTGCCCTTGTCCGGCGGCCGCGGCTGGAAGCTCTTGGACCCGAAGTTCATGGCCGTAGACATGATGGCGGCGCCGGAGCCTCCGAGGGCGCCGCACGCACTACGCAGGCCGCCGGCCGAGCGCCGAGCGCGTCGAGCGGCCCTCGCAGCAAGGCCCCGCCCCCTCCCGCAGGCCCTCTCCAGGCCCCGCCCCTCTGGGCCCCGCCCCCTCCCGCGCAGGCTCCGCAGGCCCTCTCCTGGCCCCGCCCCCTCCCGCGCAGGCTCCCGCAGGCCCTCTCCAGGCCCCGCCCCCACGGCCCTCACAGCAGCCCAGCGGCGGGAAACCAGCTCAGAGAGGTTCAGCTACCGGCCTAAGGACGCACAGCTTCGGAACACACCAGGCCCCAGGGAGGCTTCAGGGACGGGGCGGGGGTGTCTCCGTCGCGGTGTGTGGACGCCAGGGCCCGACTGTCACCCACCTGGTGAGAAACGCGCTTCCTGGGCGGCTCAGGACGACAGAAATTTAATCTGCGTCTGGAGGTGCCCGCAGGCTGGTTCCTTCTGCGGGGTGCCTCCCCTTTTTTTTATTTTTATTTTTTAAATAAAATTTTATTTTATTCGCTTAAAATACATTTTTATCTTTAATATATTTTTATTGATTTTGGAGAGGAAGAGAAAGGAGAGAAAAACATCAGTGATGAGAGAGAATCACAGATGGAACTGAGGAACCAGCCGGCAACCTGGGCATGTGCCCTGACGGGGAATCAAACCGGGACCTCCTGGTTCATAGGTCAACGCTCAACCACGCGCCGGGCTCCCCTCTTCCAGTGGCTTGCAGGCGGTCCTTGGCTGTAGACCCATCACCTGGTCTCTGCCCATCCTCACCTGGCCTCCCTGTGGGCGTGTTGGGTCCAGATTTCCCCACTAATCCTTGGCGTAGGGCCGCCCCGTAAGGACCTCACCAGGCTGTTACTCGGCCAGGACCCTGCTTCTGCGGCACCTGCCTGGAAGACACGTGGGGGTTTTGTGGGAACAAGGGCCTCGTGAAGAGGCAAGGCCCTGGCTGTCATTCCTTGTTGCTATGGCAACAATGACAACAGTGAGAGGCTCAGTGGAGACCCCAGTTCTCCCCCACCTGAAACTGGGCACCCCCACTCGGTGCCTCCACTTTCCACCGAGAGATGGGGAGGTGGGTCCCTGCCTCCCCACAGGGCCGGCCAGGCCGCCTGTGATTCTGCTCCGTCCATGTGATTACAGTCACGGCACCAGGGTCCTAGGTGCACAGAGCTCACAGGCTGGCCCCTGGGACTCTCTCACCCCGATCCCTGCCCGGACCCAGCACCTCTGCTCCTTCAGGTCAGGAGGAGCAGCCACCTCCAAGCACAGGCTTCCAGGCAGGTGCCTGCCAACAGGCCCCCCACCCTGTCAGGGCCCCTCTGCAGTGGCCACTGCTGGATCGGGTGCCTGTGGCTGCACCTGCTCTGTGGGGGGGAGGGGGCAGCACAGAGCGGGCACCCGTGTTAGTGGGTCCACAGGGACACCCACTCCAGTCGTCTGGGCCCGGTCGGCCTGGGGCTCTGGGCCCACTCACAACGGCAGAAGGAAAAAGGCACCTTGTTCTGTTGCATAAACACCCCTTTACAGGCTGGGCCGGGGCCACACACAGTTACTCATTAATCGCTCCCAGGGCCGCGGACAATCGCGGCTTTATTCCCAGCAAGTCGCACTTCCCACTGGACTGGATGGAACCGCTCAGCCCCACCCCCTGCCCGCAGCCTCGCCTGGTGGCCCTGCGGGGTCATGACCTCGAGGTGACAGCCAGCTTTTAATGGACTCCTCCGTGGAGGATGGGGGTGCTCAGCTGTGCGGTGGGGAAAAGCGGGGGAGGAACCCACGTGTCTGGAAGCCCTCTTGTGCGCGAGGCTGTTTCCCAAGGGCCCCGCGGCCGGAACAGTGCCCGGCGCAGCAGGCATCCAGTCGATGCCCCTGAAGCACTCACCCACATCACACACAGGAACAGAGGCCCAGCCCCGGCCGGGAGCCTCGGGCAGGGACCCCTCGCTTCACTCATGAATTCACAGCGTGGGCAGACCAGCTGGGGTGGCTCAGCCTCCGGTTGGAGAGCCCCCTTTAAGACAGGGCACCCCCGTGGCCGGAGGAAACGCAGGAGCAGCAGAGAGGAGGGGGCCCAGAGCCTGGGGCTCCGGCCGGGAACCTGACCTCACCCAGCACAGGAGGAACATCTGCCGGAATCTAACAGGCAGCAACCCCGGCGCAGGGACCCCGTTTCTCGGAATTGAGCGTCCCTTGCAGCTGAGCACCAAGAAATGTGCCCACAGGTATTTTTAGCAGCTCGTGCCGAGGCCTGAGGCAGGCGGCGAGGCCTGAGGCGGGATGTGGCGGATGGAGGCGGCG
Organism: Cnephaeus nilssonii; assembly: GCF_951640355.1. Classification (NCBI taxonomy): domain Eukaryota; kingdom Metazoa; phylum Chordata; class Mammalia; order Chiroptera; family Vespertilionidae; genus Cnephaeus; species Cnephaeus nilssonii. The sequence continues at coordinate 108,911,948 of NC_137076.1, read as the reverse complement.
GCTCCTCTCCATCCTCTCCGGACGGTGTCACACCTGGACCTCCGCGCTGCCCGTCCAGGACATGCAGTGGACGGAGGTGTGAGGAAGCACACACATTGCTGAAGGCGCAGGAGCGGGGGCACAGCTGGTGGGGGCGGGGGTTCCCCGTCACTGAGGCCGGGGGAGACTCTGGGCCCTCTGCTGTGTGCCTGTGAGGGAACCCAGAGAGTGGGTCAGCTTTGTTGTGGGGTGACCGGTGGCCCCACAAGAGATGCGTCCACCTGGTCTCTGCAGGTGTGACTAAGGTAGGAACCCGGACGAGGTAGCCCTGGAGGAGGGGGGCCTGCACCCCAGGACGAGGGCTCCTTAGGAGGCAGAGCGGAGAGGCACACAGACACAGGGAGAGGAGCCCTGACATGTTGGGGGACACGGAGGAATGCGGGGCCACCAGGAACTGGGGTCACAGAAGGTCCTCCCGGAGCCCCCTGGGGCCCAGTTCTGCCCACACTCAGCGGCCAGGTAAGGGTCTGCTTTGGGCCCAGTCTGTGGCTGCAGCCCCCGGACACTCGCCCCGGTGGGGCCTGGGGCCACTGGGAACCTGGCGGGGGGGCACTGGGTGTGCGCTGGGCCCAGACGCCCCCATCTGAGGCCCCCGGGGCTTCCCCCAGGCCGGGCCCTGCGGACACCTGGACAGACCAACTCCACCCCAGTCAGGGCACAGGCCCCTCAGCCGCCCCAGAGGGGGGCCAGGGCTCTGGAAGGGCCCACTGGTGCCAGCACCCCCTGAGGAATGGACTTGAGGGCAGTTGGGACAGACTGTCCTGGAGCCCTGCCCCTCCCCTGGCTGGGGATCTGGGCCGATTGGGGCTCCCCCAGGTGACAAAGCTGTGTGACTTCCCAGACTCGGGTCATAGGTCGTGGCCTCTGCCCCTTGATCCTCACTCCCAGAGGGGTCAATCCCGAGACTTGGTGGAAACTCTGGGGACCCCGCCCTGACCCCCCTTCCCTGCCAGTGTACCAGGACCTCAGCTGAGCCCCGCTTCCTCCTCAGTGACATGGGCCCCTCCAGGCTGCCAGGAGGAGCTGAAGGCTCCATGGCAGAGCGGGCAGCACCCGGCCAGGGGATGGTCCCGGGAGTCCCACCAGCACCTGCTCAGGGCTGCACAGACCTGGGCCTCCAGGCGGCACCCGCCTGCAGGAGGAGGCCGTGCAAGACCCAGGACCCCCCAGGACCCGGTTCCTTGCCTGCAGCCCCCACCCGAGGCCCAGCAGGCGCACCCGGGCTCAGGCTTCACACAGGCCCAGGCCCCACGCAGGCGGCTCCTCTGGGAGGGGGACCCTGTGACTCCGCTCCCAGGTGGGCCCTCTGAGGACCCCGGCCTTCCTGACTCCTGGGGGCCCGTCTGCCCGAGGGGTTCTGGGATGCAGAGTCCCTGCCACGTGGGCTTCCGAGGCCGTCAGGACCGTGCCCACCAGCTCTGCCCTCTCCCGGGCCGAGCCGCACACACAGCTGCTCAAAGCTGCCAATGAAGTGACCGTCCCTGGACGGCAGGACCCAGCCACACGCCTGGCAGCAGCCTGGGTGCGGGGAGCTCGGCCCAGATGACCGAAGCCCCAACAATTAGCTACTCCCCCCCCCCACCCCCGCGTCCCACAGTCATGCGGTAAGACAGGCCGCGGGCGAAGCAGTGTGCACCCCGCCATGGAGGTGTGCAGTGCAGTCAACGGGGGGTGGGTGGAGGTCCGTGGGGCCCAGCGTGGGGCTGGGCGGGCGGCCTCCTGTCGGGGCAGGTGGCGGGGAGCAGGCCCGGCCAGTTCTGGTGCCAACAGCGTCCCGCCCTCCTAGCTCCTTCCCAGGCGGTGCCTCCCCCGCCCCCCCCATGCCGGGTGACGGGGTTCAGGAGACGGCGTGGCCCAGGACGAGGGCTGTAAACCGGCCACCTGTCACCCGCCAGCCGGCCTCGGGGCGGTCAGCCCCGCCCTGTCCTGGCACAGGCTGGTGCCTCAGCCCCAGGTGACGGAGCCGACAGCCCCGAGGAGCAGCCGTCACTCAGGGCCGCTCCCTTAGGCCCGGGGGGGGGGGGGGGGGCCCTGCTGGTGACCTGACGGCCCTGGGATCGGAGGTGTCTGCGTGCAGACCCTCGAGGACCGGCCCGGGGTGCCCACTGGCCCACGGGAGGGGCTGGGAGAGGCCCAGGACCTCACGGCCATGGGGCCACGGAGGCAGGCTCAGCAGGGAAGTTGGGCTCCCCCTTGAGAGCGGGGAGGGGCCCCTAAGTCCATAAGTCCTGGTTCTGATGGGGAGACTGAGGCAGAGGCGGGGGCTGCCCGGAGGAGCAACGGGCCAAGGTCCTCTGCCCGCCTGACGGGACGCCCACGCACAGGGGGCACACCTGCCCCCACCGCCCCCACCGCCCCCACCGCCCCCTGCAGACTCGACCCCACATTCCACACACGCCTGTCGCTTTAAGCCGCTGGCTGTCCCCTGCAAACTGCTTGTTCCACATTCTCGGGTGGTGGGTGTGGGGCGCGGCACGCCCTCTCCGAGGCCTATAAGGCGCAGGGCGGGACGGGGGGCCACCACCGCGTCCTCATGGCCCTGCTGCTCCTGGGGCTCCTGGGGCTCCTGGGGCTCTGGGTGCTGCTCCGCGCTCACACCCGTGGCCCCCGCCTGGCCCCCCGCTGGCCCCCCGGGCCGCGCCCGCTGCCCCTCGTTGGGAACCTGCATCTGCTGCGGGTGTGCCAGCAGGAGCGCTCGCTGATGGAGGTAAGGGGGCGCCCTGCAGCCGTGCGACGCCCCTCGCCTGAGGAAGCAGAGCCCTCGTTTTCTGGGACCCCCGTGGGCTAGGAGGCTCGTGGTCCGGCCAGCGCTGGCCTGGTAGGGACACAGGGACCCAACGGCCCGCCTGCCTTGGGAGGAGAAAGACTCCGCTGCACGTTGAAGATGGGCCATCCACGGAGCAGAGAGCCAGGAGGACTTCCTGGAAGAGGCAGCATTTGGAGAGACCCTGACGCAGGGGCAGGTTGGGGCAGCGGAGGGGAGGGGACAGGACTCCCAGGAGCGGCGCACACGGGGCTGCCCACCGCCCACCAGAGGGGCAGCTGGCGGCGGCTCCTCCTGCCTGGGCCTGGGCGGCAGAGCAGGTGGATGGGGAGGGGCTGCAGGCCTGGGTTCTGGGTCCCGAGGCTGCCATCCCGCACGCTGGGCAGAGCGGCTGGGACCAGCCGCAGCGGGAGGGCGGCAGCCCCCACCTCGGGCAGGGATGCAGTGGGGACAGACGGGGCGGGGACTGGGACAGGCCCCCAAGGCCAGCGCTTGCTGGCATATTGTTCTGTGCCCTCACGCCGGCCAGGGGAGGTCAGAGTGAGACACACCAGCCAGGCGGGCCCTTCGAGGGGTGGGGCCTGGGGGGCTCCTGTGCAGGCCCCAAGCTTCCAGCGCGGCCACCCCAGTGCAGGGCCCTCAATCCTGCCCCGGAGCGTCCCCCCGGAGCGTCCCCCCAGGGTGGCCACACCCAGCACCACAGGCAGTGCCCCTTCGGGGGGTGCGGGGCTCTGTGGGGTTCGCTGTGTGGGTCCCGGGCCTCTCCTCACGGGCCCCCCACTGCCAGCTCTCAGAACAGTACGGGCCGGTGTTCACCGTCCACTTGGGAGGCCAGAAGACGGTGGTGCTGACCGGCTACAAGGCGGTCCGGGAGGCCCTGGTGGGCACGGGGCAGGAGCTGGCCGACCGGCCCCCCATCCCCATCTTCCAGCTCATCCAGGGGGGCAGGGGTAGGTTTGTGATGGGGAGAGGGCCCCCAGGTGGGGAGGGGCAGTCACCAGCCCTGCTCTCCGGGGGGGGACAGGGTGTCCATGTGGGGGTGGGGCGGTGCACGGGGACCCTGCACACCGAGGGGACGGGGCCAGCCCCGGGAGACAGCGGGACAGTGAGCGCCTGCTCTGGGGTCGCCCCGTGGCCTACAGGCATCTTCTTCTCCTCGGGGCCTCGCTGGAAAGCCGCGCGCCAGCTCGCCGTGCGCACCCTCCACGGCCTGGGCGTGGGGCGGGGGCCCGTGGCCGACAAGGTCCTGCAGGAGCTGCGGTGCCTTGTGGGGCAGCTGGATCAGTATGGAGGTGAGTGAGGGCCGGGGGGGGGGCCCTTCCCCAAGCCCCTCCCCACTGAGGCCTGTCTCCCCCGCAGGCCGGCCCTTCCCGCTGGCCCTGCTCGGCTGGGCTCCCTCCAACATCACCTTCACGCTCCTCTTCGGCCAGCGGTTCGACTACCAAGACCCTGTGTTCGTGTCCCTGCTGGGCCTCATCGATGACGTCATGGTCCTGCTGGGGACTCCCGGCCTGCAGGTGAGAGGTCAGAGGTCGCCTGAGATGGGGGAGGGGTGCCAGGGCCACCAGCCAGGAGAGGTGAGGTCGGCTAGGGCCGCGGTCCCCAACTTTTTGGCCACGCCCCCTGAGCGTCTCTCACAGCCTGATGCCCCCGTGACCTAGAATTCTTATTATTCAAAAAGCGAGCTCATTCCCGGGGAGGAAGCCTCAAAGGCCTAGAACTTGGTCTACACAAGATTCCAAAGAACGGGGCATCCACGAACGAGAAAAATAAAGGAACAAAAGGACAGCGGAAACACTGAGGAAGAAATCACTAAGAAACTGTTAAAATGATAATATGAAGAGCTATGAAAAAACAGCAGTTTCAAAACATAATAGAGAACTGAAATGCATAAACATGTCACAAAACGTATTTATAAACTGTACATGAGGCCCCTAGGACCATAAGAAATGCAAAAAAATCACTGTAAATAACTCATTCTTGATTTGCCCCCCTTAAAAATCAAACTGCCCCCCGGTGGGGCGCGCCCCACGCTGGGAACCACTGGCCCAGAGGCAGGCAGGCTCCTGGTCCTGTGCCCACTCCGCGGCCCCGCCAGCCCAGGCAGGACCTGCACCGGGAGTCCTCGTCGCCCCGCCCCACATCTCCCACCGCGAGAGCCAGTGCTCAGAGGTGGGCCTGACACCCGGGACCTCTGTCCCACTCCCTTCAGAGAGGGCGTCCCAAGTCCTGACCCGTTTCCCCACCCAGCATGGCAGGTTGGCAGGGTCAGCGCCGTCTGACCAGCTCCCCGACCCGGTGCCGGCCAGGTGCCGCAGTGTGCTCCCGGGACACAGCTGTGCAGGTACAGCGAGCATCCAGTGAGCGCCGACTGCATGCCGACCGGCTGGCCGGTTCAGAGGGGCCGAGGGCCGGGCGAGGCCTGAAGGTGGCAAACTCCTCCCTTTCAATGGCAGCGACTCAGCTCTCCCACAGGGCAGCCCTCACCTGCGGCCGGCTTTGGCGGGTGGGGAGCCGGGGGCAGTTACATGAAACTCCCAGGTGTTCCTGGTCACCAGGCTCCTCCTCCGTCCCCGCTGGTCCCACGTGGGGCTGTGGGGACTGAGCCTCCCCCCACCCTCACTCGCTGTCTGCCCGCCCCAGCTGTTCAACATCTACCCCCGGCTGGGGGCCCTCCTCCAGCTGCACCGGCCGGTCCTGAGGAAGATCAACGAGGTGCGGGCCATCCTGAGGGCCCTCCTGGAGGCGCGGCGGCCCCCCGCGCCCGGGGGAGGCCCTGTGCACAGCTACGTGGACGCCCTGAGGCAGCAAGGCCAGGTCTGGGCCAGCCCCCCTCCCCCCCCCCAGAGGCCGGGGGCATCCGGGCCCCACCTGGTCCTGCCCACGCTCCTCCCCCACCGCCTGGGGCTTCCCTGAGCCTCGGGGCAGCTGGGAGGACGGGTGGGCCCGCCAGCAGGTGCTCAGGGATCCCGGCGCTGCCCTTCCGCCAAGCCTGGCTTCTGCCCCTTTTCTGGAGCCCAGAGCTGGGGGCCCGCGGGGCAGCCTCCGTTGAGCCCTGCCCCCCCCCCCCCCGCCCTGCAGGGGGGAGACCCCGACGGCTTGTTTTCGGAGGCGAACGTGGTCGCCTGTGTCCTGGACATGGTCATGGCCGGCACCGAGACCACCGCGGCCACGCTGCAGTGGGCAGCCCTCCTGATGGGCAGGCACCCAAGCGTGCAGGGTGGGTGTGCGGCCGCGCCCTCGCCTACGCCAGCCCCCGGGGCCCAGGGACGAGGCCCCCAGGGACACGGGTGCCCCCTCTTGCCTGCAGACCGGGTGCAGGAGGAGCTGGACCGGGTGCTGGGCCCCGGGCGGCCCCCCCAGCCCGCGGACCAGCGGGCACTGCCCTACACCAACGCCGTGCTGCACGAGGTGCAGAGGTTCATCACGCTCCTGCCCCACGTGCCCCGCTGCACGGCGGGCAGCACCCGGCTTGGCGGCTACCTGCTCCCCAAGGTGGGCGGCCAGGCCTTGGGAGGGGAATTCGGGGGCCCTGATGCCGGGCTCTCATGGTGGCAGGGAGGGCATCCGAGCAGCGGGCCGCCCCCCCCCCCCCCCCGTGTGGTCTGGGGTTCCCTGTGAAATGGGATGGCGCAGCGAGTGCAGGGTCCACCCTGGGGCAGCCCTCACGGCCGGCCGGCCCCCCCCGGGACCCTGTCGGGGCTCCTGTCCAGGCCTGTGGGGGGACAGGCACCCCAGCCTGCCCGCTGCTCTCCCCCGCAGGGCACACCGGTGGTCCCCTTGCTGAGCTCCGTGCTCCTGGACAAGACGCAGTGGGAGACCCCCGACCAGTTCAACCCGGGGCACTTCCTGGACGCCGACGGGCACTTCGTGAAGCGGGAGGCCTTCCTGCCCTTCTCTGCGGGTGCGGGTGTGGGGCGAGCCGGGGACCTCGGGGGCGGGGACCTCAGGTGGGGACCTCGGGGGCCGGGACCTCGGGGGCAGGGATCTCAGGCGGGGACCTCGGGGGCCGGGGACCTCGGGGACTGGGGACCTCGCCCGGACTCCAAACGCCCCCCTTTGCCCCCCGGATGGGAGCTGATGCCCCTGCCTCGGTTTCCCCACAGGCCGCCGCGTCTGCCTGGGAGAGAGCCTGGCCCGGACAGAACTGTTTCTGCTCTTTGCTGGCCTCCTCCAGAGCTTCCGCCTGCAGCCCCCACCCGGCCTCGGCCCCGCTGGCCTGCGCACCGTGCCCACGCCCGCCTTCACCATGCGGCCGCCGGCCCAGGTCCTGTGTGCAGTGCCCAGGCCCCAGGGGCGCTGACGGAGGAGGAGGAGGCCTGGCCTGTGCTCTGGGCCCGGGGCGGGGTGTGTGTGTGTGTGTGTGAGTCACTGCCCCTGGTGGCAGCCTGGACGGACGGTCCTCACCGGCCCTTCGCTCACCACAGCCCCGTTCCAGACAGGGTGACCACGGGCCCGGCAGCTGTCCCTCAGCCGCAGTGGGCCATGGAGGCAGGCCATCTGCCAGGCCCCGCACCCCAAAACTGGACCGCGTCCCTCCTCTCCCAGAGCAGCCAGGGTCCCACCCCTTTTCATCTGCCCGCCCCCCGGCCCGGGGTTCAGCCGCTGCGTCTGCACCAGGATCCCCCCCAGCCCTCCCCCACCCCCGTGCCCATTGGGGCAGCCTCTCCTCCCCCAAGTCCGTCTGACCCATGAAACCTGCACCCCCGCCCTGGGCCGAGTCTGTGCCCTCTCCCCCTTCTCCCCCGTGAAGACAGGCCCCAAACTAGGCAGTGTGGGTGCACCCTCCTCCAGCGGGAACAAGTTAATAAAGACCAAGAGTGAGCTGGGCCAGTGTGGCTCAGTGGTTGAGCATCGACCTATGAACCTAGCAGGTCACAGTTCGATTTCCGGTCAGACATGCCCAGGTCGTAGGCTCAATCCCAGTGGGGGGGCCTGCAAGAGGCAGCTGATCAGTGATTCTCTCTCCTCATCGATGTTTCTCTCTCCTTCTCCCTTCCGCTCTGAAATCAATAAAAATATATTTTAAAAAAACACCAAAAAGTGAGCCACTGCCTGGTATGTGTGTATACCTATACATGCTCACACACATGCAGGCATGTGCACACACCTATACATGTTCACACGTGTGTGCATATACACACCTATTCTTGTGCAAACGCGTGTATGCAGGGCCTCACTTCCCTCTTCACCATGGAAACCTGACCTGGGATGGGGGCATCCGCCGGCCACACAGACGGGACTCGACTGCCGGCCGATCCTCGGAACTGCACGCGGCCTGGCCCCGGCCAGGCGCAGACAGGCCGCCCCACGGCCTCTGCGTGCGGTCGGGCGGGGCCAGGCTGACGCAGGGCGATGGGGGCAGAGGGCTCTGAACGGCTGTGCCCGCACCCCTGCCTGGAGGTGCCCTTGGCCCAGATCTGCCTGTGGCTCCAGCGCTGGCCCTTAGCCTCACCGCAGGGGCCCCCCAAGTCCCCCAAAACCAAAACTACGGCCCTGGACTGTGAGCAAACCCTCCAGGGCCGTGGTCGGCAAACTCATTAGCCAACAGAGCCAAATAGCAACAGTACAACCATTGAAATTTCTTTTGAGAGCCAAATTTTTTAAACTAAACTTCTTCTAACACCACTTCTTCAACATAGACTCGCCCAGGCCGTGGTGTTTTGTGGAAGAGCCACACTCAAGGGGCCAAAGAGCCGCACGTGGCTCGCAAGCCGCAGTTTGCCGACCACTGCTCCAGGGCACTCAGGCGGCCGCCTCAGCTCCCAGGGCTCCGAGGGGCGACCTCCATCGCAGCGGAGCCCTCTCTGGTTGCTCAGTGGTCAGAGCACTGGCCCTCAGCGTGAAGTGTCTCGGGTTCCATTCCTGTCAAGGGCATGTACCTCGGCTGCAGGCTTGATCCCTGGGCCTGCTTGGAGTGTGTGCTGGAGGCAACCAATTGATGTGTCTCTCTCACATTGACATTTCTCTCCCCCTCCCTTCCACTCTCTAAAAATCAGTGGAAAACTATCCTCAGGGGAGGATGAACCAAAAAACCGAGACCAACTCCAGCGGAGCTGGGGCCACCCCCAGGGCAAACCCCAGGGCTGAGAGGGGTCGAGGCTCTCTGCCTGTAGTGTATGTGTGCATGCGCGCAACCATGTGTGCCTGCATGTGCATGTGTGAGCATGTATGTGTGTATACAAGAACAGGTGTGTGCACACGTGTGAACATGTATATGTGTACACACAGACCAGTACATGTGCGCACACAAACAGGTGTGCATATGTACACGTGTGCATGCACATATAGCTGTGTGTGTGTGCCTGTGTGCATACATGTGCATGTGAGATCAGGACTTCAGCTGCACCAGTGGCCATGGATGGCCCCAAGTTGCCACACAGCTCGGTGGGAGCCGACACCTGGGTGCTGGATGGGAGGGTGGTGTGACCCTCGGAGACAGGGCTTTGGGTGCAGGTGAATAGACGCTGAGGCCCCCGTGGTCAGCAAGAAACTGGCCCTGGCCCTGACTCCTCCCCTCGCCCCGAATGCGGCCTCTGTGCTCGGCGCTCAGCCCTGTGACCCCGGGTCCAATGCACGCACTGCCCGGGAGCAAGGAAAGCAGGTCCACCTTCATGCAGACAGGCAGCAGGTAAGTCTTCCTCGTGGGCGGCTGTGGGAGGGCAGCACCACGGTCACTGCGAAGGGCAGCCCACAGGAGGGTCATCCTGCAGGAGGGCCAGGTGACAGACGCCGGTGCGTCGGGGCGGGCACGGCAGGGACAGCCTGGTGGCCGCACACTCTCCCTCAGCAAACGCCCCTCCCAACCTGCAAGCAGGCGAGGGTGGACAAGGACGAGAGCCGTGGCCGGCGTGGCCGCTTTATTGGAAGTACAGCCAGTTCCCCTGGAGCCGGGCAGTGAGGCCGTGGTTTGGCCCGAGCAGGGAGGCTCCACGCGGCCAGGCGGGGGCAGGAAACACGTGGCCTGCATGAGACGGCCCCAGGCCCCACACGGGGCCCAACCCAGACGGCCTGCAGCGGGCGGGCAGGGAGCTCTGCCAGTCTTGGGCCCTGGTAGAAAAACAGGCAGCTTCCGGGCCGAGGGCAGCTGGGCTGGCACCTGGCGGGGGCCTGCGGCCCTAGGAGAGCAGCTGCAGCACCTGCCGGGCGCGCCGGCTCTTCTCCAGCAGGGGGTGGCCCGGGCCGGCTCCCGCCTCGTCCAGCTGCCGCATCAGGGCCTCAGCCTTCTGCACGGTCAGCTCCCTTGCCTGGCCCCTCAGGCCCTCCAGGTAGGCCAGCAGGGTGGGGAAGTGCTGGTCGGGGACCTGTGCAGGAGGGACGAGGGCCGGTCAGCAGCCAGGCGGGGGGACGCTGGGCCGAGGGGACCGAGATGCCTGCAGCGTGGGCCCTGGGTTCCGGCCCTGCCACTGGTGCCTCAGGCCCAAGGCGCTGCCCAGTGTCCTCACCGGGGGACCGAGGGCCTGGGGGCGGGCGCAGCAAGGGGAGGGGTGCTGGAGAGTTCATCTGCTGGAGCCAGCCCCGCCCAGGTCCTATTTTCACTGGGCGCCCAGCACAGAAAGGAAGGAGGACCACTGTGCAGGGTCAGGGTCAGAGAGACTGGAGGGGCGGTGCAGGCAGGGCTGGGAGATCCCCTCCGTCCCCCTTACCCGCCCCCCTCGGCCCCCCTGCCCCCCCCCCGCCCCCCAGCACACACCTGGTCGCAGTCGTACATGTGCAGCAGGAGCCAGGTCTGCCGCGTCTTCTGAAACCGCCAGCCCTGGTGCTTCTGGGCCCAGCTGGAGAGGAGAACACGGTCTGTCTGCACCGGCCTGGTGGCTCTGCTTGGCCGGGGCAGTGTCCAGGCTCGCAGTGTCCATGGGGGCTCTGGGGGCCCTCCCAGCCCGAGGGCACAGACGTTGAGAGGGGCCCAGGCTGAGGCAGGGGTGCACCCGGGTCCGCCTGCGATTCCTCTGGGGTGTGGGGGGCCCCGCATCCCCGCACACCAGCAGCCTGCCAGCCGCCCAGCTGTAGGCGAGCTGCCCGAGGGACAGGCCGTCTGCCTGGGACGGGGCACTTCACGGGCAGCACAGAGCAGCCCGGCCAGAATGGGCCGGCCGCCCCGTCCTCCCAGAGACCATAGACGTGGGGTACAGCCCAGCCAGCCCCCATCCCCGCGGCCTCTCACCCACAGAGGTAGTCCAGGGCCAGCTGGGCACCCGAGGGCTTGGCTGGCAGAGGCGGGGCCGGGGCCGGGGCCGCCGCTTCCCGCAGCCGCTTTCTCTCCTCTTTCTTCCGCTCCTTCTTCAGCTTCCTCTCCAGGACCCTCTTCTCCTCCGGGGACAGCTCCGTGTCTGAGCTCGCGCCCTCCTGCGGGGAGGCCCCCGGCAGGGATTCAGGAGCTGCACCTCACTCCCGCCCCCGCCCACTCCCGCCCCCGCCCTCGCCCCGAGGCCAGGGGTGCAGACCGTCAGAGCAGACCCTGCAGAGGCCGTGGGCGGCTCCGTGGGTGGCTCAGCCCCAGGCCTGCGGAGCCTGCCATCTCCCCCCCCCCCCCGCCGCCCCCCGCCCCCCCGCCCTCCCCCCGCCGCCCCCCGCCCCCCCGCCCTCCCCCCGCGCCGGCCTGCAGAGGGCTGGGCGGGAGTACACTGGCTCTGGGGTCTGGCGTGGCCCTGGGCTGGGCGTGGCTGGCTCTCCTCTGACAGGGCAGGGCCTCCCGATGCAACCCCCTCCAGCCGCTCCCCCAGACGGCCCCCCTCCCTCCCTCCCTCCTTCCCTCCCAACAACCAGACAAGTGCCACCTGGGGGGCTGGGCGGCACCACACTCTTCCAGGAAGACGGACACTGTTCACTCTGGGTCAGGCCGGCCCTCAGAGGACGGGCCCAGGACCGTGGCCCCAGAGCAAAGCCGAGCAGAGTGGGGCTCCAGCCCCCTCCGTCCTCTGCTCCCCCCACGCCCACACCCCTTAGCAGGCCCCCCCATAAAGCGCCAATCCCTTGACAACACCCACTCCTTCTGGAATCTTCTAAAACAACAAAACAAACCCAGCTGTCAGCCCCTCCCTCCTCCTCCCTGAAAACCAGCTGGAATTCACAGCGTCAGGGCCTGGGGGGCGTGCGCCCTCCGCCTTGGGCTGGGCTCACAGGCCACCCCGAGGGCCTCCTACGGGCTGGGCTGCCCGATGGCTAGGGGGCAGGGCAGCAGGGGTCGGGGCATCTGTGTGTGGAAGGGGCGTGCCCAGTCCCGGAGGATGGTGGCAACGACCACGGCCCACGGGCACCACGGAAAGCCTGGCGACAGCGACAAGCACCCGTCCACCGCGGCCGGCACCGCCCACCTGTGCTCTCTCGGCCAAAGGCTGACCACCAGGCTCAGGCACACCCGCCCGTCCCCAGCCGTGGGTAGTGCAGTGCGGCGAGGGCCAGAGGGGCGCTGGGCTGTGCACCCCGTGGGTACCAGGCCGCGTCCAGCCCTTGCTTAGACCAAGCAGGGTCGGACTGAGAGCGGCCACGGCACAGGTGTGCCCTAGGGACCCTCTCTCTGCTCTCTTCCTGTGGGGGTGGGGCCCCCCGAAGGGCCCTGGCTTCCCCTGGAGACATGAGCATGGCCCGGGGCTCCGGACTGTCCAGTACATGGTCACTCAGTGGGGCGCTCCCCTCCCCACAGCCATCACACTCACTCACACGTGCGCACGCCCGAGGGACAGGCTGCGGGGCCCGGGCACTCACCGGGCCTCTCGCTGGCTCACTCGCCCGCAGAGCCTGTGGGCGCCTGGCTGACCCGCCCGCCGTGAACCTCGGGCTGGAGGGGCCCGAGCACTGCAGCCCCGGCTGCTGGGATGACGCCCGCCTGCCCGTCCCCAGGTCCAGCACGAAGACAAAGTTTCGTCCACTACGAGTGGGAGAGGCCGGGCCTGGCCCTGGCCCTGGCCGCGGGCAGAGCTGCCTGCGGGACACGGGGAGCGCTGGCCCGGCCGCCCGGCCACCAGCACCAGGACGCCACAGCCTCCGAGGCAGCTGGGCTGAGGGTGTGGGCTCTGCACAGGCCTGGGCCCGGCCGACAGCAGCAGAGCCGGGATGAGGCACCAGACCCCGGACCCTGCCCGCTGGAGGGAGCTACTGACCGCACTCTCACAGGGCGGTCCGGCCAGGGACGTGCTTTTCCTGGGTGAGACCTGTGGGAGCCCACGGCCGGAGGCAGCCGGGACCCACACCCTCGACGTTGGTTGGGCATTTGTTTTCCAAAACGTGGAAGAAAGAAAAGGAACTCCAGCAGGAGAGAGACGGAGCACTTGGCCCCACTGTAAACCAGGACCCGAACTGCTGCGTGGGCCGTCCCCAAGGCCGAGGCTGAGCACGCGCACCCCGCACCCCGCACCCCGCACTGGGGCCTGCGCACAGGCAGGGAGCTGGTGCTCCCAGGAGTGAGGGCGCTGAGGGGCTGAGGGGCTGAGGGGCTGACCGGCACCTGACACCACTCTGCGCCCAGAAGCCTCGCACCAGCCGGGCGGTGCCTGGCGTCCGCTCCTTCGTCAGAAAGTGCCACCAGGACGTATGTATGGCTGCAGCGAGCTGCTCTGACAGGGCCGGGTGAGGCCCAGGGGAGCAGGCTCTGTCCCCAGAGCTCACACGGCCTGAGCTGCTCGCGCGTCACCCAGCGTGATCCAGCAGAGGCCCGGGTGGGGGCTGGCCTGGGCTTCCTCAGGGGAGCACCCCCACCCTCCACCTCCTTAAACCCAGGAAGATCCACCCACCCACCGCCCGGCAGCCCCGTGGGTGGGATGCGTGTGCACTGAAAGTGACGCGTGCTTTAAGCGGCCACAGGGAGGCGGGGTCAGGAGGGCGATGAGCGGGAAGCGGCGGCAGGGGAGGCCTGGGCTGGCGAGAGGCAGGTGCGGGCTCAGCCTGCTGACAGATGTGGACAGTCCCCAAGGGCGGCCATGGCTGGGGCTGCGCCAGAGGCCCGTCCACAGGCTGTGCCGGGGCTGCCGTCTGCTGACCCCGAAGCCAGCCAGCCCCTGCGGAGCCCGGAGCTCAGTGAGACGGAGCTCGGACGGACCTCGGACAGACGGGAGGCTGGCCCCAGGAGCCCTTCCCTTTCCCTTTCCCCCCTTCCTTCCTTCCTTCCCTCCTTCCTTCCTTCCCTCCCTCCTTCCTTCCCTCCCTCCCTCCCTCCCTCCCTCCCTCCCTCCCTCCCTCCCTCCCTCCCTCCCTCCTTCCTTCCTTCCTTCCGCAGGGGAAGCCACGTGCCCACCTGCGCAGGGTCAGAGCCGAAACTCCCACGGACTTATGACCCCAACGATTAAAACCAAAGGGTAACTCACGGCATGGCAGCAGCTTCCTCTTCCCTTTGCTGAAACCAATGAGGAGTGTTTCCCACAATTTTTAAAGAAACCTTTTATTTTGAAACTAGTGGCCCAGTGCACAGATTCATTAGAAGAAATATTAGAAGAAAAATTAATTGGAAAAAATATTTTAATATCGCCATTCACCCTTTATAACAGAAGTGTCAGAGATAAAAGAAAATTAGTAAAATGTATATGGAAATAATACATAAATTGATTAATAAACAATAACATGATATAAAAACAACAAAAATGATATAAAAAGATTGATAAAAACAATGACTGATAAATTGATTAAACTTATTCTAATATCTCCCTGTGCACCACATTAAGAGTGAAAACACTTTCAAAGTGCTTGACTAATTTCCCTTGTGATCAAGTATTTACAACTTTAACATCACACACTCTTCGAACTCGAGAGAAAGCAACATATAGCTGACCCTGCCCGGAAACGGGTTCAGGTAGGAATATTCCTACTCTGTCTAGAGTTTGCCCTTGTGATTTATTAATAGTCATCGCAAATGCTGGCATCACAGGAAATTGTCTTCGAATCAATTTAAATGGGAGGCCAGTGTCAGACGGGGACAAGTCAGTTCTGGGAATCAGAACCACCTCTCCTCCACAGATCCTGTTAATACTTCTGCTTCGATTATGTTAGGTCGCAATCTTTTGATAATAAACCTAGTGCCATTACAAAGACCCCATTTACTACTAAGATTTCTCAGTAGCATCATGATTGCGTCTACTTTCAATTTTAATTTATGACAGCATTCCTGAAGGAGTAATACGGCTAAGAAATTCGATGGAAAAATTTTCCTTTTTGGCATCATCCATTGACTCGATGGAATCATCACTCAAATAGGCGTGAAAATCTCCATCGAGTATATCCAAAATTTCTTCATTTAATTTATGAACGTGCTCATTTTTAGGACAAAGAATCACACGTTTAGATATACTTTTAACGTTATCTATAGATATACTATTTCCAAAGGTAGCTTCAATAATAGATCCGTTACAAATCATTTCACGGGGGATTTCAATAATATCCGAGAGCTTTACATGTATTGCGCGTGCGAGTCAACGTTCATTTAAAATTGCCAGTGCGCGTCCTATGAACTGGTCGGCTGGTTGGACGTGTGTACGTACGGACGGCTGGTCACTCAGCCCTTTATGTGTTTGGGTAACTCGATGCACCCCGTGCCCGGCTCCGCGTCCCTGGTGCTAACTTAACCTTCGAACCAGAGCCAAGGCCACCCAGGCCCCCCCATTTCAAAGCCCAGAGGACAGTCTCGCGCACAGCTTTGTCCGAGTTGACACAAAGACGCAGTGAAGACAGTTATGTTCTTTAAAGGCGAACCCCACCTCCCCGCTGGATGGAAGCAGTTGCCTAAACTCCCGTGTGAGGCACCGAGCTGCCTTCTTGCTGCTGCAGAGCAGAGCAGGCAAGCTCCCCCTCGTTGGCCGGCCATGCCGCCGAGAATGGGAGTTACTGCAGAGAACTCGCTGCGATGAGCCAGATAAACGCCCTGGAGCGTCGGTGGGCCCCGCGCAGGCGGGCGGCGAGCTGAGTGGAGCGGGCACCTGCCCTCGGGGTCCCTGGCTGGCGCTGGCACGGAGGCAGACGCGGGCTCTGGCCCCGAGGCGCTCACGGCCGGACGCAGGTGAGCTCCTGGAGGACAGGGAGCGCGGCGGCCCGATCCAGGTCCACGTGTGCCGGGGGGAGAGCCCGATCCAGGTCCACGTGTGCCGGGGGGAGAGCCCGATCCAGGTCCACGTGTGCCGGGGGGAGAGCCCGATCCAGGTGCACGTGTGCCGGGGGAGGGCCTGATCCAGGTCCACGTGTGCCGGGGGAGGGCCTGATCCAGGTCCACGTGTGCCGGGGGGAGGGCCTGATCCAGGTCCACGTGTGCCGGGGGGAGAGCCTGATCCAGGTCCACGTGTGCCGGGGGGAGAGCCTGATCCAGGTCCACGTGTGCCGGGGGAGGGCCTGATCCAGGTCCATGTGTGCTGGGGGGAGAGCCGTCTCCATGGCGCTCCTGCGCGTGTGCTGGGCCTGCGGACCCGCCTCAGGCTAAGTGCACGACACAGTACACGGACTCACAGGCACAAACGGAAAGGTACCAGACTATGGAAAGATCACCACGGCTCATTGCCACCTGGTGACCAGCCACCGCGGGGAGCTGCATGCAGGCACCCTGGAGTCCCCCCACACAGGTCTCCCAGCACCCACAGTGAGGGAGAGGTTCCACTGGGGCCAGAGATGGAGAAAACGCTTATTTTTTTCTTATCCAGGTTCAAGCTCCCCGAATTTGTGAGACGGGGCAAAGAACAGAACCCCAACGAGAACCCAGACCCCCAAGCCCTCGGCTTTGCCACCGCACGAAGCCCTGGAAAAGGGCAAGCCCTCCCTGGGACTCCCCTCCCCACCAGCCCCCCTCCTTCCCCTGGGCCTGGGGGTTCAGACCCCAGAATCTGACCTCCTTCCTCAGCCCAGCGACAGACTGGGACCCCGGTCCTTGCAGGACAGGCCAGTGCTCACTGACTGCGGCCTTGGGGACAGGGGGCCCTGCCCCCCACGTCCTGGCTGGGGGTTTGGCATCCACTGGCCTCAGCTCCTGTGGTGCGGGCACACTGGCCCATATCAGAGACGCGTTAGGACACAGGCCACACGTGGGGCCAGAGCCACCTCCCAGGTGCCACAGCACGGCTCTGCGCTCCGTAGCTGCAAGCAACAAGCCCCTATGAGCTGGACACCCGGTGCTTAGAGACGGGGCGGCCACAGCACCCCTTTGGTGGCCGGGCGGAATCTCGGGAGCACCTGGGCTTCGTTATTACTGCAGGGAGAGCCGTGACAATGCAACTTCCTTGTCTTTTAACCCGAGAATTGAGCAGGTTTGCTAATGTCAACAGGCACCGGGAAAGCCCAGGGCACGCGGGTGCACAGCCCTGGGCACAAAGCCGGGCGGGAGAGGACCCTCCCCCCACACCGTAAGCGCAGCAGCGTGGTCCACACCTCGAGGCCAGGCTCTGCCAAGGAGGCCGGCCCACCCCTCCTCCTACCCCCCGGCCTGCAGCACAGGGGCCGGGAGCTGCCAGCCACCAGGAGCGGCCGGGCAGGAGCAGACCTGCTACTGCCCTGAGAGGGGGCCGCTTTTCACAAGACCCGCCTGGGTTTCTGGGGACAAGTTCTCCGTACGAAGGTGTGCTTCCCTTCGTTAGTGCATGCTGCTCCGTCTCACAGGCACAGCCCATCCAGTCCGTCTGTCCCAGGAGGGCCTCCTCCCCCGGGCAGACGGGTGGGAAGAGGGGAGGCACCGGGCCAGGCCTTTGGGAGAGGGACGCCACCGGGCACCTCAGGGCTGAGCTGGCAAGGGGCTGAAGGGGATGCCCACAGGCACTGTGGCTGAGGAGGGACAAATGGCAAGTGTCCATGACCACGCACACTCCTCTCCCCCTGTACCTTGCAGCCAGAACCAGCCAACAGCCCCCTCCGCCAGGGCTCAGGCTGGACGGGGAGGAATTGCCCCTCCCCCCAGTCAGGACACTCGGCGGCGCCCCGAAGGGGCTCAGGCCAGGAAGTAGTTTTGGTCCAA
The DNA here is from genome assembly GCF_951640355.1 of Cnephaeus nilssonii. Lineage (NCBI taxonomy): Eukaryota > Metazoa > Chordata > Mammalia > Chiroptera > Vespertilionidae > Cnephaeus > Cnephaeus nilssonii. Next base: position 108,894,231 of record NC_137076.1, on the reverse strand, counting down.
TGAGGAGCCAGGAGTCCCAGCGGCCACCAGAGCACCGCCCAGGGCACGGGTTCAAGTTCCAGGTGGGGGCGGAGGCACAACACACGGACACGCGACTGTGGCTGAGGCTCTGCTGAGCCCGTGGAGAAGGGGCCGCGGTGACAGGCAGTGGAGAGCTGCAGGCGGGGTGCCAGGGCAGGAGTGAGGAGCGCTGGCCTGGGCACAGCGCCCAGGGCTGGTAGACGGTGGTGCCTGCAGACCCGTCCCGCTGGGCCTGGCTGAGGCTCAGATAAGATCACAGAACACCTGGGGGTGGGAACCACTCGCATCTCAGCAGAATGCGCCCAGCCCACCCCAAGGAGCGGGTAAGAGGCCTCAGGACCTGCTGGGCACGGGCGGTGGCTCCCTCCCTGCTGGTCTCTTCTGACGGGGATTTGTGTGAGAATGGCCTTCCTGTCCAGCCTTTAAGGCCTCTGGGACCAGGAGTCCCGGGAAGAGTCCTGTCCCCCAGCCCAGACACAGGACGCAGAACGCCAAGGGCCTGCCTTGTGCCAGGGCGTCCGCGGCACCTCGCAGCTCAGAGGCCTGGCCCTGCCCCGGAGGAGTGGCTAACTGCTCGGCAGAAGCAGGGACCGAGCTGAGCCTTGTGGCTCCAAGACCCCACGGGCCACGGGCCCCACTGTCCCCTAGACCTCAGCTGAGCCTCTGGGCTGGCGGCCTCCTTTGCCTTGCGGCACACGGATGCGGTGGGAGGTTTACAACGTCCCTGTTTCTTTCACCACCAGCAGGCGAGGCGGCTTGGGGCCCGCCGCACCCGCACGGTCGTCGGAGTGGAACATGGCAGTGGTGGCTGCACACGGAAGGCAGCGGTCACGCAGGCGCCATGCTTCCGGGTCAGAGGCTGCGGTGCACGGCGGGTCCCAGCCGGGCCCACCGCCTTCGGGAGAAGTTCAAACCTGCCTTCCTCCCACCTGTGGGAACACGCATGTCTGGGACCACCTGGGACTCCGTGGCCGCACTGGCTTTCAACCTGGGCACGCGGCTCTGGCAGGTGAGGGCCAGCCAGCGCACAGAGCCGAGGGGCACCAAGCACAGGACCTGTAAACGCATCGGGAGCCACACTGACAGCCGGCTGGCCTGGCAGTGCCCCTCTGCCATTTAAATGACAATCTGGTCCTTAACGTTTGCCACACACACACATCCCGGAGCCGAAGACACCTCTCCCCCCACCAGGGCGGGGCAGGCCCTCCCGGTGCCGACCCCTCAAAGGAAAAGCACAAGTTTGCACGAGACTTTCAAATAGGTTTCCACCCCTTTCAACCGCGCAGTCCCTGGCCCTGCTCTCCCCCGGGGGCTTCTGCGGCCCTGGGCGCCAGCAAACACGGGGCCAGCTCTCCTCTCAGGCCCGCCGCCCGCACCCCGGCCTCGGAGCCCCGCAGCCCCGCAGCCCCCGAGCAGGGCCGCCACGGTGCGCTGTGGGGGAACCAAACCAAGACACGGCCCTGGCTCCCAGGTCAAGAAACAGCAAAACCAGAACCAATGCTTCATTAAGTTTCTATAAGAGTATCATTACCTCGGCGTCGTTAATTGTTGAATGTAATTTTCAAAATCATTTCATCACATCTGCAAGCTATTTACGGGTTAGGTTTCTCTCTTTGCAAGAATCCCTGTGTACACAACACACTTTTCAAAAACCGACCGCGCTAAGTAACGTTACAGCCGAACGATCGCACAGGCAAATGGCAGATCCCCTCGTGGGATTTTGCTGCAGAACACGACGTTTCGGGTGCCGAGGGGCGGGCCTCGCCAAGGTAAGGAGGCTCGGCTCCCCAGGCCCCCACAGCGCACCGGCACCGCGGCCTCAGGCTGCCCCGGGGAGGAGCGGAGAGGACCGCCCGGGCGCCCCGGCGGACGGAGAAGATGGACTTGCCCGGGCCACACCCACCCGGGGGTCGGGACCCCGCGGCGCCCGCATCCCGAGGTCTTCCCGGCGCAGCACGGAGGCCGGGAGCTCGGCTCAGAGCCCCCGCCCGTCCGCACGCGGGGACCGGAGAGCGGGGATAAGGCGGGGCGCCGGCCGTGACCCCGTGGGGGGCGCCACGCCCTCACGGTGACGCCAAGGATCTGCCCGGGTCCGGGGTCTCCAGGGCGGAGGCCGGCGCAGGGGGGTCCCCCGGGTGGGGACCCCACAGCCCCTCCGGGAGCCGCCCGTCTCGACCCGAGCGCACGCGCAGGCCGGACCCCCGCCCCGGGCTCGGCGCACTGACCTCCGCGTCCCAGGCCGTCGGGTCTGCCCGGCCCGCGAGCCCCGCCCCGCCCCGCGCACTGCGCATGTCAGCCGGCCCTGCGCGGCTGGAACCAGATCCAGCCGGCTGGACGGCGACGCCAGTGCGCACGCGCCGGCGTGTGGGCGAGGCTCCGGCGGGGGGCGGGGCCAGGTCGCCGCCAGTGGGCACCGACCCCCAGGCCCCGGCGGTGGGAGGCCGGCAGGAAGCGGGGCGGGCACCGGCACCCCCCCCCCCGCGGGCTCCCTGAGTAACGAGGGGGTTCAGACGGCGGCGGAGGCGGGGCGCCTGCTGTTGCCAGGCCTGCTTTCCACTCTCCCTGGCAGCTCCCCACACGGAGACAGGAAACCCAGCTGGGGCAGTGCTTCGCGCCCCCCACTTTTCTGCACATAATCGTGGACCCAGGTTTGACCGTCGGCGTTGGGCCCGTGCTGTCCCCGTCCCACAAGTCCACCCCCTGCAGCAAAGGACCTAGGTTCCCGGACCCGGCCTGCAGCCTCCTCTTCCCTTTGCCCAGAGCTCACAGCTCACCTCCACTTCACACCCCAGGCCTTCCCCCGCAGCTTCAGGGGCCCTTCTCCGCTTCACCCGATACCATGGCCCTCTCAGTTCCGGCTGATGCCCCGCCCCCACTCCGTGAGCCCCACAAAGCGGGGGCTGCTCACCACTGCACGGACACTGCCCAGCAAAGGACCCGCGGAGGAGTCACCTGTCCTCGCCACAGGAACAGCTCAGCCCTCTTCAGAGCCGGTGTGCCCGCCCCGACGGCACGGCTGTCCATCCATCCATGACCCAGGGTGACCACAGCCCGCAGCCAGGAGCCTGGCGGGCCTGCCCCCCCTCCCCCAGCAAAGGTGGGGCCAGGGGCCGAGGATGCCCGCGCGGCGCTGCTGAGGGCTGCTCGAGGGCCCCGTCTTCCCTCTCCAGTGGGTGTGGGTGTTCCAACTTCCCAGCCTGATAAGGATCTCCAAGGTTTGGAGCCAAGACGGCGTCGTTCTGTGTTTTTCCCGCTATCCACAGAGATCCAGAGGCTTGCTCAACCCTGGGGGGCGGGGCGGGGGAAGAGGCAGGCCAGGGGCTGCCGAGGCCTGACCAGAGCCGGATGGCTGCGAGGGAGGGTGGTCCCTGTGCTGGGCCGGCGCACAGCTTCCTGATTAATCCCTGGGGTGCCGGCATCATGCCCCCACTTGACAGACAAGGTTGACTGGGGAGCGTAGTTGTTTCTGAGGCTGCTGGTTCATGGAGTGAAGTCAGCTCTGGGGCTGCGGAGGCGCCCTGGGCCCCGGGGGACGCCTCTGCTCTTAGCCCCCCTCGTGTGCTGACTCGGGGGCTGCCCTGGGGACAGGAGAGCAGCACGGTCACAGGCCAGAGGTGCTGGCTGAAGACACACATGTAGGACTCGGCTCAGCGGGCTTTCCCTCATGCTCCCAGCCACCCCGTCACCCACACTTTACAGAGGGGGAAACCGAGGCTCAGAGAGGGTGTGAAGTGCGCCAGGTCTGCCTACGCCCGATGCAGTGTTCGCCTCTGACCGGGGACCAGCCTGCAGGGCGTGCTTGGCCCGCCCAGGCCCCACACCAAGGCACTGGCCACGCACTGCGGCCCGGGGGTTCCGTACAGGGCCGCCCCCCCACCCCCCGGAGTGGCACCTCACACAGCTGGTGGCATGACCAAGAGGCTTGCCTGCCTGCCCCCGTGTGAACCTGGAGGCAGCACTGGGTCCACCCGGGGGGAACTGAGACCCTAGAGCCCACACTGCAGTTCTCCCAGCAGCTCCTGGTCAGGAAGAGTGGGCATGTGACGGGACCCGAACGCACTGCCTGAGCCCTCGTGACGGGTGGGGCCTCCTCGGTGGGATGAGCACCCGGTAAGAGGCCCTTCCAGCACGGCGGACACAGCGAGCGGACGGCGGCCGAGGAGCCAGGAGGGGCCCTCAGCGGACTGGGACCCGCGGGCGCCTCGGCGCTGGGCCAGCCGCCGAGGTGAGGCTCTGTCACGCCACCCTGTGGCCGAGCGCAGCGAGATGACCATAGGAGGCTACGCATTGGGAGAAACCCAGGCAGGTCAGACAGAGAGCGGTTACTTACGTTTGTAATCTAAAATGGCTGAGGGAGCCGAAACCGGTTTGGCTCAGTGGATAGAGCGTCAGCCTGTGGACTCAAGGGTCCTGGGTTCGATTCCGGTCAAGGGCATGTACCTTGGTTGCGGGCACATTCCCAGTGAGGGGTGTTGTGCAGGAGGCAGCTGATCGATGTTTCTCTCTCATTGATGTTTCTAACTCTCTATCCCTCTCCCTTCCTCTCTGTAAAAAATCAATAAAATATATTAAAAATAAATAAAATAAAATTGCTGAGGGAGGGTGGAGGTCGAGGACAACGGTGCCAGGAAGGTGACACCCGAGTAGACTGAGGTGAGGCGCAGCCTGGCTGTCTGGGAGAGAGGGTCCAGGAAGAGTCCGGGAGGGCGCCGAGGCCCTGGGGCGGAGGAGCGGGTGGTGGTGGCGGGGACCGGCGGGCCCCGGGGCGGGGAGCAGCCTGGTGGCTGGCCAAGTTGCCGCCGACCTTCCCCGAGGCCATGAGAAGGAGCCTCCCACGACGCCCCGTCGCCCCGAGGGGAGTCGGCAGGCAGCAAGGTGTTGCCGCTGCGGCCACACGGCCCCTGAAGGCGGCTCTGCTGGCCCAGCTAGAAGCCACCAGGTCTCACCACCAGGCCACGTGCTCAGGACAGTCTGAGACCCATCCCGGCCGCCCCGTGTGACTAATGGACGAGCTGCTTCCCTGGAGGACAGCAGAGCTGGCAGGACCAGGGGGGCGGCACTGGAAAGGGGGGACGGTGCAGAGGGCTGGCAGTGAGGCGGCCGCACGACCAAGCGCTGACCTGCCGTGACCACACAGGAACACAGCCCAGCTCGGGGCTGACCGCCCGGCCCCTCGTAGGGTGGGTCTCTGTCCGTTACAGCCCTCCCCCCACACTTTCTCATCAAAGGTCACACCTTACTGGGGCACAGAGGTCAAACCACACTCACGGGAACTCATCCATCAGCTTCCTTGTCCCTGATCCACATGCCACACGACCCAAACCACAGGCAAGCACAGAGGACTGCAAGGCGTCCTTCCGGACAGCCTGCCTGCCTTCCGGCCAGGGCGCTGCGGCCCCAGGTCACCCTCCAGGCCCCATGCAAAGGGACTCTGGCTGGCAGCCCTCCCAGTCCCCGTGGGCTGGGTGCGGGAGCCGTCAGTGCCTTCCGGGACAGACAGGGAGGGTGCCGTCTCCACACTGGTGAGCACAGTGGCTGTGACGCTCCCACAGCCCATGGAGTGCGGCATTCCCGTCCCTTCCGCAGAGCCAGGCGGAGCCTCCCTTCTCACTGCAGAGCTTGGCGCACGAGGGCGCCCCTGTCCCCAGCAAGGCAGGGGGTGCCAGCTCTACGTGGTTTTAAAACACCAGACTGATTGGTTCGGAACCCCAGAATCAGGCACGCGCTGCAGCGCTCTGGGGCAGATCTGCACGCCTGGCTCAGCGGGAGGGTGGACTCACTCGGAAGACACAGACCCTGCCGTCTCCCTGTGCAGACCAGGTGGTCCGGTTGGGGAGCCCTGAGGGTTAAGTGGCTTAGACAAAGCCCAACGCCAGGCTGTCCCCACAGAGCACCCCGTGGGCAGGGCTCGGCCGGCCTGGCATCCGGGACTCTAACCGGAGGCCGTTCGCACGGGAGCCAGCGCTATTATCCAGGCGCATTGCTAGGAGAACCCTGATCTAGAAAGCCAAGACCACCTGGTTCAAATCCTGCTCCGCCACCTGCTCTGTGACCATGGGCAAGTTGCTCGATGTTTCTGAGGCTCAAAATAATGGAATTCAGTGAGGATAACACTATCTCATGGATGCCACACATTTCACCTCACTCTACCATCTCTAAAACCAGGGCTGCTTATAAGCAATAGTGTCTGACTGTCTCCTCTTTAGGGTCCATAGGTCACGGTGTAGGTTCTGAGCGGCGGCTCAGGTTTGAGGAACTGGGAATAGAGGCCGTGAGAGGCTGTCCGCAGGGCTAGGATAGAAGTCCTCCCTCCCTGCGAGGCATCCGCACTGGCTAACGGGGACTGGTCTCGGCCTCGGGCCAATGTGCCCACTGCCAGCCAGGTGCCCAGGGCCAACGCTGGTGTTGGCTGAGGAGCAAGTTAGGGCAACAACAGGGCCACAGGCATGGAGGGGCCCAGGGGCCTACAGATGGTCTTCACAGAGTAAGACCCTGCCTGCCGCAGCCATGGAGTCCGCCCGCTGACCCCCAACTCCCGCTCCAGGCCAGGCCAGGCAGCCATCCCGAGGGCCCGCCTGGGCTGCTGTTAGCACTCCTGCTGCATTCGACTCTTGGCCACACAGCAAATCTGAATCAAGTTCTGCAACCTGCACACTTGGATTTTCAGAGAAATGTCCTTAGGTCCCGAGCCTGAATGTGCTGCCATGGGCCTACGGCGCCCAGAATCACGGCAGAGCGAACGATCCTGTTCTTTAAACCTCCCCGACCTTTAATTATCACAACAGCTGCAAACAATGCACTGCCTCTTTAAGCGGTTTCCTGGGGCGAGTTCAGTTTACAAAGAAATTCCTGAACCCAGGAGCCCGGGGTTGGGAAAGCGCAGGAACGGGAGCAGGTGCTCGCAGGGGGACAGGGCGCGGGCTCCAGGGCGGGGCCGTCCCCGCTCAGTACCAATGCCTGGTGCACACGGGGCCGCTGGGCTGCTCCCGCTTGGCTGACCCCAGGTCGCGGGAGGGCCCGGCCGTCGGGCCAGCGGTCCCGGGCCGCGCGGGGCGGGGCCACGCCGGGGGCGGGGCGACGGCGGTCACGTGTGTACACAGGCCCCGCGCGGCGTGCGCGCCGTGAGCCCTGACCGCCCGCCCGCGGCGACTGCGCGGCCCAGAGAGCCGGTGAGTGGGGGCGCCGACGGGGGTCGGAGGGGCCGGGCACTGGGCACTGTCGGGGGCGGCGCGCGGGGAGCAAGCCAGGGCTGCGGGCCCTTCCGGCGGGGGCTGCGCTCGGACTCGGGTCCCTGGGCCCCGCCCTGCGCTGTCCCCTGGGGGTGGGGGCGCTGTGCCCGCGCAGGGCACTGTCCCGGGGGGTGGGGCGCCGAGCCGTTGCGCCGGGAGGGCAGCCAGGGCCGGGCAGGGTCAGTAACCTTCCCAGGCAGCTGAGCGCGGCTGCCTGCGCGCGGCCCAGGGAGGCACCACATGTTCCAGGGACTGACCAGGTCCTCTGGGTCCCGTGGTCATAGCTCTCGCCCTCCCATGATTACAACATTTTTAGTGCGTTCTGAGCCACGTCTGATTGGAGATAAAGGCTGGGGCGAACTGCCTTGGCTCCTTGAGAAGTAAGTAGGTCACCCCTGGGCTCGGACAGGCTTCTCGGCGTCAGAGGGGCCTCGGCGCTCAGCGCCCCTTCTGCTCCGCTGGGCGGTCCTGTCACAGCGGCGCCGCCCCTTCCCCAGGGAGAATCACTGGGTGCAGTGCCCTCGTGCAGACCTCAGGGTGTCCCCCCACCAGGGACCACTGGTTTCAGATCCCCAGGCCACCTTTTCCGTTGCTTCACTTCGTTTTTCCGATTCCGCACGTCAGTGAGGTCGTACGGTATCTGTCTTTCTCTGACTTGTCTTTCTCTGACGTGTCACTGAGCATCATACCCTCTGGGTCCATCCATGTGGTCGCAAACGGTGAGATTTCTTTTCTGTGGCCAAGTGACGTCCCGTTGTGCATGGAGCAGAGCGGGCGTTCAGCGGCGGGACAGGGCTGCCTCCCTCGGCGTCCACAGCTTGTTATCCGCTCGCTGCGCCATGCCACCTGTAAACAACCAGCTCCCTATCTTAAGCAGCCAGCAGCCCGGCCTCCTCCCCGCTATCTCCCCATCTGGCCGAGGCCAGCGTTCACTCACGGGGCAAGAAGCTTGCTCTACAGCCTCTGCACACCCGACCGTGTTCCCAGGCTGCTCAGGCGCCATGGTGCCCAGGCTGTGTCCTCACTGGGCCCAGCGGGCACCGCCGATGGCCAAGAGGCACTACTACCACTACGCTCTCCACGTCACTCTCCAACCAGGGCCTCAGGCAGCTTCCTGGTGATGAGGCCTCGGAAGAGAACTGGCTTTTAAAAACCACGGCTCTATTCTGAGTGCCGACTTCCCAGGCGGAAGCCACAACCAATGGTGTCCTGCCTCCCTAGTGAGTGGGGAGACACCCTGAGCACAGGGGACACAGCTCTGGGGAGAAGGTAAACATGGGCACTGACCTGCCCTCCCTGTAACTCAAAGTCCCTGTGGGCTGAGGGTGAGAGAAAGGCAGGGATGGCCACCCAGTGTGGGTGCCTGTGGGGTGCAGGTTACAGTGTGCACACTGACGGTCTATGAGACAATGGAAAATGAGAGCCGCGCGGGGAACATGGGGGACACGGGGACTAGGCCTGTGTAATTCACGGGAGGAGGAGGGACCGCTGCTCCATCTCACAGCCTAGGGGCTGCTGGGAATCCTGACAAAAGAACTGCCACCTGGCCATGTCTCGGGGGCAGGAGGCTGTGTGAGTGCACACCAGTCACACCTTCCCTAGGCAGTGCTTCCCATAGTTCCTCTTGCTGGCTGCGGGCTGCGGGCTTCGGGCTTCGGGCTGCAGGCTCCTCAGCTTCTCAGGCTAAAGCCACTGCACAACTGGGCAGCCGCCCCGGCCCCGAAACACCGCAGGCTTCCACGAGCAGAGGACTCTGTAGAGAGAAAGGTGAACCTTCTAATTCGAGTTGCCAAAATGCGATGCTGCTGGTGTCTCCATGTGCAAGAGCCCCCTGCAGGGCGGAGGGCAGCGGCGCCGGCCGGTCCCGGGCGTCCTCAGAGGCCCACCGGCCCTCTCCTCCCACACACGCAGCAGGGCCTGCTCGGAGCTGCTGGGTTCTGATGAAAGCCCAGCGAACGGAGGGAGCGACTGTTACAAGTGGGATAAGTGGCTGCGCCTCCCTCCGACAGAGCGCAGGGGTGATAGGATCTGTGGGCTGAGCTTCCCCAGGTAAGAGCACACCTGTTCAGAGCCGACGCCGGCAGGGAGCAAGTGAAACGAGACGCGCTGTTCTCGGCCTGGCCTGGCCCTTGGAGCCGGCCTCTTTGTGTTTCCGTTTTCCCGTGGTCTGGTGTACCTGGAGGGAGTAGTAGCCTCAAACCAAGTGACTCAGGTAACAAAAAAGCCCAACTAACCAGTCTCCATAACAAAGAGCGTGTGTCCTGTCTTCTCCAAGGAGAGGGACTGTGGCCGCGCAGGCGCCCGCGGGCCAGGACCCTGCTGCCTGGTCTCCTCCCCCGCCCTCCCCGAGCCAGCAAGCGGCGTGCTCCCTGGAGAGGCAGCTCCCTGTCTCTGCATCTGAGCCAGGCTGCCGGGTGCACTCTCACCACTCGGCAATTTGGAAGCATAAAAAGCAAAAGGCTGCAAAATCCCAACACCCACCTAGATAATGAGCCGTTTCCCTTCACCCCCCAGAAGGCACTGGGCTGCCATAGGAATCAGTGCGTGAGCCCCGCAGTGAAAGACGTGGAAGCAGCCTCTGGGAGCGTCTGCTCCGACCAGCGGGGTGTGAGCTGTGGCTAACGCCTCTCTGCCCACTGTACAGAGGAAATACACACTCAGGAGTCCCTTTCAAAGCATTTTGATTGTTCCAGAACATTCGTGGGAGGGTGAGTCCCAGCTGAGCTGCCTGCCCACTCAGGATGCACTGCCCAGCCTGGCCTCGACCCCACACCAGGTCTCTGAAGGGTCAAAGGGCACGCCACTCGCGGGACCACAGAGCTCTCCCAGCCTGCCGTCTGCCTCTCCGGGGGAAAGCCTTTCACGGCACCAGAAGCATCTCCTCGCAGACCGAGCCAGCCAGCTGCAGGTCTCCACCAGGAAAGCGCCCCTCAGAGCTCTGCTGGTGGGAAGAGGGACACGGCAGGGGGCCAGGCGGAGACGGGCAGAGGCCAGGTGCTGAGGCCTGCCGGGCAGAGCTTCAAGGGCAAGTCTGTGGTGGCCAGGGGGCAGGAAGGAAGGGCATCCTAGGCCGCAGTGTGTGTGTGGACAGCAGTGAGCGTGAGCGGCCAGGCTGCGGGCCCCGGCGCGGAGGACCTGGGTGCAGGACAGCGCCTCTGACTTGGAGCAGGGGAAGGTGAGGTCGCTCTGGGGGAGCAGGACGGCTCGTTGCTGACCGTGTGTACAAGGCTCCTGGGAGGGCCCTGCTCCCTGCCAGCATCCTCTTCCCACGGAGATCACGATTTGCGCTGGTCCTGGCCTTAGCAGAGTTCACGTCAGTTGCTCATGGCCATGCACTGGCTGTGGGTTTAGAAGTCTGGGCTCTTCCAAAGGCCCAGGAAGAGAGAGGCAGGGCTCCCTCTGCCGCAGACACCAGCCCAGCTGGCCTGTGGTCCCTGCAGAGTGCTGGTTGTCGTAGTTACGAACCTGAGCTTGTCACCTCTCCAGTCCCCATTCCTGGGGCCGTACGGCGAGGAGCTTGGGATGAGGGCAACACCTGGAAAGCCCTGACTCGACCAGACCCAAAGCCAGGCCTCTGCAGTCTGCCGTGCGTGCAGCAGGGCCCCCACATGCCCTTCTCCGGGGGGCCCTCTCCCAGGACTTGCACGTGGCTGTGATGGGGCTCATGCCCTCATCCCTCCCTCCCCGGTTTTCTCTTCCCATGTGTCAGTGAACAGGACCCTGAGAGTCCCCCCCCCCCAGCTGCCTGTGGGGAAGGAGTTCTGGGAAGGGGGTTCGCACCCTCCTCACCCCGACACCAAGGGTGGCCAGGCACCCTCTGTGCTCCGCACGCTGCACTGATAAATCCACTGGGCACTCTGCGGCCTTCGCAGCAGCAGCCTCGGTCACGTGGAGCCCTGTTCAGAGCTCCCTCGCGTGGCAGGACGCGCAGGCCAGGGCGGAGGGTGCTGTCACTCTCGCCCCCACCCCCAGGATTGGGGAGGGCTGCTGTCCGAGGCACCCCGCTTGGTCATTTGGGACTCGGGTGCCGGGCAGAGCCTGTGTGGCCCGTCTGTCCCGCAGGGCCTTTCCGCCGCACGAGGACTCACGGTCACCGCCGCTGCGGCCCGCACCCGGGCCTGCACTGCCCTCGGGCCTCCAAGCGTCTGACAGGCTCCTGAAGGGGCAGCACGCTCGGGCCTGCAGTCGCCCTGAGGAAGAGACCACGGACGCAGAAGCACCTGCTCAGGCCCAGGCAGGGCAGGGAACCCCCGACTCGCCTCCACAGACCTCCAGGCCCAGGGAGCGGCCAGTGCTGGCTGCTCTGGAGTCACACACGGAGGACCCAGCGAGAGCCTGCCACCAGCCCGGGAGGGCGCGTGGCGGAAGGCGCTGGCTGAAGGCACCGGCGGCCCTGGGCGGAGGCACCTTGAGAACCAGGTGGTGGGGCGCGGGGGCCTTGGAGGAGCCACCTTCGTGTGAGGGACCGTCTTCAGCTGACGACATGCAGCCTCACTGAGGGTCCAGGAGGGCCTTAGGGCCTGGACGGACAGGACTCCAGCGATGCTCAGAGACACCATGCCTGGGCGCCACGGCCGCTCACCTGTCCCCGGTCTGTGCGGCCGTGATGGTGGCCGAGGCCACCGCTCAGCATCAGGAGACTCAGGTGGACTCAGCTCTTCTGATCAGGGAGCTGGCCTCGCCACCTCTGCCTGGCCTTCCTCGGAATGTGGGCCACTCCGGCCCAGAGGAACTGACCACAGCTCTGATCTCTTTAAAGATTCCCAGGCCCCTGGCCGCGTGGGCAGGGAGGGCGAGTGCTTCATCCCTCACGAAGAGGACCCCCCACTGGGGAGCCTGGGCGCCCGAGCCCCCGCGGGTGCAGCACGCTCCTGCAGGGGAGCTGCTTTCTGCTCCCCCTGGCGGCCCCCTCCCTCCCCATGAAGACAGGACATGCCCCAAGGCAGTACACAGCCACTTCCTGTGTCCTGCCCCATGGAGTGAGGTGGGGAAGGGACCCAGACCAGGCAGAAGGGAGAGGCCACGGATAGAGCCAGGGCCCAGCCCGGTGCGAGAGCCGGGGACACGGGTCTGGGGTGCAGTCCAGGGGCAGGCAGGACAGACAGCAGGTTGCCTTTCCCGGTGCCTCATGGGATGCTGGGGCGTGGGGAGGCTGCTACTGCACGTGGAAGCCAGTCCTAAGCATCGTGGGGGAGGGTTTCGGGGAGTGGGCGGGTCAGCGATAAGAATGGGAAGAAGGTGGCCAAACCGGCCAGTGAGTCTGGAGGTGGCCTGGCAGAGGCAGTAGCCAGAGGCGGGGCAGCACCAAGGGCCTGGCCTGGTGGGGGGGGGGGGGAGGGAGGGAGCGGGGGCAGGAGCAGGCCTGTTCCTAAGGCCACCGGAGCCCTCTCAACCAGAGCCCTTCAGCTGAGGGGATGCGGGGACGCTGGCAGGATGCCGGCTGGCATGGGAGGCGCTCTGCAGAAGCGCCCGCGGCTGGAGGAAGCCGCCGCCTCTCTCCTGTCCCCTCAGGGGACCAAGAAGCCGAGAGGCCCTTCCAGGAGCGGTCTGAGTTCCCAGTTCCTGTCTCAGGAAGGAACAGGCTCAATACCTGGAATCCGGCTGTGGAGGCCTGTGCCCGAGGGGAGGGGAGGGGAGGGGAGGGGACGGGAGGGGAGGGGAGGGGCCTGAGCATTGTTTGCTCTTGTAAATGCGGCAGGGCTGCCATTCGCTCCCAGGTCCCTAGGTGACACCTGGAGGGACCAGGGACCCCGCCACCCCCGCCTGTGGGAAGCTCGCAGACTGAAAGCAAGCGGGCCTTGGAGCCCTAACCTGCACCTGAAGCCAGTCCCCTCCCACTGGTGCGGGAAGGCCACGCGGAGGCTCTGCCTGGGATGTTGACGAGCTGCCAGCCAGCAAGCACGCGGCCCATTTCTGACCGGAAGCCCAGCGCACAGTCACTGTCTGTCCCCTTGCAGCTGGGCCACAGGCACGTGAGTGCTTCCAGGAAATCCTCTACGGATTTCACTCCACGTGACCATTTCCCAAGAGCCAGCCAGGACGCTTGCTTGAGGCCAGCCATTGCTGAGGGGGCCCTGGGGACAGCGGAGCGGGTGGGTGGGCAGGCGGCCTGCAGGTGGCGCTGCTGCCTCAGCGCGCTCTGTGCCCTCCAACCCCAGGGACAGCACTGACCCCTGAGGCCCAACCTGAGGCCCAGAAGGTACAACTGTGTCCTGCGTTTCTGCCCACAAACGTCTGCTCGGGAGCTCCTCACTGCGCGAGCCCACGGGGCTGGGGCGTGCGGGCCGCGCCGCAGTGGGGACAGGAGCGCAGTGGGGACAGGCGCTCAGTGGGGACAGGAGCGGAGGCAGAGCCGCCTGGCTGCTGGCTGCCGGGCACAGGCTGCACACTGCCCGGGAGGGGCCGCGGCGCCTACGAAGGAAGCGGCGGCTGAGTGATGTACTAGACGTCCCGGTGCCCGCAGGCTGCGCGGAGGAGAGGGTGGCCCGGCACTCAGAGAACGCGGGCATGGGCAGGTGAGGGCAGCAAGCGGGCAGAGGCGGCGCCAGCCTGTGAGACCAAGAGCGCACCTCCTGGGCTGTGTCCTGGCAGCGGACCGCCCAGGGACAGCCGCCACCTGCCCCAGTGACACAGGACCGGTGGGAACACCCTGGTGGGCTCCAGGGGCCCTGGGCGTGCGGCTCGGCAGGGCGGGGACGGCTGGGGGGCCCAGGAAGGCAGTGTTTGCTGGGGACAAGGCCAGCGAGGTCAGGTGGACAGGCCCCACACCCGCGCTCCCCGGCTCAGCAGGAGCCTTGAGAGGGAGGGCACCAGGACAGGAGTCAGCGTTCACACAGTGCGCCGTGTGCTCACGGGAGAAGGGAAACTGCGGAGGCAGCTGAAGGGTGCCGCGCACGGCTCCTCCCGCAGCTGGTGAACAGCCACGCTCCCGGAGCTGTGCCAGAGGCGCCAGGGCCGTGGGGGACCCTGCCTGGTGCACCTGCTCCCCTGGAATCCAGCCCCACAGGCCGAGGAGCCCCGTCCAGGGAAGAACCCACCGCTTCGCTGGGCACACTTTCGACAGGGACGTAACTGCAGGTGTGGGCAGAGCGGGGCTGCCCAGCGCCCGGCCTTTTCGTTACCGTCGGACACCCACTGCCTCGGGCTGCTGGGTGGCGCTCACGAGGCCGTTAGGACGTTGCCACAAACTCAGTGCTCCTCCCGCCTGCCCCATGGTGATCAGAGGGTGTGGGGGCACCGGCAGATGCACCCTGTCTCGGCATCCCCCTCTCCCTCCCCACCACGGGTGGGGCCTCCTCGCTGCCCACTGCTGAGCCTCTGCCTCCGGCACGGTGGTGGGACGTGGCAGGTACGGAAAAGGTCTGTGGGCTGTGCCACAGGACGGCTTGGGATCCACAGGCGGCAGAGCCCTGTCCATGTCACCCGGGGGCGGGCAGTGCCCCCAGCAGGGCCGACTGTCCCTGTGCCAGAGCCTGGGACACAGTGCTGCTAAGAGGCCCTCACCTGTCTGCGAGCACAGGTGCTTTTGGGTCGGAAGTTTTCCTCCAAAGAACGGGACCTGCTCTTCCTGCCAGTTCTCTCCGATGGGAATGCCGAGCCCACCCAGGCTTCCCACGCACGGGGACGGACAGGCCACCCGGACCTGGACGCGCGGCCTGTGACACGGAGGCACAGGGCCAGGCTCTCACAGGCTCTCGCACAAGTGATGTCACCCGAGCCCCGCCCCCTGCAGGTCTCTCAGGTCTCCAGCCCCCGGTGGCAGGTGCCGGTGGGCATCTCCCAGAGGCTCAGGCTCACCGTGACCGCGCACCAGCGCCTCTGCCCGCTCTCAGGCTGCTTGTGCGGCGTCCTGTGCTACCCGGGTGCCGTGAGAGACAGGTGGGAACGCGGGCAGAGGGACTGTCCATTGCCGTGTGTGGGGAAGAGTCCAGATTCAGGCCAGAAAGCCAGGCTGCGCCCTCACTGGTACACCACTCAGTCCCTGCTCCCTTGGCAGGGCTTCGGAGCGGGAGGGGCGGAGGAGGCTGAGCTGGCGTGGAAGGCCAGGCCGCAGGCAGGCCCTCCCTCCCCTGGAGGTGCCCTGGCCGGGCCACCGGTGTCCGGGGCACTTTGTGTTCTTGACCTCACTTTTCAGTAACAGAGCTGGGTGAAGGGCAGGGGCAGGACTGAGCCGAGACCCGAGAGCTCCCGCCCAGGTCAGCAGGGGCTGCAGAGCGCCCGTCCCAGGGGAGAGGCCCCGACTGCCAGCCGCTGCGGTGGTGAGCCGGCGGGGGCCACGCTGGCGGGGACGCAGCCCCAGGAGCAGCCTGGGTACATGGCCCGGGGGGGGGGAGGTCAGACCCCTCAGGGACAGGCCCGTGGCCACGAGATCACTGCAGTGCTGGCCCGCCTGGCCTGGGCCGGGCCCTGGGTGGCACCTGCGGCGACACTTGACCTTCATGCCGCGTCCTTGTTAAAAGGCCCCGTTTCTGGGGTCCCCAGCTCTGGGGACCTGCAGGCCCGGGCGCTGGCTCCAGGTGACGACTAACCTCCCCGCTCTCCCCACAGCCAGCTGCCCGGCGCCATGTGGAGCTGCGGCCCGCTCAACAGCACGGGCCGGGGCGAGGACCAGCCCCTGTGCCCGCACTCCCAGCTGGTGCTGTCCGCCTTCTCCCTGCTCTACCTGGCGGTCGGCGTGCCCGTGGGCCTGGGCTACAACGCGCTGCTGGTGCTGGCGAACCTGCAGGACCAGGGCAGCATGACCATGCCCGACGTCTACTTTGTGAACATGGCCGTGGCCGGCCTGGTGCTCAGCGCCCTGGCGCCCGCGCACCTGCTGGGCCCCAGCGCCTCAGGGTGGGCCCTGTGGGGCTTCAGCAGTGAGGCCCACGTGACGCTGCTGGTTCTGTTCAACGTCTGCTCCCTGGTGACCATGTACTCCACGGCCCTGCTCAGCCTCGACTACTACATCGAGCGGGCGCTGCCGCGCACCTACATGTCCAGCGTCTACAACAGCCGGCACGTGTGCGGCTTCGTCTGGGGCGGGGCCCTGCTCACCAGCTTCTCCTCCCTGCTCTTCTACATCTGCAGCCACGTGGCGGCCAGGATCGTGGAGTGCGCCAAGATGCAGCACCCGGAGGCTGCCGACGCCATCATGGTGCTCATCGGGTACCTGGTGCCAGGCCTGGCTGTGCTCTACGCCCTCGTGCTCATCTCCCGGATCCGCAAGGAGGACACGCCCCTCGACCAGGACTCGGGGAGGCTGGACCCCTCGGTGCACAGGCTCCTGGTGGCCACCGTGTGCACGCAGTTTGGGCTCTGGACGCCGCACTACCTGACCCTCCTGGGGCACACGTGCCTGGCCCTGTGGGGGGGCGCCGTGGCCGGGCAGCACCTGGGGCTACTGCTCTTTGCGAAGGACCTGTCCCGGTGCCTGGCCTTCTCCAGCAGCGCCGTGACGCCGCTGCTGTACCGCTGCATCAACAGGAGCTTCCCCAGCAAGCTGCGGCGGCTGGTCAAGAAAATGCCCTGCGGGCGCCAGAGCTGCTCCGCGGACCAGGCGGGGGTCCAGCAGGTGCTGGCGTAGACGGCCAGCAGCACGGGGCCAGCCCAGAGGCGCCGCTGGTGCATAGCCTGCGGGCTCGGTGCACGCCCACCGACCGGGTCCGAGTCCTGGGGGAGGAGGGGACGGCGCTCAGCCAGTCACAGCACTTTGCCACCTGTAGCTCTGCCGCTGTCCCCACGGGGAAGCGCTGAGGCAGGAACACACAGCAGTACAGGCGTGTGCTCTAGACCAGGTGCCTGTGCGGAGGGGAGCTGCACGCAGGCCCGGCGCCCACCGGCCCGCCCGCGGCCTGCTCACTCAGCCTCCCACGGGGCTTTACGAATGAAGTGATGGAAGTGAAAGCCAGTATTTATACTCTGTGTTGTTGGAATGCTTGATCCCCCATCTTAGGTTTGTTTATAAAAAGAAATGCTTGAAAGAAAAGCCACCGAGTATTAAAATGAAGGAAACAGGACAGCACACACGTGGATGGGGGCGCGGCCGGGGCCACCGCAGGGTCCTGTCGAGGGCGAGGCCAAGTGCTTCACAAGGAGGGAAGGCTCGAGGGGCTGTGCAGGCAGACACCCCCTCCCCCACCTCCTAGGGGCGCTGTTCACGGGCACAGGGCCGAGGGAGAAAGGCTGCAGGGACTGACCCACAGGGAGCCCGGGACGGCAGGTGACCAGCTCCCGAGCACCGACCTTGGCCCCCACGCTGCCGCCACCACCGTCCACCAGGTCCGCGTCACGTGACGCTGCGTGACCCGAGTGAGGCTGGCCTACTCTCGGGAAGTGGCTGCATGGGGTGAGACGGAGGTCAGCAGGGTTCACACGCCTCCTGCCTCCATCCAGCCCATTCCCTAAGCAGCCACTTTGCACTGTGCACTTGAGGGAGCCCCCCATCGCCGCCCCCCAAGTCCTTATGACAGAATACAGGCCCGCAGCCCTCTGATGCCAGTTTTGAAACCCAAAAGCCCTACGAACAGAAAGGTTTTTCAAGTTCGCAGCACATTCGTCTGGTAGCAAACCCCGACGTGATGCCGGGTCGCCCCTCCCGTGCCGACAGCCTGGACACGAGGCCCGCAGACAGGTGTGTTCAGGGTAGTGCAGAGCGTGCCCGTCCGAGAAGATGCCAGGACACCCGGCCCCAGTCCTTCCACAGCCCGTGCTCCGCCCAGGCCTGCAGGTGCCTCAGCCAACCCCCCTCCAGCACAGGCACCAGGGCGCACGAGGGCCCCGTGACGGCTCCACCTGCGGACCTGGTGGAGTGCGAGTGCCGGCCGGCCAGGCCCAGCTGTGGCAGCACTCCCCTGCACACGCGCGGTGCCGCTGCTCAGTCTGCAGTCTCCAGGCCAAGGCCACGGGGCCCAGGCACAGCGGGCCCTGGTCAGGGAGCCAGGCTCGGTGTAAATAAAAGCCCCTCTCGGTCTGTCTGCCCTGCTCCCGCACAGGAGCCCTGGGTGAGGGAACCTTAGTGCCCAGCCTCTGCCCACAGCCCTGACCTGCAGCCCAGGTGCTCTTCCCCAAACAGAGAGGGGAGCCTCAAACCACTTTTTAAACTTCCAGTTTCTCAGTGGTTTTGGCTACTAACTGGCTAGTTCCTGGGGGCCTGGGCGGGCTGCTGGCTCTGTCCCAGAGCCGCCTGCGCAGGACCGAGTGTCTGCGGCGCTGAAAGCTCTTCCTGCGGGGGCACCAGCCCGCGGCAGACTGGGCTCCTTGCGGACCCTCCCCTCTCACAGGGACCCTCTCGGCTGCTCACCCGGGCTCCGGGAGCAAACCTCCACCTGCTCCTCGACCCCCGCCCCCCACGCCTACTGCTCACCCACCCTGCACACCTGGATGGCCCGCAGGCTCACGTTGCCCTTCTTCCCGGAATGTCAGACTCCCGGTGCTTTCGCCACATCGCCAAAAAATGGGAGGAATTGTGAGCTGCGCAGAGGAGAACAAGGAGCTGTTTGGAGTAGGCCAAGAGTGTGAACTCAGTCCTGCTTTTTTAACCGAACAAACCTACGTTTGAGTTTGCTTGATGCCAGGATACAAGCTCTCGCTTTATGCCCAAGGTCATTCATTCTACCAGCACTTCTTGACTATTGTAATTTTTAAGTTAATTATCTTACTTTTGTTCACAAAAACTCTTCTACCTTGTCATGCTGCACAGAAGTTACATTGCATGTCCAGTTCTTGAATTTGAAATCAGCTGGGAGGGGAGGCTTCCTCCTTTGTAAGCTCTGACAGCGGCCCCGGGACCACACCGTCTGCCTGTGGCTGTGTGTTGGAAACACTGCTGAGGAAGTTCACACATTGGGACACTATTAAATTATTTGGTACTTTCTCTCCAACCTCTGAACGCTCACATTTGTGTCTCCAAGGTCAGGCGACGTATCTGAGAGGACACAGCAGGACCACAAGCTGGCGCTTCGCCTCCTACCGTCCGGTCACCCTGCCGGCTCTTTCTGTGGGTCCTTCCCTCCCGGCCGCACGCCGAGCACAGCGCCCGCGGCAGCTGGCCAGAGGCAGGCGAGTCTGCGGCCTGCGGCTCCGTGGAGATCTGGGGCATCCCGGGGGCTCCAGCTGCCTCCGGTGCCTCCGGCCAGTGTGGGAGCCCCACGCCCCCTGCAAGGGGCCTGTCTCACCAGCGCCCTCCGTCACTGCACAGAGTAGGCACTGTGGACATCTGAGAACTGGACGAGTGAGTGAACAGCGACAAAGTAATTTTAACATCCCCACTGTGTATTAGCAATGAGTGTGCAGCCCCGGCTGGGGGCTTGGCTGAGTGGAGTGTTGCCCTGAACACCAAAAGGTTGTGGGCTTGATCCCCAGGAGAGGTGTGTATAGGAGGCAACCCACTGATGTTTCCCTCCCCCTGCTCTCTCTCTAAAGCAGTGGTTGGCAAACTGCGGCTTGCGAGCCACATGCGGCTCTTTGGCCCCTTGAGTTTTTAGCAAAGGTCAGCTTAGGAGTACCCTAATTAAGTTAATAACAATGTACCTACCTATATAGTTTAAGTTTAAAAATTTTGGCTCTCAAAAGAAATTTCAATCATTGTACTGTTGATATTTGGCTCTGTTGACTAATTAGTTTGCCGACCACTGCTCTAAAGCAACACACGAGGCGCTGAGGCTGCACGAGAGGGGTGCGTGGCACCGTATTCCATGTGCTGTGTGTGTGGGGCGGGGAGACACGTGTCCTGAGGGATTCCCAGGCCCCAGGGAGCTCTGCTGCTCACAGGAGACAGGGCCACGGCGCAGACGACCAAGTATGATCTCCAGACCAGCCAGGGCCCCACACAGGGGCCTCAGAGGGAGCTGGACCCGCCGGCCAGCGCTGCACTGTGGCCCAGGAAGGAAGGGAGGGGGCGGAACCTGGAAACAAGAATGCTCATCGCTGCAGCACCAGCGACGCACCTGAAGTTACAAGCAGGAGTGACTCAGACACGCCTTCCAGGGGGACTGCTTGCAGCAGAGCAGGCGCGTATGCAGAGCTTCCCCCAGTGGCCGCCGACGGACCTGCCTCAGGGCAGAGGAGCCAGCGAGACCCCAGAATCAGAGGGAGCCCCCTGCACCCCCCCCCCCACGCCCAGCTCTTGAGGGAGGAACTGGGTCTGTGCCATGAGGCTGCTAACAGGCTCCTCAGCTGCCAACACGGCGACCACAGCTCAGGCTATAACCCCATGACCTCAGGAGGCGACTGCCACCCCCCAGCCAATGCAGAGCAAAGGGCACACCCACCACATGTTCCCAGCAACTGGGAGGGCGCGAGTGTCCTTCAGAAACTGTCCCTGTGGACACAGCCAGATGCTGCTGGCTCTCAGAGGTCACATCGAATTCTGCTTTTGCAAACATGCCCACAGCCGCAGGGAGACACTCAGTGTACCTGGTGCTGCTCTGCATGCATGCACACACATGCACAGACATGTACATGTGCACATGCACATACACCGCACAAGACACAGACACACGTACATGGCACACACGTGTGCGACACATGCACACAAGGACACACACATATGTGCTGGCAGGACAGGCCTGCATAGCCTCAGGGTCAGGAGGAAAAGGGGTGTGGGCTTGGTGAGGGCGAGGCATGTTTCCGTGGCGGCACCTGACGCACGGACCATGACGGCAGAGAAACAGCTGTGAGGTAACACGGGCAATGGGAAGGGCCAGCAGACCCGAGGCCCTGGCCTCTGCTACCCTGGGACTGCCCGTCAGCCTGTCGTTTGAAGAGACAGACACGCGGGAGGATCAGAAGTAGGGTAGGAGCCATGCAAACAACCCTAGAACGTTCTCTTCAGAAGAACCCAAACCCCCTTAGGGCTGCGAGATTCTGTGAGCAGGAGCCCCGCGGGATGCCAGCGCCACCTGGTGGCCTGGGCTGGGACTGAGGCTCTCCTCTGCCAATCAAAGAGCAGCAGGACAGGAAGGCACCCCAGCCGCCCGCCCAGCAGGGTAGTGAGGAGCTGGGCCAGGAGCCTGCTGGGGCGCTGTCCCTGATGCGGACTGTGGTCAGGGCTGCACCACTGTGAGCTACTGAACGTCACTGAGCTGCCTTTCCAAACGGGGGATGGCGCAGCACGCAGGCTCCACCTCCAATGAGGACGCTGTTCATCGTGCCCAAGAGGCCCCGGGGCTGGTCCTGAGGGCAAGGGGGCAGAAGGCAGGCCCCGCGCAGCACTCACCGCCTGTCGCCGGGCTGGCTGCGCAGCCCCTCTGGACCCGCTGGCGCGGTTCACCGGCCGCAGCATGGAGGGCTCCGCTCCTTCCCAGGGCCGAGCAATGACCCCACGTGCAGATGCAGCGCCTGCCGCACTTGTCCTTCCCGCACCCATGGCACCTGGTGGCTGTGTGGACCATGCTCACGCCCACGGTGCCCCCTCCTGGGTGGGCTGTGGGAGCACGCAGCCTGGCCCTCCAGGACGGGTGGGAAGAGGCCCTGATCCTTAAAACAAGCTGCCGGCTGCCCCTGGGCACGGCCTGGAGCCGGGGAAGGAGCGCTGAGGGAGGGGAGGGCCTGGGCGCCACCTCACTGCCTGGGATCCAGCGCTCCTGGAGAGGAGTGAGGTCACGGCCTCTTCACCCCGCACTGCTCCAGGCGCTCACACGCACGCCTCCTGCTGCGAAGCCCTCCCTGACCCTGCGCTGGGCCGCAGGGGCTCCGCAGGCCGAGGCGGACACAGCACACCCTGCCTCCCTGCACCCCACCCCACTCAGAGCGGTGGCCCGGGCAAGAGGACCCAAGTGGGGAGGCCAGGCCCAGGGAAGGGAGACGTGGGGCTGCGAGGACAGGCCACCTGCCCGCCCCCAGCGCCTGCGCACCTGCTGCCTTGCCCTCGAGAAGACTGAGTAGAGGCCACGTTTGTCCGGCTCACACCCCGAGGGGCGCCCTGACAGCGGGAGGCGGGTGCAGGGCGCGGGTCCCGGCGAGGCTACACTGTCCTGCCAGCAGCAGCCGCAGCGCCAGGGAGCGCATCCTCCTGTGGACAGGAGGGACCGAGCCACACCAGGCCTTGCAGACGGCCGCGGCCTCCGCAAATGGGGCTTCTTGAAAGTCGGGGAGGAAACAGGGAGCCAGGCCCGAACCCCTGAAGCCCCGAGTGCGGGGGGTGGGGGGGGGGGACTGTGGGACAAGGCCTCACGCCACCGACACGGAGCAGATGGAAGCAGAGCCAGCACCCCCCGGGGGTGGCGGCCACTCTCGTCTCACCCCACCCGCTCCACCCTCTCAAGGGCCCTGACAGCAGCCTGTGCAACGACGGGAGGGGACAGGCTGCAGCCACAGCTCTAAGTGCAGGGCAGCGCCTCGGAACCACGACCTGCCGGGCTCCTGCAGCCTCTCTGCGGAGCTCCCTGAGCAGGGCCGACTCGGGCCTGGGACCCGAGTGCCCTGTCCCCACAGGTCCTCCCAGTCAGACCAGGGCTGAGGGATGCGCCAGCTGTTGGAGTAGCTCAGGGCCTGCCTCCCACACTGGCCTGAGCGCACTCTTGGGGCCGAACTCGAGGCTGGGTCCTCCTGGGGTGCACAGGACGGAGGGGGGTGTGACTGATGTCCATGGAGCCCGATAAAAAGGCACCTCGGCTCCCAGAAGCTGGGAGGACCCAGGACCGAGGGGCTGACGGGCCCAGCTGTCCAGCCTCAGGCTTCCAGCCCAGGGGAGATGCGCCGTGCCCTCACCACGCCAAGCTGGCGAGCGCTCCAGCACAGTTCTTCCTGCATCCGCGGCCACGGGTGCCTGCAGGGACCCCAGACGGGCTGGTGCGGCTTAGAAATCCCCCAAGCTTGCACCCTCACAGGGCGAGGTCGCACAGGGCACCGCCAAGTGGGGAGGTGATGGAAGGGAACGGCCCCTCGGGCTCCCGACGGTGCCGGCGGGGACACGGTGCGGGCGGGGACGAGGTGCCGGTGGGGACGAGGTGCTGGTGGGGAGACGGTGCCGGCGGGGACGAGGTGCTGGTGGGGACAGGGTGCCGGCGGGGACGAGGTGCCGGCGGGGACAAGGTGCTGGTGGGGACAGGGTGCCGGCGGGGACGAGGTGCCGGCGGGGACAGGGTGCCGGCGGGGACAAGGTGCCGGCGGGAACAAGCTGCGGGGAAGCTCTCCTCCTCGGGGCAGAGCCTCCCTCCCTCGGGACTGTGCCCAGCTCCCTGCCATGCCAACCAGCCAACCTTGTCCTCAGTTACTCCCTCCCAACTCTTACCTGCCTGGTGCCCGGCTCCCGCCAGGCATGGCGAGGACGTGCTGGCGACGGATGCCGGGAGACCTACTTTCCAACGGTCTTGGAACGGCGCCCTCACCCTGCCCGCGGGCAGGAGGGAGCAGCGGCCCGACACACACCCCGTGAGGGCAGAGGGTAGAGCTGCTCTGGGTGGCCCAGCACCGGCCCGAGCTGGGAGCAGAGGGCGGCGCCCGTCTGGGGACTGGGACTAGACAGGCTGCGAGCACGCCCTGCGCAGGGTGGGGCTGGGTCCTATTTCGTGCAGACGGTGCCAGGGCTCCGGAGGGACTGCGGGCCGGCGTGTGGAGCTGCAGGACCGGAGAGCCAGGCACACACGGCCTCTGTCTGCACAGCGGCCCCTCCTGGTCACGTGGCCTGACCACACTCTGCTTAAATACCGCGTGTGGTTTGCATTAAGACCCAATTCCTGTTTCCCTTACAGACTGTAGGTTTCTGCGCCTGCCTGCTTTCCACGAGCACAGAGCAGTGCAGGAGAGGGTGAGGCTACGAGGAGAGAGACCTGGGAGACCCCTGGCAGGCCTGGCTCAGCCGGAGCAGGACAAGAGTGGGGCAGGAGCGGGCAGAGGAGGGGCAGGAGGGGCAGGAGCGGGGCAGGAGGGGCAGGAGCAGCCAGAGCAGGACAAGAGTGGGGCAGGAGTGGGCAGAGGAGGGGCAGGAGGGGCAGGAGCAGGCAGGGGAGGGGCAGGGGGGGCAGGAGGGGGGCAGGAGGGGCAGGAGCGGGCAGAGGAGGGGCAGGAGGGGCAGGAGCAGGCAGGGGAGGGGCAGGAGCGGGCAGAGGAGGGGCAGGAGCGGGCAGAGGAGGGGCAGGAGGGGCAGGAGCAGGCAGGGGAGGGGCAGGGGGGGGCAGGAGGGGGGCAGGAGGGGCAGGAGCGGGCAGAGGAGGGGCAGGAGGGGCAGGAGCAGGCAGGGGAGGGGCAGGAGCGGGCAGAGGAGGGGCAGGAGCGGGCAGAGGAGGGGCAGGAGGGGCAGGAGCGGGCAGAGGAGGGGCAGGAGGGGCAGGAGCAGGCAGGGGAGGGGCAGGAGCGGGCAGAGGAGGGGCAGGAGCGGGCAGAGGAGGGGCAGGAGGGGCAGGAGCAGGCAGGGGAGGGGCAGGAGCGGGCAGAGGAGGGGCAGGAGGGGCAGGAGCGGGCAGAGGAGGGGCAGGAGGGGCAGGAGCGGGCAGAGGAGGGGCAGGAGGGGCAGGAGCGGGCAGAGGAGGGGCAGGAGGGGCAGGAGCGGGCAGAGGAGGGGCAGGAGGGGCAGGAGCGGGCAGAGGAGGGGCAGGAGGGGCAGGAGCAGGCAGGGGAGGGGCAGGGGGGGCAGGAGGGGGGCAGGAGGGGCAGGAGCGGGCAGAGGAGGGGCAGGAGGGGCAGGAGCAGGCAGGGGAGGGGCAGGAGCGGGCAGAGGAGGGGCAGGAGCGGGCAGGAGCGGGCAGAGGAGGGGCAGGAGGGGCAGGAGCAGGCAGGGGAGGGGCAGGAGCGGGCAGAGGAGGGGCAGGAGCGGGCAGAGGAGGGGCAGGAGGGGCAGGAGCGGGCAGAGGAGGGGCAGGAGGGGCAGGAGCGGGCAGAGGAGGGGCAGGAGGGGCAGGAGCAGGCAGGGGAGGGGCAGGATGGGGGCAGGGGGGGCAGGAGGGGCAGGAGGGGGGCAGGGGGCAGGAAGGGGGCAGGGGGGGCAGGAGGGGCAGGAGGGGGGCAGGGGGGCAGGAAGGGGGCAGGGTGGGCAGGAGCAGCCGGAGCAGTGCGGTGCACAGGTGAGTGAGTCCTGTGGGAAGCGCGCCCTCCCTGCCCTTCCCCGGCGGCCTCTCGCTGGGACAGTGTTAAATGGCGGGACTGGAGTGAAGCGTTCCTCTGGAAAGGGCAGCTGCTGAGACGACAGGCGGGTCCCAGGAGGAGCAGGTGTCTCCTGGGTGTGGACGCAGGGGCACAGCAGCTGCGTGGGCCCTGCTGGTTCCGAAGGGCGACCAGCAGCCCAGCTGAGCCAGGACCGGGCCCTGGGGGCACGTCTGCATCGCGCGCTTCCAGGGCTGGGCCCTGGCGACAGACTGTGGGCCTGGTTTTCCACCCACAGGGAGGACACGGAGCCCAGACCTGGAAGTCACTCAAACGTCCTTCAAACAGCAAACGGACAAACCAGGGCTACGCCCCAGCCCAACACTGCTCAGCAGCCTGGCTCGGGCCGCACCGGCCGGTCTGCGTGACGCCGAGAAGAGTGCCGGATGCCCCACACCACCTTTACTTCGGCCAGGTCACGCCCCAGCCGCGACGCGTAAAGCTGGCTTGGACGGCGCGAGGCACAGCCACGTTCGAGACGTGGTGGCCATCAGGCCGCTTGGCTCCTAGGCTCAGGGAGCAAAGGGACTGACTGCCCTGGAAACACTGACGCAGCCAAGACGAGGTGCTAAGGAGCCAGAGGGACGGGGGCGGGGGGGGGTGCTGGCCAGAGGGAAACTGGCCCTCCCACCTGCCAACCTCGTGCCTGTCCCCCCCTCCCCCCCAGAAACCACCGATCCTGTCCGTCACTGGGCCAGAGCTCCTGTGTGCCCCCCTCAGTCTGGCGAGTGCTCCTGGGTGTGGGCCCACGCTCCCCAGAGCCAGTCTAGTCTGAAAGGCGCGGCAGCCGAGAGCGGCTGGAAAGAACACAGCATTCTCGCATTCTCTGGCTTTGGCTCAGGCGCTCCCAGGGGACCGAGGGCCTGGGCAGCCCTGCCGTGACCCAGGAGGCCCCGCAGCCCGGATCCGGCCTGAAACTGGCCGGACAAGCGTGGGATCTGCGGCGGGGGCTTAGCCCATGTCCCGGGGACCGGACCGGCGGACTGCTTCGGCTGGAGTGCGCACAGGCCTCCAGGGCCGCCGGGCGTGATGAAGACCCCGCGGCCACATGTACAGTGGAGCACGCCTCCCTGTGAGAACCCGCCGTCTCACCTGGGTTCACCCCAACATCTACTTAGAAAAGCCTAAGTGACCGTCCGACCAGTAGCTATGACATGCACTGACTACCAGGGGCAGACGCTCAACGCACAGGCATGGAAACATGGAACAGACTGATGAATCTCAGAGGGAAGGGGGAAGGGGGAGGGCTGGAAGAGATTAACCAAAGATCTTATATGCACACTAGAGGCCCGGTGCACGGATTCATGCACTGGTGGGGTCCCTCGGCCTGGCCTGCGGGGATGGAGCCGAATCTGTGCACCGGGCCTCCGACATCCCCCGAGAGGATATTTTTTCATTGGTTTTTAGAGAGTGGGGGAGGGAAAGACAGAGAGAAACATGGATGTGAAAGAAATACATCGATGGATTGCCTCCTGCATGAGCCCTGACCAGGGCCCAGGCTGGGGAGAAGCCTGCAACCCAGGTACATGCCCTTGACTGGAATCGAACTGGGTACCCTTTGGTCTGTAGGCCGATGCTCTATCCACTGAGCAAAACCAGCCAGGGCTGCATGCAAATTTATTTATTTTTTATTTTTTTATATTTTTTTTAACATATTTTATTTATTTTTTACAGAGAGGAAGAGAGAGGGATAGAGTTAGAAACATCGATGAGAGAGACACATCGATCAGCTGCCTCTTGCACACCCCCTACTGGGGACGTGCCCGCAACCAAGGTACCAGCCCTTGACCGGAATCGAACCTGGGACCCTTGAGTCCGCAGGCCGACGCTCTATCCACTGAGCCAAACCGGTTTTGGCATGCATGCAAATTTAAAAAATGCACAGGTTCTCGGGCCAAACCGTCCAGGGTTAGGCCTGGATGCTGTCATGCTGTCAGGGGGTCCACCCTGTCCCCGCAGTGTCTGATGAGCTCCCACAGAGAACTCAGCAAGCTTGCTGATGTCACCAAGGCCCCGCCTCCCGGGAGCCCCCCCAGCCTCTGCACTGGCTGCCGCCTCCTGGGGCTGGAGGGAAGCCGGTCAAGGCCAGAGGCCAGGGTATGAAGGAGCCAGGAAGTGGGGGTGAAGAGTTGGACGGGGGACTAATCCCATTATCTTCCCAAGCGACATCCAGAAGTGGTGGAGAGCAGAGAGGTGGGCCATCATGGCCGACGAGGCGCCTGCCAAGCCCCCCTGGGCGTCACCCCTGGCTCCTGGGGTCCGGCCTGTTCCAACTGAGAGCTGGGCATGGGTGAGAGAGGCCGCAGCAGGACCGGGCATGCAGGAGGGCAGAGCCGTGCCTGGCCCCACCCTGGGCCGGGTGCTTGTGCGGCGCTGCTGTCAAGGGGGCTGCGACCCGGAGTTTAGTGACCCACGGTGGCCAGCAGGTGGGTCCCGTCTGTGGACCCTGGGGCCATGGCCTGTCACTATGATGGGGGCAGGAGGAGACACGGTCCAGCTGGACCTCCCCCCAGCAGGCCCCTCGCCTCTGGGGAAAGCGCAGAACAAGGCAAGAGGCAGTCCACAGCCTGCCCATCGGGCTGAGGCCAGGCCAGGACACGCGCGTCTCCGTCCACTGGGGGTGACCCTGCGCTGAACACGTCAGTCAGACGGCAGAGCTGACAGCCACAGGCGAGGGGGGGTGGGGGCGACAACAAGCCCAGGAAGCGCTGCACCGCGGTGGCTGCAGAATCCGGACACGGGGACGGCCTAATGCTGTTTCCTGACCGGCCGTCAATGTCCACAGAAGCGCCTTCCGATTCGCCCTAATTAAGGAGACATTGCAAATGGCTTCCTCTCGGCCCGGTCACTCGTCTTAATTCCGCGCTGTTCATGTCCGGCCACCGCTCCCCTAAGCACAGGCAGATGGAGAACATCACCCCGCAGCAGCGTGGGTCCTGCCTGTGCGGCCTGGGGACGCAGGGCCGGTCCAGGGAGCGGGGTTCCTGCGTGAGCAGGTAGGGCGGGTGCCCATGACACCGTCACCCTGAAGCCCAGTTCAGAGGGCGAGGCTTCCCTGGGATCAAGGGGCTGTGATGCGGGAGCGCAGACTCGCAGAACCCAGACACTGCCCCCCCCCCCCCCCCCGCCTGGGGGAGATGGGCATTGTCTGCGAGGAAGGAGGAAGGACTCCCACTGGCACCGCCGAGCGGAGCGGGCGCCTCGTGCCCACACACGGCTGGTGGCTGCCTTCGTCAGACACGAGGTCCAGCACCCTGGGTCCTGCTTACGTCACACGCAGCCCTGACACGACCGTGCCTGGCCCAGGCCTAAGCTTCGAGGAACATGACGAGCGAGGCAGTCCCCTGGGACGCTTGCTGCTCTGGCTCCAACATGCCACCTCCCACAACACAGCGCGAAAGCCCACAGCAACACCCGACAGCCTGTGCGTGTGAGGACCGGGCTTTCAGACACAGCCCAGCTGCCGCACCGGGAGAGGCTGTTCGCCCTCGCTGCTCCCGAACCCGGGTCTGCAGCCTGGCCACCACTGGCCGCCGGGACCCGGGCTGCCCGCAGACAAGGCCAAGAGGCGGTGGAGCCAGGCGCCCGAGTACTCCCGTAGAATTAAGTTTCCCATCTCACTGCCTTCAGTTTCCTTTGAATGAACAGCAAAGCTATCTCCCAGCCTCATCTACTACTTAGTTACAGTTTAAGGAGGGGTGTGGGGGGAGGGGGAGAGAACCCCCAGTCACCACCCGGCTCCAGTAACCCCGTGGTGCCTTCTGCAGCCGGCTGCTGAGATGGCCCCCTACACGTCCTGGGTCCGGTACCCCAGCGCGTCTCCCCGGCGATGGAGGACACCATCCCTCGCAGGGCGTCATCGCCAGGTGCGTGCAGGTCTGCGTGGCTGTGTCCCAGTGAGCTTGGCCACTGGGCTGTTCAACTTGACCACCTCACCCGGGGCTGCGCCAGGCTGGGGGGCCTGGCCATGTTCCTCTTGGACCTCACGGTCACCAATGTGCTGGCAACGCTGCTCTCGCTCACCGTCGCCACCCAGCTGGACGACCTGGCCACCACCCACCTGGGCTGTGCCGCCCTCTCCTTCCTGTCCAACACCTGCTCCTTCAACGCCCAGTGTTCCTGCTGCGAGCCCCCCTCCTGTCTATGCCCGGCCACCCAGGCGACTCCGAGGCGTGCGGGGGCCTGGCGGCCCTGGGGGGCTGTGCCCCTGGCATTGGGGGCCCTGCTGGGCATGCCCGGGGAGCTGCACAGGGCCATCCCGTGCCAGCGGGACCTGCTGACCGCCTGGCCCGAGTGGGAATCTGAAGGTCAGCCTGGGCTTTGGGCTCGCGCTCATCCTGGAGCTGGCGTTCCTCACCCTGCTGGCTGCCCCGCCCCCGAGGGACCCGGCTCTGCCCGCCGGACCACGTCCTCCTGCCGCCGCCTCCACAGCATGGTGCTCCTGCAGCGAGCCCGGCTGACGCTGCAGCCAGATGTAGGGTCCCCCAGGGACGAGCTGCTCATGAGCCTGGCGGAGCTGGTGCTGGGTGCGGAGGGCTGTGCCCACAGCCTGGCCACCCTCCTCCTCCACCAGCCCTGCAGGCGGGCGCTGTGGACCCTGCCGGGGCGCTCTGCCCTGCCTGCCGCAGAAGAGAGGCCAGCGGTGGCGCCTCCTTACAGCCAGTAGGCGCTGAGCCTGCCCGCAGTGAGGGACGGGGCTCGCGGAAGCGCACAGCTGCCGGGGCGACGAGGCCCTCTCTGGGAGGCACCTACTGACAACTAGCTTTCTGGCATTCAGCCCACTTTGTGCAAAAGTGCGATCCCTTGACCCAAACCAACACCCACACCCTGTGAGTCCGGGACGGGGAGCCTGGGGCGCTGGTCAGGGGGTGGGAGCTGGCTGGGAACGGCTGACCTGCCCCAACCGATGACAAGGACGGCATCTCGAAGGCAAAGACGTTACTCAAATGAGCGGGGCCGTATCAGAGCCCTGCCCTAACGCACGGCTGCCGAGAGCAAGGAAGGGCTGTGGTGTGGCTTCCCACTGGTCGTCGCAGGTCTGTGAAGTCACCCACCCCCCGGCCTAGGGCAGGGACGCAGCTGGTGTGGCGCGAGGCGCATGGCCCCCAAGCCCGGCGGGCGCTCCGGGCGGCCCCGGGAGCAGCTGTTTCAAAGGCCCCTCTTCTATCTGCAGCATCTGAGAAAGGCAGTCGACAGGAAACACAAAAGCACTGAGCCCAGCAACAGCCTTATTCCGAGGCGCACACACGTGCTCCTCCCTGCTGGGCGCACCCCGAGTTTCCTGGCTGAACAGAGACAGGCGGGAAGGCACCTCTGACCGGGAACTGCCCTGGAGAGCCAGCTCCTCCACCAGGACGTCAAGCCCACACTGCTCATCCCTGCCCAGCGCCGGGCGGACACGAGGGCCAGGCCTGGTGCTTTCCTCGTGGCCCGTGTCCACCATCCTGAGGCCACACGAGTCCTCTCGGTGCTAAGTCCCTGTGCGCCCACCAGCCCACAGCCTGCGGTCCCCGCGACCTCGCCTCTCCCCGTGCGCCCACCATGCAGCTGGAGCCACAGCGGCAGCCCCCAGGCTGGCTTCCTTCCCTGAGTCACACGCACCTGCGGTCCCTCCGTGTCTCTGAACGGCGACAGCTGGTACCCACTGCCTGGATGGGTATTTAATGAATGCTTTAACACAACCTGCAAACAGGACAGACACGTGCCTGCAGGAGCCCGCCTCTCCACGTCCACATCTGCACCCCCTTCTAAAGGATTTGGGTCTTGGCTATTTCAGTGGCCTCTGCACATTAAAATATTGAATGCTTCCAAAAGCTCCCCTTGTACGTCTCCTTCTCTGCTCACACATTCATGAAGCCTTCACCCTAAGTGTGCGGCTGAGGTCGGCTCCCAGCAGGCCCGCGGTGAGCAGGGGCGGAGGCAGGGCTGGAGGGTCTGCAGGAGGAGGCCCTCCCAGCAGGAGCATCCGCACAGCCAGCCAGCACCAGGCAGACAGGAGCCGCTCCTTCCCAAGACGTGGTCGTCTTTATCAGAAGCTGGACCATTCTCCTGCCGGGTGTCTGACCTTGACTGCCTTCTGAAGGGCACTGCGTGGGCTCGGCAGGCAGACCGGCAGGACCTCCTGAGAGCTGTGGCTGAGCTCCGATGGCCAGGCCTCCCTGCTCTGGGGTGAGACATCCTGTGTGGCTGGTGGGCTGGGACCGCAGGCCAGCCCTCCGCAGCCTGGGGCTCCCCTCGTAGCAGACCGTCCCCAGCTCGGCCTCAGGACTTCACGCTTTGTGGGCGCAGACCCAGCCCAGGACCCCCCTTCTCTCCAGGGCCGCCCCTCAGTGGGCCATCACCCTGGGCGGCGGGACAGGCCTGGGAGGGGCGCTGCCTAGGTCTGAAGACAGTCGTCTCTGCTCTATGACTTCCAATGGTTCCCTCCTGTGACTCGTGCGTGGCCAGGAGTGGAAGGGCCTGAATTATGTATGAAACCACAGCAGCAGATGCCCTCGTCGGGCTGGTTCCAGAAGTACAGGGGCTGCTGGGAGTGGCTGCGCGAGGCCTGAAGCGCAGATGGGCCCGGCCCCGTTCCTAAGCCTTTCAGCCGAGAGAGCAGCTCGGGAACCAGCCCAGAAGGAGCAGTCGGCTCTCAGACCTTCTCTCTCTCTGTACACTGAGCCCCACATGGGAGACGCGAGGTGCCTGCTGCTGGGGTGGACGGACGGTCGGGAGCCGACAGTGCCACGTCCCGGCTCCTAGGCCCAGCTGCCAGCCTGGCTGGCCCTGCAGGGAGGCACCGCGCGACTCTGGTCCAGTTCCCCTCACGGAGGACGGGAGCTTGTGGAGGACGAGCCAGGACACGGCTGGCTCTGGGCCAGAGAACTGTAGCGCGCACAGGACCCGGCTTCCGCCCGGAGGCTCTCCAGCCCCAAGAACACAGACCACAAACCTTGACGTTAAGGGCGTGCGGGAGGCAGCCAACCCATGATTTCCTCATCACTGATGCTCCTAGCTCTCTCCCCCTGCCTTCCTCTCTGAAATCAATGGAAACATGTTTTAAAAAGAAAAGGGGGTAGGGGGACACGTCCTGTGTGGCTCTTGAGGCCCTTCCTGAGGACACAGCTTTGGCGATCGCGTAAGGTGGGGCCGGGTCCAGGACCCTGGATTTTAGCCTGACATTCTAGAACATCCTGCCCATAAACACCCCGGGACCTGGATGGTTCCCCAGGGCAGAGCCTGGCGTGCGCCACCGTGTGAACTCACACGGACTCAGCGGGGCCCCGTGGACTGCAATCCCCAACGCCGCCGCCCTCCCACTCCCCGTTCGGGGCGGGCGGACGGGTCACGCAGCCACCCAGTGCTCCAGGAGACGGGGCCCAAGACCGGGCCGCCCCGGTTCAGCTGATTTCAGCTTCAAGCACAGAACTGGGGACAGCCACAGGGCCATCACCCCAAAAGGAACCCACGGCAAATGCGAAGGCACAGCGGCCTCCGGAGCCGCCGGGCAGCGCTGGGACAGGCCAGGGAGCGCGAGTGGCAAGCAGCTATTTTAAGGGACATGTTTGGCTATTTCAAGGTTTGGCTTCACATTATTTACTTAGCTGCAGAGGAAGCTGGACTTTCTCGGGGCTCCCTTCTCCAAATGGTGGCTCAGGCTACAATCAGACCGTCCCTGCGCGACCGTGTCCCTCGGAGGGTTAGGAAGCTCATACTGGAATCACCCTGGGGACCCAAAGCTGGAAGGGACCCGATATCAGT
Organism: Cnephaeus nilssonii; assembly: GCF_951640355.1. Classification (NCBI taxonomy): domain Eukaryota; kingdom Metazoa; phylum Chordata; class Mammalia; order Chiroptera; family Vespertilionidae; genus Cnephaeus; species Cnephaeus nilssonii. The sequence continues at coordinate 108,861,178 of NC_137076.1, read as the reverse complement.
GCTTTTCCACAGAAACGCACGCAGAATTCTCTGCTGAAAAACAGGTTTGTGTTGCCAGAACCTGTCTGAGAGATGGCGGTTATTACCGTGCACAAGGCCTCCCAGCTCATCTGCAATCGACCCGTGCAGAACAGGAAGCTGGTGGCACTCACTCTGGCCGCCTGGGGCTGCAGGACTCAGTGCCCGGGCCTGTCAGGCCGGCATCACGCCTGATGGCCTGTGTCCCTGGGAAGCACGCGCGGCTCCGGTGCTGGCACTGCAGCAACCTGATGTACTCGTGCTCAGTAACGCAAAGGAGCACTCAGAGTGCAACCTCCCGGTTTCAACCAGCTGCAACGGTAAAAAAAAAGACACCAAGCAGGAAGTACGAGACCCATTGAAAGGTGATGTTTACGAAACCGCCAAATGCGGCACAAGCAGCCTGCACACGAGGGCCCTGCAGTCCCTGCGCCCTGACCCCCACATGCCTGGACGTCTGGGCCATCGGCCACCTGGCCCCGCTCTGCCAGCCCTCCTCCAGGTACCATGCTGACCACCAGTAGGTGGGCACTGGGAGCCGGCAGTAACTCTATCCTGGTCACTCAGGCAGGCGTGGGCAACAGGGGCAGGCGCGGGCCGAGGTGGGAGGAGGTCTCAGGTCTGTCATCGTCACCTGCGGGACAGGTCCGCACAGGTGGCTTGGGAGCAAGGGGAGGGGGAGCTGAGACATGGCTAACATCGAGAGCAGAAAAACGAATCCAATTCCTCATTTACTTGCCAAAATACCTGCTATCTCTTGAATTTAAATTTCTTTCTGCGAATGTCTATGCCATTCCCAGGTTAAAGTCTCTGCATATAATTCACATACTATTTCCAAGCTGAGAACATTTAGTGTTTAGTTTTAAGGCTAGTCAGTTGCTAAAACAAGCAAGAATATTTAAAGTTTCAACCAATGGTGACGGGTTATTATCTAAAGGACAAACAAAGCCTATTTACAATCCCTTCAAAGTTAAAAAAATTGCCTCAGTGGGAAAGGAGGCAGTGGGACTGAAGCCTGAGCTCCCTGCCAGTGCGGGAGGAGAAAGGCCGGCAGAAAAAGGGTTAACCTGGCCTTCTCGGAGGGAGGCTGTCCAGCAGAGGGAGGCTGCCCAGCGTCCAGAGCCCATGGGCGGCCCAGCCCCGAGCCTGCAGATATAAAGGCTGCTCCCCAGCTGCAGCGGCGACGCTTCGGCTTCCGTGACGACAGGCACCTCGGCTTCCACGCGGCCCAGCCTTCCTCCCGCGTGCAGCCAGCGCCGAGCACAGTCCCCGAGGCTGGCCAGGAGCCCTCGGAGGACAGGGGTCTGCTCAGAGGGGCACGGGCGGGGCGCCGGCTGCGGCACAGGTAAGCCTGTCTGGGTTCCTGGCTCTGCCTTCAGGTGGGTGGGCAGCCCACTGTGGGTGACAGCTGGGCACGGGTATGGGTAGACTGGGCACCAGCTGGGACCAGGGCACGAGGCCCCCAACCTCTAGGTAGAGCCACGCTCCATGGAAGAAACCCCACTCAGCTCTCACGGTGTCGGTGTGACTCGGAGAGGCTCGGTGTGTGGGCTGCACCCCAACTCTCGTCCCATGTCCCAATGAGGACCGGCGCCCGCAGGACAGGCAGCACCCCCAGCCCCCCCGGCCAGCACAGCCCTCTGTCCTCCTTTAATGAAAACGCTTGCCCGCCCCACAAAGCACTGGTGATTGACATCCCTTTACAAGGACGCGAGCCTAGTGGGTCTGACAAAATGTGGCCTGGCTTCTCTAGCTTGACAAGCAGTGGGAGCCCACCCAATGGCTCACTCCGTCTAATGCTCCCTTTTAGTGGACGCTAGCGGTCAGCCTCGTGGGGACGTGTCAGCAGCAGGTCAGCCCCGTCCCTGCACCTCCTCACAAGACACAGCCTGGGTAGAGGCCCCCTCGCAGCCTCCGTGACGATGCAGGAGGAGGCCGGTGCCGCCGTGCGCCCCACTCACCTCACACTTCCTCCTAAGAGCCGTCTAAAACTTCTCAGGATTCCCACATTTAAAGAGCAGAGCAAACAGCCTGAGCAGTTTTTACAAAGAAATAAAAGAGGCTCTAAAAAACATGACTGAAGTCAAATGTCCCGACCCCACCATGCCAAGGGTCCTGGACCCAGTGCCTGGCCCGGAGGGGGGCCTGCTCTTTCTCTGGTCTCAGCATCTTCAGGCAGTTGGTCTGGGGGTGTCTCGTCTGGGTTGGCAACACTTCAGGAACGGTTCCGAACGGCCTCCTGGGCTAAATGGACTCAGATAAAAACATTTCAAATCCGTCCCAGTGGGACCAGGCGGTTCCTCTGGGCGGGCACGTCCCTCTCTGGGTGGGGCCGTCCTGTGTGCTGGGGGCCTGCCCACTGCCAGGGGGCACTCCTCCGCATTGTGACCTGATACCGCACGCAGCCGACCCACAGAGAACTTGGGCGGGGGGGGGGGGGGGGGGGGCAGTGAGGGGCAGCACAGACCCGAAGCCCCGGTTTCCACAGAGCTGCCCGCATCAGCCAGCAACGCGGCCGCCAGCCCACTTCCCAGGTCACCGAGTTGCTAGGTTACAAACAGCATTACAGAACATATTAGGTGTGACAGTAATTGTCAACACACTGAACAAAATTTCAATAGTATTCCCTAAAACAATTGCCATTTTTATTCCTTATTTTGTCTTTCATGCCATGTTATTAAAAAAAGTTTCAGCATCTAAACTTAGTACGAGGCTTAGCAAAGAAGCGAGATTTCTTGGATCACTTTCCTGTTAGAGAAGAGGTTCTACTCCCATCTCCCCACGGCGCCCGGGACCCACTGTCTCTCAGAAAAGCTGGGTTTTTCCCTTCCCGCTTATTCCTCTTTCCAACAGCTGCCAAAATAAACCTTATCTCCTCTCCTGACAGACAGTAGTTTTCCTCAGATTTCCAAACCCGTCTCCACATTACCTCACGAGCCAGCCATTCGCCATCAGAGGCTCCTGGGTGAGGCTGACTCACTGTCCGCCCGCAGCGCAGAGTGTCCGCAGCAGGGAGCCTCGGGGGAGGCGCCGCCTCCTCTGCCTCAGCTCGGCGGCACAGTCCTCCAGAAGACACACCTGCAGGGAGCCTTGCGCACCCACAGGCACCTGGCCTGCAGAATGAAGAGTGCAGGGTGCACTGCGCCCTCTGCTCCCAGGTGCCTGCAGGAGCGGGTCGTGCAGAGCAGACCCCTGCCGCCAGGCTCCTGCTGACGGGCTCCGAGTGACCATCGCCCGCTCACTTCTGAGGACGCACCTTTCTCTCTGAAGATGGATTTGCTGCTTAAAACGGGTTTCCGAGAGCCTCGCGGCCGAGCCTGAGGCCGCACACGGTGGAGGTGAGGACATGACTTCCCGAGCGCCCGTCTCTGGAATGGAGACCGACCCCGGAGCCTACAACGGCACCCCTGTGGCGCTCAACCTGTCCCGCGCGCTGGCCGGCAGGGCGCTGGCAAACCAGACAGGCGAGCTGGCGGCGCACCCGCACCCGCAGTACGCCATCGGGCTCTTCCTCTCCTGCCTCTACACCGTCTTCCTCTTCCCCATCGGCTTCGTGGGGAACATCCTGATCCTGGTGGTGAACCTCAGCTCCCGGGAGAGGATGAGCATCCCCGACCTGTACTTCATCAACCTGGCGGCGGCCGACCTCATCCTGGTGGCCGACTCGCTGATCGAGGTGTTCAACCTGGACGAGCAGTACTACGACATCGCCGTGCTCTGCACCTTCATGTCCCTCTTCCTGCAGATCAACATGTACAGCAGCATCTTCTTCCTCACCTGGATGAGCTTCGACCGCTACCTCGCCCTGGCCCAGGCCATGCGCTGCGGCCTGTTCCGCACCAAGCACCACGCCCGGCTCAGCTGCGGCCTCATCTGGATGGCCTCGGTCTCCGCCACGCTGGTGCCCTTCACCGCAGTGCACCTGCAGCACTCGGGGGACGTCTGCTTCTGCTTCGCAGACGTCAAGGAGATCCAGTGGCTGGAGGTCACCTTGGGCTTCATCATCCCCTTCGCCATCATCGGCCTCTGCTACTCGCTCATCGCCCGGGTCCTCATCAAGGCCCACAGGCGCCGGGGCCTGCGCCCGCGCCGGCAGAAGGCGCTCCGGATGATCTTGGCCGTGGTCCTCGTCTTCTTCATCTGCTGGCTGCCCGAGAACGTGTTCATCAGCGTGCACCTCCTGCAGCAGGCGCAGCCAGGCACCGAGCCCTGCCAACAGTCTTTCCGCCATGCCTACCCGCTAACCGGCCACATTGTCAACCTCGCAGCTTTCTCCAACAGCTGCCTGAACCCCCTCATCTACAGCTTCCTGGGGGAGACCTTCAGAGACAAACTGCGGCTGTACCTGGAGCAGAGAACAAGCGTGTCGGCCCTGAATCGCTTCTGCCACGTGGCCCTGAAGGCCGTCCTTCCGGACGCCGAGCAGCCAGAGGTGCGGTTCAGCAGCGTGGCGTGACGGTGAGCTGCTCCCGCAGACTCAGCACTGCCCGGGCGAGGGCACGGACGGGGTCAGGGCATGCCGGGGCCTCTCCCAGCTGAGTGCTGCCACCCTCGGGCTCTCAGGCACCCGCACCCGCCGCACCCGCCACGTGCTGCAGAGCTGTGCCACCACCGTGCTCCCGATGGCAGTCCTGCACGGCCCAGGGCCTGGGACTCACGTGGCCCTCTCTGCGCAGACTGTCTCGCAGCAGCAGCAAGGAGGGCGCTGTGTGGAGTGCCTCGAGTCAGGGAGCTCGCCAGGGGTCTGCCCCTCGGGGGAAATAGAGCCTGAGGCTGCTCTGAGCTGGCCAGGCCCTGTCCCCCCGTGGCCGTACTCTGCGTGCGCACCCAGTGCCCTGGTCCCAGGTGAGTGAGTGACACCTGTGCGCTCAGGCTGCCTGGGCGCCTTCGCTCTCTTCCATCCATCTGGACGCAGCGTCTCTGCAGCAGCGGAGTGGAGTGGCCGTGAGGGCAGCTCTGGCACACGGCGAGACGCTCCAGCTCGCGGGGACAGTGGGAGCAGTGAGGACGCCGTGAGAACACTTCTGGGTAAAATGTAAAGAGGTAACACCAGTGGTGGCCGGCACTGCTCAGCTCTGTCAATAAAACGCGTGTGCTGGTGCCTCCAGGTTCTCAAAGCAGCTCCCTCCCGGGGCGGGTGGGGGCTCACGGAGCCCCACAAAGTCCCCTGCGCGATGCGGCTCCTCACTCACGTGAGCTCTTAGAGGCCAACATCTCAACGCAGCCCCTGGACACAGCGGCATCTCTGGGGGTCTGACCCCTGCTGCACCATCCTTGGGCAGAATGTTCCATGCGGCCTCCCTCTTCTAGAAGGTTCTGGCTGTCAACACAAGCACAGCCCGCAGCCCTGCAGGGATAGCTGCAGCTCCGGGCAGTCAGCGAGCCCGCAGGCGGGGTCCCGAGGAGTGGACAGGCCTGTCCATCAGGCGGGACGGGCCCCCCACAGGCTGCGCCGGACGCACCGAAACAGCACCAGCTTCCGGGCGGGCAGGTGAGTGTGTGCTCACGCCTGCGGCTGTAGCTGTCACACACCCAGAAAACGTCACCTCTCCCACGAATCTGACTTCTGCCGCTGAGCAGGGGTGCAGATCCCGCTTGGAAATACCAGCTTAAAAGCCAAGGGAACACAGGCCACCAGACCGACTGACCCTAAGGGGCCTCTGGGGTGGCAGGGTCCTTGCACACAGAGAGTCTGTGTGCCCCCAACCCCCGCACAACTATGAATGAGCTGGTCCTGGGCCACGTCCCGCCCTGCGTCCCCTGGGAGGAACGGGCTGTCCCGAGTCTGTGGTTCCCATGGCCCCTGCACAGGCTCTGAAGGAAGCCAGCTGCGTGGACTCATCTTGCCGAGCCGCCACCTGGATCCAGGTGAGTCGCCCAGTCCCCAGGAGACCTGGGCCCTCCAGGGAAGTCACCGCTTCAACCAACAAGAGACGGGGGACATCCTCCTGAGACCGGTCCAGCGCAGAACACGCCGTCCCTGGCCAACAATGTGGCATTTTTCTTCGCTGACTCAAAAATGCAAACCGCCAGGAACGAAGAAAACCCCAGCAGGCCACTGTCTCAGAGGGCACTGGTCTCATCGAGCAGCTCGTTCCAAGAACGGAGTTAAATGCAAAAGGTCCTCCTTCGCCGCCACAGTGGAGCTCTCCCAGAGCAGCACCCGAGCTGCCCCGAGGGGCAGACGCCTTCAGGGCTCCCGCGTCCCCTGAGTCTCACAATTCCACCCCCACCCGACCCCAGGCGAGGGCAGCACATGTCCAATCCCCCTTAAAGCCGAGCGTCTAAAAGGATGGACTCCCGCCCTGGCTAGTTTGGCTCAGTGGATAGAGCGTTGGCCCCGTGTTCGATTCCGGTCAAAGGCACATGCCGGGTTGCAGGCTCGATCCCCAGTAGGGGGCGTGCAGGAGGCAGCCGATCGATGATTCTCTCATCATTGATGTTTCTATCTCTCTCTCCCGCCCCCTTCCTCTCTGAGATCAATAAAATACATTTTAAAAAACAAAGAGAAGGATGGACTCCCACACCGGCCTCTGGCAGGAAGCTCCTAACAGAGCCAGTGATTGCCCGCCAAAGCCCGGTGTCCCGAGAACGCTGTCCTCACCGCACTCCCCGCGACCCAAGGCCCAAAGAGCTGGACTCTGCGCTGCCACTTGCCAGTGGGAGCCCGCAGGACCCCTCATGGGATGGGAGAGAAACAGGGGAGCCAAGAGTTAATGCGAGGACCTGGAGGAGTCAGATTCACAGAGACAGGAAGTAGGAGGGCAGGAGCAGGGCCTGGGCAGTGAGTGCTTAGTGGGGACAGTCCCAGTTGGGGAAGATGAGAAAGTTCTGGAGATGGCGGTGGTGACGGATGCACAGCCAGGTGAATGTGCTCACTGCCACTGAACACTACGTCTACAAACGGCTAGAAGGGCCCTGGCCGGTGTGGCTCAGTGGATAGGGCGTCGGCCTGTGGACTGAAGGGTCCCGGGTTTGATTCCAGTCAAGGGCACATGCCTGGGTTGTGGGCTCGGTCAGATGTGCAGGAGGCAGCCAGGCAATGATTCCCCTCTCATCACTGATGTTTCTGTCTCTTCCTCTCCCTTCTTCTCTGAAACCAGTGACAATATATTTAAAGAAAAAAAAATGGCTAAGAGAGTTCATTTTATGACAATAAAAGGAAAAAGTGAGAATAGGATTTTGCCTAAGCAAGGGAGCAGTGGGAGGCTATGGACAGACGCTCAGGGGGAGCCCACCCCAAGGCGCTCAGTGGACAGTTTCGGGGGGAGCCCACCGCAAGGCGCTCAGTGGACAGTTTCGGGGGGAGCCCACCCCAAGGCGCTCAGTGGACAGTTTCGGGGGGAGCCCACCCCAAGGCGCTCAGTGGACAGTTTCGGGGGGAGCCCACCGCAAGGCGCTCAGTGGACAGTTTCGGGGGGAGCCCACCGCAAGGCGCTCAGTGGACAGTTTCGGGGGGAGCCCACCGCAAGGCGCTCAGTGGACAGTTTCGGGGGGAGCCCACCCCAAGGCGCTCAGTAGACAGTTTCGGGGGGAGCCCACCCCAAGGCGCTCAGTGGACAGAGTTTCGGGGAGAGCCCACCGCAAGGTGCTCAGTGGACAGAGTTTCGGGGGGAGCCCACCACAAGGCGCTCAGTGGACATGGAGTTTCGGGGGGAGCCCACCACAAGGTGCTCAGTGGACAGTTTCGGGGGGAGCACACCACAAGGCGCTCAGTGGACATGGAGTTTCGGGGGGAGCCCACCGCAAGGCGCTCAGTGGACAGTTTCGGGGGGAGCCCACCTCAAGGCGCTCAGTGGACAGTTTCGGGGGGAGCCCACCCCAAGGCGCTCAGTAGACAGTTTCGGGGGGAGCCCACCCCAAGGCGCTCAGTGGACAGTTTCGGGGGGAGCCCACCCCAAGGCGCTCAGTGGACAGTTTCGGGGGGAGCCCACCTCAAGGCGCTCAGTGGACAGTTTCGGGGGGAGCCCACCTCAAGGCGCTCAGTGGACAGTTTCGGGGGGACCCCACCCCAAGGCGCTCAGTGGACAGTTTCGGGGGGAACCCACCCCAAGGCGCTCAGTGGACAGAGTTTCGGGGGGAGCCCACCATGAGGCACTCAGTGGACAGTTTCGGGGGGAGCCCACCCCAAGGCGCTCAGTGGACAGTTTCGGGGGGAGCCCACCCCAAGGCGCTCAGTGGACAGTTTCGGGGGGAGCCCACCCCGAGGCGCTCAGTGGACAGAGTTTCGGGGGAGCCCACCACGAGGCGCTCAGTGGACAGTTTCGGGGGGAGCCCACCTCAAGGTGCTCAGTGGACAGAGTTTCAGGGGGAGCCCACCGCAAGGCGCTCAGTGGACAGTTTCAGGGGGAGCCCACCCCAAGGCGCTCAGTGGACAGTTTCGGGGGGAGCCCACCACGAGGCGCTCAGTGGACAGTTTCGGGGGGAGCCCACCCCGAGGCGCTCAGTGGACAGTTTCGGGGGGCCTCTGGGCTGGCGCAGGAGGAGCAGCTGCAGCGGAGCTGCTGGGGCTGGTGAGGGCAGGAGGCTTGGGGGTCTGACTCCACGGCCAGACGCTCCTCGGAACCCCAGGCTTTTAGAGCAGCAACACGAGCCAAGACTGACCCACAAAACTGCTCGTTCCCGACGCACACAGCGCCCCACCGCTCGGTGCTGGGTGACCCACAGGTGCTTGTTCCAGCCGGTCCTGCTGTTTCACATCCCCTCCTGGAGCCCCTGGTGCCCCCACTGAGTGTCCTGAGGCGCCCCCCCGCCCCCCGCTGCCCTGTGTGAGCGTCTACCTGCCCCAGCCCTTCCCTGAAGTCATGTGAAAGCAGCGCAACCGAGCCCAATGACAAGGATTCCTCCCACCCAGTGCCAGTCCCCCCGCTGCCAGGAGCAGAGCCCCCAGGGTTTGACCGGGCCCTGGGCTGCCGGCTGTGCCTGTAGCCGGATAGGATGGACGCTAAGGTGAGGTCAGCAGGCGAGCAAGGAGGGCACGCCTGCCAAGGGCAGCCGTCGGCCCTCACTCGCTCTGTCCCCTGCCCCAGAACACAGACATGCAGGCGGCAGGGAGAGGGCTCCCTCGGACCCTGCAGCGGGTCCCCGGACAACTCATGATTGGCGTCCCAGCCCGCCCCTCCCCTCTGGACTGTGGGGTCTATCTCCCCGCGACAGGGGTTGGCCTCCACCTCGGTCTCAGGCCCTACTTCCTGGTTCATTCCCAACATCTGCCAAGCTGTCTGGCACAGGAGTCCTGTGCCCAGGGGGGGGGGGGGGCGCGGGGCACCTGCGGGGACGGCGTGGTGTGGGGCCTGCCCCAGCGGCCTCGCCTGTCCATCCTCCTGCCTCTAGGTGGCGCCATGCGAGGTGAGACGGCAGCGGTCGCACTGAAGCCCCGCGCGATGTTTAGCTCCCAGGGTGTTACGTCTGAGCACACACACAAGCCGGGCCTCTGCTCCGACGCCACACTGTCCTGGCTGCTCGAGGTGCAGGCGGAGGGGGCCACGCCGACGAGAAGGGCCGCGGCCCCCACACCGCCCACAGGACCGAGCTGAACTGGACGTGTTTACTCGAGCAGCAGGAGGCGAGCTCTGTGCCTGGGAAACTGCTTCAAAGCAGCCACTGTTTTCCCAGCTGGGGCGCCGGCGCCTGGGAAAGCTCGTCATTCCACCACAAAAATAATCCGGAGCTGAGCAAGCAGCTGCCTCAGCTCCCACTCTGCATCTCGGACCCTGAACCAGAGCTCCCGAGCCCACTGTCAGCCGAGGCGGGGACCGCTGCTCCTGAGCTGAGTGCGCGTCACTGTGAAGGAAGGCCTCCCCCCCGCCCCCCGCCCCCGAGTGCGCGTGTCCCGCACCAGGAACCCCCCCACCCGGGCTCCATGGAGCAGGGGCCGTGGACACAACCCGCAGACGCGCTGCCCGACGGCAGTCATGGCAGGGCAGCCGGGGGCACGGGCACTCGTCCCCAGCAGCTCTGCGCACCCCTGGGCAAGACTCCCCCAGCCTAGAAGGCCCATCGGCACCCTCCACACCACGACCAACAATCTCAGGACACAGCGACACGCCCCTCTCCTAAAGCCGAGAAAACAGACTCGCTCAGGGCCAGGGGCCCCGGCTCTGCCACAGCCCTGGAGGCACACCTCAAGGCAGTGAGGACCCCCTGCCCCCGGGCTGTCGGGGACACGGGAGTGACCACCCCGGGCCTCTGGGAGCGCTGCAGGCGGACGGGCCACCCAGACCCAGTTCCATCTCAAAAAAGGCAAAAGGACTAAAAACAGTGAGTCTTGTTACCTCAGGATTACCTGTGAGCGAGGAGAGCCAGCCGTGCTCAGACACGGACACCCGCCCTGGCGCCCCCGCAGCCGACCCCTCGTGAACCCGCGCTGTGGCTTCACCGTGGCACGCTCTCCGCTGCCCAGGAGACCTGCTTCAAAGCAAGCCGAGCTCGATGTGACGCACGAGCACGCGGGCACCGAGCCTACGGGAAGGCGGCTCACCAGGGTCGGGAGGATGCGTCCCACCGGGAGGAGGCGAGGCGGCGACCCGGGCCTTGCTTTCCTGAACTCCCCCGCCAGGAAGCAGGGGCCTCCAGAGCAGGTGCACTGCAGGGCCCTGCCTCTCACTGCGAGGCTGATCCATCCGTGTGGTGTCCCCAAACCTGCCCGCGCGCACACACACCGAGTCATTGTGAAGGCGGCGTTTATTACGTACCTTTCATTTCCAAAACTGACTTATCGGCTGTTAGAGTGCACATGCATTTGTGGACACCCGCATGTCTCCTGTTAGAGTGAGTACATGTTTGGGGACACCCCGCATTTATCCCATTAGAGTGAGTACACGTTTGGGGACACCCCGCATTTATCCCGTTAGAGTGAGTACATGTTTGGGGACACCCCGCATTTATCCCGTTAGAGTGAGTACACGTTTGGGGACACCCCGCATTTATCCCGTTAGAGTGGGTACACGTTTGGGGACATCCCGCATTTATCCCGTTAGAGTGAGTACATGTTTGGGGACACCCAGGATTTTTCCCGTTAGAGTGAGTACACGTTTGGGGACACCCCGCATTTATCCCGTTAGAGTGGGTACACGTTTGGGGACATCCCGCATTTATCCCGTTAGAGTGAGTACATGTTTGGGGACACCCCGCATTTATCCCGTTAGAGTGAGTACACGTTTGGGGACACCCCGCATTTATCCTGTTTGAGGCTGCTTCAGCACACAGCCATCGGTCCCACAGTGCTTTCCTGCAAATGCTGCCTCTCTCCCGTCTTCTCGGCCCTCTCTTCACTCCTTTAAATGTGAGTGGGGTCTTCCGTCTCCTAGCTTCTCGGATTTTTCGCTTCCACGCCCACTGTGCACATCTCGGGGCATCGGTCCCGTCCTCCCGCTTCTGTCGCTCTTCAGCCGCGTCTAACCCACCCCTCACCTGTCCAGGTCACGTCCCTGGTCCTGGTTTTACTTCACCATTTCCCTGGATTCCCTTTCCACTCTGCCGGCTCCTCTCATGCTGGAGATACAGGAGAACGCAGCACGCCTCCCACATCGTACAAACGGAGTCTCAGATCTTCCGACCTCTCACCCACTCTCCGGCTGCCTGCAGGGTTTTCCTCCTGCGACTGTGGTCGCTCTTCAGGAGAGATGCTCCTGGGAGTCCCCGGCGGGGGGTGGGGGTGTGTGGGGTGGTCTCAGCCGGAGAGCCCATGAATTCACTGGTCCAAACTGGTGTGGCTTTGGGTCTGGTTCAGATACAGCTGTGGGCCTGGGGTTCTGTGTGGGAGACTCTTTCACATACACCTCCCGCCCCCCAGCCCCCAGAGTCCTGCTATGTGTGCCCAGTGGGCAGCATTTTCTCATTCACATTGGAAGGCGGGCGGGGGGAGGGCCCTGCAGCCTGGGAGTGGTGGAGGGCTGTTTGTTTAGGGCAGTGGTTCTCAACCTTCCTAACGCCGCGACCCTTTATACAGTTCCTCATGTGGTGACCCCCAACCATAAAACTATTTTCGTTGCTACTTCATAACTGTAATTTTGCTACTGTTATGAATCGTAATGTAAATATACCTGTGTTTTCCGATGGTCTCAGGCTCTACAGTCGCGACCCACAGGTTGAGAACTGCTAGCAGGGTCGCCTAAGACCATCGGAAGACAAAAATAGTTTTATGGCTGGGGGTCACCACAACCTGAGGAGCTGTATTAAAGGGTCGCGGCGTTAGGAAGGTTGAAAACCACTGGTTCAGGGCAAAAGCCATAAACAACAATAACCCGCGGGAAACATGTGCTTCCGAAGGAAAGCCGTCAGTCAGGACGGTGAGAAACACGGGGCCACAGCAGCAGGCAGGCGCGCCGACAGTCAGCGAGATGGCAGCGGAAACCACCGCGAGCCGCCCGCTCATGGTCCCACAGGCCCGGGGTGCGGGGTGCGGGCGCTCCTTTCCCGCAGACGCAGCAGAGGGAGCGCTCCGCTGTGAGACGCTGGGGGCCCGGGCCGCGGTGCCTTCGCGGTAGACCCAAATTCTGGCTCCCACCCGTCCCGCGTTTCCTGTCTTCTCTCCGGTAACACAGTCGTGTGTGACTCAGCACTAATCACACTGCTTTCTGAAATCACATTTTGCTGAGTCACTTTCTGCGACCACAAGGAAGCAGGGCTCACCGATGCTCCCTGGCTGACGCTGGGCCATCAAAGCTGGCCACGGTGGGGGCGGCCCGATGGGGACGCGGCATCTCCTGTGGTGGGAAAGCCGCTCAGCTCCCAACTCTCCAGCGGTTCTTCCGGCTTAACAATGAGCCCAGAGCCCGTTCTAGTCTGAGGCACACCCGCCGGGCAGCCTGCCAGCCGACCACTACCTGTCGCCCAGCCCCCCTTGGCTTCCGAATGAGCCCCTGGAGAAAGACCAGGGCATCGCACACAGGCAGGGCAGGCAAAGGCCACGGCAAAGGTGGACCCAGCAGGACAGCCCTGCCCGCCATGAAGCCAGAAAATCCCCAAGACCAGCCCGCCCCGCAGTGTCTAGTCAATGACGCCACGCCCACATCGCCAGGGCCGGAAAGCCGGTGCTGCCCGCCCGGTCCTGACCCCCGACAAGGTAGCCGTCCTCTCCCAAACCGAGGCCTGGAGCACAATAGGGGACAGGGGACGTGCCGCGTGCTGGTGACGACTCGGGCGATGGGTCTTGCGCAATGGTGGGGAGGCTCAGGGAAACGCCACAGCCGCTCAGGAAAGCAGGTGGCAGTTTCTCGAGAAACGACACACGCACGTGCAGACCACCCACAGTGCTCCTCCGAGAGGACACGTGCCCACGGCTTTCACAGCAGCTTCCTCGCAGAAGCAAGGCCCTGGGCACAGCCTCGTGCCCTCGGTCCCGGGCGAGGGCTGTAACGGGGCAGAGGGAGCGTGGGTGACGAGCACTCTGTACCTGGGCCGCCTGTGAGGGTCAGACACCCGCACCTGTGACGGACGGCACAGAAACACCCCACGAGGACCCCCACACACACATGCCCGAGCATGCACGCACAAGCACCCCCACACGCACGCACGCAACACGAGTGGACTCTGAATGAGCCTGGGGTGGCACCCACATCCACTTCCTGGCTTTGATACCAAGTCTGTTACCAATGGGGGAACTGGGCCAAGGGCACCGGGACCTCCTATTATTGTTCTGCAACTTACTACATATCTACAATCCTTCCAAAGTACGTTTTCTTTAAGAAAACAGAACACTGGGCACCCCATGGCACAGCCTCTGGCCTATGTGAGCGCCATCACAGGGGACTTGTTCACTCCTGCGCTGGGAGCCCGCCTCGCCCACCAGCCAGGGGCTCCAGCAGAAGACGCTCGCTCCCGAGCAGGCCCCCCTCCCATTCAGAACACAGAAGGGACAAGGGACCCCAGAGGACAGGAGGACTTGAGTACTGGGAGGAGCCTCAGAAGTCTCCCAGTTCACACTCCCCTGAATCCGTCCGGTACACCCCAGAAACAGCCCCCCACCCCCCATCCCAGCCGAGCATTTCCCTCTCGCAGGGTTCCGAGAGGCCCTCGCTGGCAGCTGCACCTCCCTCTGTGGTTGCTCATCGCTCCCAGCTCGGACCTCCGGAGAGCGCAGTGCAGAGCCCGCTGGACAGGACGGTGCGGCCTCGAGCACTGAAGGCAGCGGCAGCTCCCCCCACCTGAGGTCAGCTCCGCGTCGGCCATCCCCACACGGAGGCCGAGCAGCAGAGCCAAGGTGCCCTGAGCCCCAGCCTTTCAATCCTGGACAAGGCTCCATCTGGGATTCCAGCGGGGTTTCCGTGTTCCGTGGGTTGGTTCTCGCGTGTCCTGGCAGCTGCAGCCAGGAACCTGGTCAATACCTCCCATGAAACGCAAGAGGTGGGGCTGGGGACTCAGGCGGCTGGAGGCTCCACACCCAGGCTCCGGACTGTCAGGGCCCGTGTCCTGAGAGCGGACATAGGTGTCCAAGCCCAGCAGCAAGTGTCCATGAGCACAGTTCTGGTGGCTGAACTTCCCTCTATGCAGATACTAATTTACATTCCAAACCAAATGTTCTCCTGCAGCTCGCAGACGCCGGTTCTCTCCGCATTAGCCCTCTGTGTGCGGTGCCAGGCAACCTGTCCCACCGCAGCGATGCCACCGCCCTCACAGTGCCCACAGCAGAGGCTCAGGGTGCCCCACCTCACTGCATCCCAGCTTCCTTTCAGCAGGAGACCCGGAGCGGGGGGCGGGCACGAGGCCAGGGAGGGCTGCTCTGCAGCAGGGACCACTCAGACGTGGGAGCCAGCCAGCTGGAGGCCACCCGTCACAGCTGTGACCCAGGAAATGCCTTCCCACTGATGGGGAAATGAGACATTCTTGGGGGGCTAGCCATCTGAGTCTGTGCCAGTACCTAATGCACATTCTTGTTAGCCTATAGTCTAGTCTCTGCCGCTTTAGTTATCGGGTCCTGCAAGACCTGTTTACCTAAGTACTACCCCCATTTTAGAGAGGCCACAGTAAACCATGAACAATACACAACCCGAGAGGGGTTATCAGCGCTGGCGCCAGGCCAGGCCGTGAGAGGTGGCCCCACGGCCCCATCCCAGCACACGGGGCTTTTTGCAAAGCCCGCGAAAGGTCCGGAAGTCTGATCCATATTTGGGGGACAAGGAAACTGAAGGGATAAAGGGAAAGCTTCCTCCATGTTGGGGGGCTCAGGATTGGGAGAGAAACGGCCTCCCCTGAGTCCTGTGCCGGTCCAGGTGAAACGCCTGGAAATGAATGGGTTTCTCCTGAGCCTCCGGTGCTCCTGCCTGTTTTCCGGTCGCCTGGTAAATTCTGAAATGCCACATTGGTGGCTCATCATGGAGCCCATGACAGTGCAAACCACAGCTCCGGGGCCAGCTCGCCTGCCAGCTCGCTTTGGCAAATGAACTAGATTTGGGCCCAGCCTTGCCGCTCACTGACGCACGCCTGGCAGCACTGATGGTGTGGCAGACGGGGGCCCCCAGCCCCAGGCACTTCATAGCTGGCCCCGAGGGAAGAACTGACCAAACCCTGATGTGACTTAGACCAGCTCTGATGAGGGCGGAGGGATGGGACCAAACACACTGACCACAGTGTAAACAACTCCTTTCATGAAGCATCACAGCGCTGACAGAGAGTAGGGAATTTCAGGCCCAAACTGAGGGAGCAGAGCTGGCGCCCAGCGCTGTGGCAGGGGCAGTCCGCCCAGGGCAGCTGCAGGTGCCTGGGGCATGAGCTCTGCTTGGGGAGTATGGGGTGCATCTCACCGGCATCCTTCATTCCTTCTGAGCTCTGCACTGCATCCCGTGCCACCTGATCTAAGTACAAGCTCCAAGCACTGAACAAAAACAGAAGGACAGACCGATTGCTGAGGTAAGAGGCAAGCCTGAGAGTTTAGAGGGTGAAAATGTTTAAAAGGACAGAGTGTGCCCTGAATGATATGGTACAGCTGCATCTTTCTCTGAGAAAAAATAAAGTCAGATTCCCACCTCACATAAAACAGAAATACAAATTTTAATTAGTTTAAAAAACAAAATATAAAAATCAAATTCAGCCCTAGCTGGTTTGGCTCAGTGGATAGAGCATTGGCCTGCAGACTGAAGGGTCCCGGGTTCAATTCTGGTCAGGGCACATGCCCGGTTGTGGGCTCGATCCCTAGTAGGGGGTGTGCAGGAAGCAAGCCAATCAATGATTCCCTCTCATCATTGATGTTTCTCTCTCTCCCTCTCCCTTCCTATCTGAAATCAAAAAAAGAAAAAAATCAAACTCAAAGAAAAACATGTAAGAAAATGTGTTTATAATTAACTAGAAGAAAGACTTAATAATCATTATGTTGTATACCTAAAACTAATGTTATGTCAATTACACCTCAATAAAAAAACCAAAATTTTAATTTTAAATTCACCTGTCATAAAAAGCTCCTAAGAAAATATTATCATCAAAAACCATGAAACAAATTAGGAGGAAGTATGCATAATATATACACACACAAAAAAAAATCTTTTTTTTTTTAAAAAGGTAACAATAGAAAAGTAGGCAAAAGATGTGATAAGGAAACTCATGGGAGAAAGACAAATGGCAATCTATTCTATCTACACTAATAAAAGAGCAACATGCTAATTGATCGTACCTTCACGACACCCACCAGCCAATCAGGAGTGAGCATGCAAATTAACCCAACAAAGATGGTGTTCTGCACCCCCCCAGCCACTCAGGGCCTCTGGGCAGGGTGGGAAGGCAGAAAGGAGGCTCTGGGCTGGAGCGAAAAGGCGGCTCCAGCCAGAGCGAAGGCGGTGCCGGCAGCCAGGGGAAGGAAGGCCCATTCTTGCACGATAAAAGGCTAATATGCTAAGTCTCCGTCTGGGTAATGACATCATGTAGCAACGCCTGGCTTCCTCTCCCTAGGGACTAGCCTTCTTGCAGTTTCGTCAGCCCAGGAACATGACTTGCTTTATAGCCAGGTGGAAATATTTTATACACTTTAACCAAATGTCTGTGAAGCGTTTTCCCGTGCCTCATCTCATTTGATCCTCACAGAAGTCTTGGAATAGGCAGATAGGAGACTGGGAGGAATCCTATTTTCTTTTCATCAGCCAGAAAATGGAGATTTAGAAAGCTTAGATACTTGACCAGACTGAATAGAAATAAGAAATGGTGGACCTTGAAAATGACTTCAGGTCTTCTCACTGCACAGAATATAGTCAGACACGGCTGCAGTTAAATATTTTACCCTTTGTTTTCCCTGCGTGATCTATAATAACAATCTGCTTCGTGTTGATATTTCCTGCTGTGTTGCTGACAATGACCTGAAAGAGAAGTTGGGGTGCTTCACTGGGCTGGAAAAAGTTTAGCTGCATCAGAAAGCAGCTAATTAAGCAAGTTTATTCTATACACATAAAAGGCTAAGTTGACTCACACATGTGTGATACATGTAAAGCTCTCGCTGGCGCCAATCGCACACGTGTGTTTCAATCTGTCATTGTCGATCGTGAATTTGGTTGACACTTCTGTTATAGAGAAAGGGCTAATAGCGAAGTTAAAGTATTTCTTCTAACTAATTTTCTTTCAATGTGCACGAACCCATGCCCCGGGCCCTCGTTACCAGTAACTGCAAACTGTCTGTTTCAATAGTGAGCTCTGAAGTGTGAACTATACAGACCCGCCCTTCACCCACCAGGTCAGCACAGCCAGGAGCCTGTGGACAGGCAGTCCCAGCTGCCTTGGAGTAAAGGGGGGGGGGGGGGGGGGGAGTGTGGAGCGGGGCCCCTGGGGGTCAGGCATCAGATTCAACAGACTCGGGGTGCAGACCCTGCCCTGCCACCCCTCCAGGGCAATGGCTGTAACCGCAGGGAAATCACTGACCCTGGCCCCCGCCCAGCCCACGTCTGTCAGTTACAACTCCAGGCTGGCAGCCCGTGCTCAGTAGTCACAGCGTAGAAAACAAAAACAACGGGAGAGGAAACTCTGCGAAGAGAAACAGCCCAGGCTCCCAGGGAGCTGCTCGGCCAGATGAGCAGCCCCGCCCCCTGAAGGACAGAGCCCACTGCCAGACCAGAAACGTTTCTGTGGCAAATACCACTGGTGTGAGGTCTTCTGGCTCGGGCCGATGCTCCGGCCGCAGAGTTCACAGCCTCTTGGCTGCTTTGCAAGAGCCCGCAGCTTCATGCCCACGTAACCGGCTGGGTTTCCAAGATTACGAACGCTGCCCGAGAGAGGGCGCCTGCTTCCTTCCCCTATAAACACCACCTGCCACCCGAGGAGTCCGCGCTCAGCCCAGCCGACCCACTGGTCACGTCTCAGCTGTGCCCGTGGAGACCACACGGGGAACATGGGGACCAACTGGCTATGGTGAGCGCCCACCACATTCTGAAGGGAAAGGGGTTACTGTCCTTCCAAAAGTGCCCTGTCACTGCGGGCCAGACTCACTCCACACGCAGGACGGACAGCCTGGCCCGCACCTCGGGCCTCTCCCCTCCCCCACGCTCAGTGGAAAGCCACGCCAGAAGAGCGGTGCTTCCTCACGCGGTGCTGGGCAAAGCGGCCCACGCGGCCCCCCCCTCCCCCCCAATTCTCAGCCGTGCTCTACGGGGACCGGGCAGGTGTCTCCTACTGTGCTCCCCAGGTAACCGGAGCCAGGAGACTGAGAGTCCCCTCCGTTACTGGCCGGACAGGTGACTGTGCAGGCGGCCCAGCCTCCCTGAGCAGCCAGCAGCGGCACCTCGGCCCTCGGCGTCAGGGGCATTGAGAAGCCAGCACTAAGGTGCCTTTGTAAGTGGAAGAGCGAGTGCTTCGCCAACACCAGGGATTCCCGGGACTGCGAGCAGCGAGAGGAGCCCTGTGGCCGCCCCGTCTCCAGGCAGCGAGGCTGTTCACAGCAGCAGAGGGGCGCTCGGCCCAGGCGACCGCCAAGCCAGACCCTTGACAGGCTCGAGGGTGACAGGAGCTGCGCTGTCTCCCTCGGGGGCTGGGCGTCTGGGGCAGAACAGACATGCTACCCATGTGCTCAGGGAGAGCGGGGCGGGGGGGGGGGGGTAGGAGGGAGGGAGGCCAACCCACACCAGCCCTCCCCTTCCAACCTCCAAACGCACCGGAGCCAGCAGCCCGTCTAAATCCCCTTCCAACCTCCAAACGCACCGGAGCCAGCAGCCCGTCTAAATCGTGTTCATGGAACATTTGCTCCTCGCAACCCTTGAAGGAAGAAACCGGTTCTGGACAGGACAGGACCTGGTTCTGTCCTGCCCCTAAGTGCAGGCTCACGAGGAAGGTTCAAGAAGCTCTGAGGCCCGACCGGTGGTGCTCAGTGGTTTGCGATGACCCATGAACCAAGAGATCACTGGTTCCATTCTGGGTCAGGGCACATGCCTGGGTTGTGGGCTCCATCCCCAGTAAGGGCGTGCAGGAGGCAGCCAATTGATGACTCTCTTTCAACAATGTTTCTATCTCTCTATCCTTCTCCCTTCTTCTACCTCTGAAATCAATAAAAACACACTTTAAAAAAAGCAGCTATGGTCTCTCCTCCTTCCCACCTCCTGCCTTCTGCTTGCTGTCTCCCCCCTCCCTCCTCCCTCCCTCCCTTCCTCTTCCCTCCTTGGTCTCTTGGGACCAGGCTGTCCACCTTCGGCTCCCCCACATGCTAGCTCTGCCCCCATGGGCAGGTCACTCCCTGCTCTAGGACCCGCCATTCATATGCTGAAAGCTAATCCCCAAGGGGATAGTATTTGGAGGCGGGGACCTTGGGAGGTGATTAAGTGATGAGAATAGATGCCCTCATGGGATCAGTGCCCTTAGGAAAGGGACCCGGAGAGCTCCCTCGTCCTGCCACGTGAGGACACGAGTGAGGACAGCTGTCTATGAGCAGGAAGCCGGTCCCACCAGGCACTGATATTGGACTTATCGCTTTCAGAACGGTGGTGGCCTCACTTTCTTCTATTGCTGATGGGTTTCCTCGATGCCATGAGTGAGGACAGGAGGGCCAGGCTACCGGCATCACTGGGCCAGGGAAACAGAGAGTCTCGCCCAACACCCAAATGTAAAATCCCGGGGAAAGAGTCTGATTGGCTGGGCCAATTACTGTGGCCAATTGGAGATGAGATATTCTGATTGGCCAGGTCCAGGTCACATGTCCACCCTTATGCTTGGGAAGACTGTCCTGTGATTAACAGCCTCACCAGAGCCACTTGGGGTGGGATCAGGGCAATGAGCACCTTAAACGAGCAAATTCATTGAACTCTCAAAAAAAAAAAAGAAAGAAAAAAGCTGCTATGGGAAGGGGAGGGCAGGGCGCACGCTGAGGCCTGCTGGAGGGCATCACGCTCAGGGGCCTGGAAGCCCATCCAATGGCCCTCTGCAAGATGGTTACCACGGCGACGCTGAGGCCTCCACAGAGCACCCTCCTCTCCCTAGTCCAGGCTCACAAGGGCCAGTGCAGGTTAATGGCCAGTGAGCTGAGCAAACCAAGAAGCGGGAAGTGAGCAGGGCCCTCACGACCAGAGCAGCACAGGGGCGCCAGCATGGACCCCGGAGGAAGCTGGACCAGCCAGAGGAGCAGACACAGCCCGGGCCGAGCTGGGGAGCGGACTCTAACTCGGGGACCTCCCGGGGGCAATGAAGTACCACCGCGTGGGAGCCTTCAGCCATCCTGGCGCAGGTCCAGGGTGCTGATGCTGTGGGAAGTGACCACATGGGGACCCGCAGGCCTCCCCAGACAGACATTTCCGGAGGACAACACAGTGGCCCCGGGGAAAGAGGCGTCTCCCGTCTCCACTGGATTCCAGAGGTTCTTCTCGGACGGGGCGGCAGGGGGCGCGGTACTTTTCCACAAGCTCCCAGTGCCGGCTCCCCGGCCAGGCGGCCCACCCTCCGTAAACTCAAGTGCAGCGGTCATCGCTCTGTCCCTCAGCAACGCCCGCCCCCCTTCCCCACTTCCCACGAGAACCAGCGAGCGGAGAAGCACTGCTGTCGGCGGAGAGCAGGGTGTGTTCTCGGGAACAGCCGTCTCCACTTCCTTGGGAGACTGGCCTCACAAGACAAGAAGGGTCTTGAGGACACAAGCCCCGCCGACACAACTCGCTGAGACCCACCCCAAACCCTCCAAGTCTCGGACCTGCTGGGCCCCAGCACCTGTGGGGAAATCAGCAGCCCCTGCGCCCCCTGCTGGCCAGTTGGGGCTACGCCGGCCTCGGTGGGGCCTCCGGGGATGTCCCCTGGCTCCGCTCGCTCTCTCCCGCTGGGCCGCCTCCTGCGCTGGACCCTTGGCACCTGGCGGGCACTGAACCGAAGGCCCGGGCCTGCCAGGGCCTGCCCCTGAGATGCAGACCGGCGCACACCTGGGCACCACAGACGGGAGAAACCCACCCACAGGCTTGCTTTTCTCCTTCGTTTTCCAGATTTCTCTTAACCAACATGAACTTTGATAACGAAAACCATCACTTTTAACAAAAAGAGCACCTTCCCCTCCCAGCCCACCCCCGGCAGAAATGTAACGCGGGCCCTGTTTACCATAAAGCCACCCGCGGGTCCTGCAGTGACGCGGCAGCAGCGAAGAGGGAAGCTGAGACTCTTAGGACAAAACCCAATCCAAGGTGGGTGGAGGGTCCAGAAAGCAGCGAGTGCCACAGAAACAGTCTAAGGAAACCGCAGCTGTGACCGAGGTCCCGTAGGAATTGGGTGCTGGACCACGGGAGCCTGAGTGGCTGTAGGAAGCAGTTTCCATGTGGGACCGGGGACACGGGGTGGAGAGGGGAGAAGAGCGAGCCAGCAGGCAACAGGGACTGGGGGTGGCTGCACCCACAGCCAGGCAGGCGGCCACAAACAGGGGCTCTTGACCCAGGGCCGTGGGAGCAGGAGAGCGACCTGGGCTCCCGTGCATCCCGACCTCGTAGGTCCTCAGGGTGCAGGACGAGTGGGGTCCTGGGTGCTGGCCTGGCTTCTTGCCCCACAGCCCGGCTAAACCAGGCACCTTCTTGGCACACCCCCTGCCCTCCTCTGCGCCCAGCCGGCTGGCCAAACTGGTGCACGCTGCCTCCTGAGAGCAGAGCTGCCGACTGGGATGGGGTCCTGGAGCAACCCGACCCGTCATCAGAGCCTGCAGCACCTCCAGACTTTCATGGTGGCCCCGGGAACCCATTCCCGGGCCCCGATGCCACACACACTCGTGCTGACATCTGCTCTAAGAGGCTCAGAGGGCCTGCTCTCCCGCCCCTCGTCCCCCTGCACAACGACCTCCCCCATGTCCTGAACAAAGGCTACCTGTCATCCTGCCCTGGGGCAAGAGCCCTCGGGGCACACACCACTGGCCGGTCTGAAATACGGTGAAACATGCCGCCAGCAACAAGCCCTGGCCCAGCGCGGGTTTCCCAGCCGGAGTTAGGGAGCAGCCCGTGGCCACGCCAGAGCGTCCAGCTGTTCAGTTCATGGGAATCAGATCACTGGCACGAGGCGGGACCACATGGCACTGCACCCAGCTCGCTGGCGTGGTTACCTCCCCGACCCCCCAGCACTGCGTGACCCGCCCGCCTCAGCAAGCCTGACCCCGGTGACTAATCCGTTCATCGTGTGCTCTGACCGCCGCACACCAGGAGCTAGAGAGGCAGCGACAGCAAAGCACCATCTCACTCAGCACGTGGTGGCGGCAGACACGGGCACACATTGCCTGTGGCGGGATTACACTCTGCTCGATACGGCACTTTAGACATCGATTCCTCCACACAGGTTGCCTGGCCGCGCTCCGGGTCTCCCCCTGGGTGCCAGGCCACCCTGGTCCCTGTGCACAGCCCAAAGGCCCCGCGCCAGCCCTCACCACCCGACGCCGCCGTGGGGCATCAAACCCCCCGGAAACACAGATGTGGTGGCTGAAGGACAGTCATGGTGTTCCACCCGAGGGACTGGAATTCCCATCTGTCCTAAGGGCTTCCGGAGAACACCGGGATGCCCACACGGAACGGTGCCATCCTCTGCGCCACCCACACAGATGTCAGCAGCACGACCCGACCTGCCCCTCCGGGTCAGGCCACAGCCAGGCTGCGCAGCTGCCCCTACCTCAGGACGGGCTTCCGTGGAGCCCCGTGGGGCTGCCGGTGCCGGCGGTTTCTCTGCTGCTGGCGCCTTCTTCAACTTCCTGTCCTTTTTCTCTGGCGCGCCGGGCGCTCCGGGCGCTTTCCTCTTCTGCGCTGCCATCCTGCCCCGGGAAGCAGATGGGAAGGAAAGGTCATGGGCCATACAATACTTGTGAATGCTCCCATCATGAAGGACAAAGGTGTTTCAGCAAACATGGAGCCTATGTAACCGTGACAGGAGGCCAATCCCCAGGTCATCGCCTCAGACAACCAACCCAACCACCTGGGGAATGTCTTTCTCTTTTCTGAGGTTTTAACTGACAGGGTCGGCAAGAGTAGGTTTATAGTTCTTCATGTGAAAAATAATACGATTACTCAATAATAACACAAGAATAAGCTGTTTCGCTTACCCACAGCTATAAATCTAATTTCCCAACCCTGTATATATTCTGTGTTTCTTTTTTTGTATGTTTGCTTTTTTAAATTGCCTTCACAGAGAGGAAGGGAGAGGGAGAGATGGAAGCAATGATGAGAAACATCCACGGGCTGCCTCCTGCAGGCCCCATGTGCCCTGACCAGGAATGGAACCGAGACCTCCGGGCACATGGGATGATGCTCAACCAACTGAGCCACATGGGCTGGGCTATATTCTGTATTTCTAACTGAACACGAACACAAGGCTTTTAACATTAAGAGAAAAGGCCCAACACACTGACTGGTTGCCTCCCACATGCACCTCGACCGGGGCCGGAGATCAAGCCTGGGACCGAGGCTCTTGACCGGAATCAAACCTGCGACCCTCAGTCCAAGGGCCGATGCTCTAACCACTCAGGAAACCAGCTAGGGCAAGAGAAATATCATTTTAATGACTCTATCAAAATTTTCCAAAAGTGCACATCACAATACTTGTCCATTCCCCGACTGTTGACTATTTGGGTTTTTTATTTCCTGCTATCACCACTGACTCACACCAGGGGCCACGTCCATGCTGTCACCAGAGCACTGGGTGCTCACACGCGGAGCCCATGATGCCCCTGCAATGGCTCCTTGGAGTGAGGGAGCAGCAGCGCTGGGCCCATAGGGGCTGACATGTGGCGAGGGCTGGATGGGAGTGGGTGCGTCTGCTTTCTCCAGCTCCAAGGACCCAGAGCTCCACGCGCAAGAACAGAGAAAAGCCCACGGGTTCTAATACGAGCGCCTTCGTGGGGCCACGTCCTGGGGAACCCAGAGGAACGGTCGGAGGCTCGGGACCTGAGTGGGGACATGAAGGGACCAGGCTGATTTCTGGAAGAAGCAGGAACGGAACCAACGCCAGCTGCTGGTGCTGGTGGGAGCAGCCAGAGCAGGAGGAAGCCCCACCCCACCGGCTTCCGGCCCCTTTGGGTGGAGCCTAAAAAGGAGCCGAAAACAGAGTATTTTGCCCAGACGCTGCCATGTGGGCATCGTGACGCAGGGCGACAGGCGCCCCTGGAGCTGCGACCACATGGTGACCCGCCTGCAGACACACGCGTGCATCTCACGGCACTTCCTTTTAGTGGAAGTAACCCCATCACAGAGCAACGAAGGCCTGAGTAAGTCAAGCAGGATAAACCAGTGCAATGGAATCCATTCAAAAATCACAACAGCCCGGCCGTGTGGCTCAGTGGTTGAGTGTCGACCGGCAGGGTAGGGCAGGAGGCAGCCAATCAATGATTCTCTCTCATCAATGATATTTCTCTCTCTCTCTTCCTCTCCGTTCCTCTCTCTGAAATTAATAAAAACATCTTTTAAAAATCACAACAAATGAGAACGTGTTACAGATATAGGATGAAAAATGTAGAACACTATGTGTAGTATTGTCCAATTTTGTTTTTAAGAAAATGCTGAAATAACAATAGAGAAAGCTCCATTTGTGTATATATATATCCCCCAGCTATGAAAAATGTCTGAAGGGCATCAACAAAACCTTTGCCTAAGGGGTGGGGTTACACGGAACTATTTTTTTACAGCTCAGTTTTATCTTGCTTTTCTCAAGGCTGTATACTTGAAAAGCATCATTAGCACTGCGACGAGAAACCTAGGAAGAGTAAGAGACTGTTGACAAGGGGCTTTGAAAAGACAAAGAACTCTGCCAGCAATACCTTGCTGAAGAAATAAGGAAAGTTTAGCAAATATTTACATAACAGTTACCATAAAAGTTAAGTTAAATCTATATTCATTCTGCAAGTCATCATTAAAAAGTTTAATCACTAAGTCTATTTGCTAAAAGGGGGGAAGGACTTTTCCACGTTATAAAAAGGTTTCTTTTAATAGTTCCAAGAGCCGGCAACTCATGAACCTGAGACAATGTTTGTACAGAAAACTACATTTCCTCACACCTACAGTTAGTGTGTTATCGACAGGGGCTGAGGCCATTTGATGAGAAAGAGCAGTCTCTTCAACAGTGGAGCTGGGACAACTGGACGTCCACGTGCAGAAGGATGGAGTCGGACCCCACCTCACGCCACACACAAAATTCACTCAAAAAGGATAAAAAACCTAAACGTGAGAGCTAAACTATCAAAGTCTGAAAAGAAAACCTAGGAGTAGCTCTTCATGGCCCTGACAACAGCTTCTTAGATATGACACCAAACTGCAAGCAGCAAAAGGAAAAAAGAGGTGAGTGACTGGTCAGAATTAAAAAGGTTTGTGCTGCAAATGACGCAAGAAAATAAAAAGGCAACCTACGTACACAATTGGAGAAAACGCATGCAAGTCATACATCTGACCGGAGACTTGTACCCAGAATGTGTGACAACTCCTGCAACTCAGGGAAAAAAAAAAAGACAAATAGCCTTATTTAAAAATGGGCAAAGAGATTTGAATATAAAGTTTTCCACAGATACATAAATGGCCAATAAGCACATGGAAAGTGCTCAACACCACTCGTCATTTGGGAAATGCCAGTCACAGGCCATGCCTCTTCAGCCCGGCTGGTCCGACAGGTGGTGACTGAGCTCTGGGGAGGATGGGAGGACCCAGAGCTCCCTCTCAGGCTGGTGGGACGGCCACGGCCAGCCACTTCGTCATGGGGAAGGGCACCTCCCAGCTCACAGGACAGAGGCCCCTGCGGGAGGGGCTGGGCCCCACAATCCTCTAGGTCTAGGAGGCCGGTCCCGGCCCGTAAGCCGAGTCCCAGTTCCTGCGCCCAGGGCGGTGGCTGTGCTCTGCCCACTCTGATGCAGGACTATTCCAAGTTCGGACTTGCCCACCTCGACGAATGGCCTCCAACGTCTGCTCTTCTGCTCCCTGACTCTACTCTGTCCCCCCTACCCTCCCAGCCAAACTCTAAACCCTGTTAGGACAACAAGCATCCCACCCACCAAGCCCACCTCCCATCTCTCTGGCTCTTTCCAGCTCGCCACCTCTGCAATCCTCCTCACCCCTCTTCATTCCACGTCCACGTGCACGTCCACGTCCACGTCCATCATTACAGTCTCGCCCTTACACGCTCAGCTCCTTTCCGGCAAAACCCCCACTCCAGGACCTGCTCCTGCTAGCCGAAGCCCCCAGGACTAGGCTAGTGGGTGCCCCCAGCCCCAGGGCGATCTCTAGTGCCACCCAGGAATTCCACCACTTCTCCCAACTGCGGCCACTGGCCAGTACCACCCGTCTGCTTTCACCTCGCCTAACCTCTCAAGCTCCCCTCCTTCTCCATTGTCAGCGGAAGACCTTAACTCCCCATCACCGAACTGCCACAAGCTCCTCCATCTTGGGACCTGTCCTCCCCTGTTACCATGGAAACTGTGCAGCTCCCACAAGGCCAAATGCTGTTCTTGGGTGCTGGGGCCCATCCCCGCCTCCCGCCTCCTCTTCCTTCCCGGCCAAGGAATCAACAGCCACAAGGTCCCACATCTCCCACTGGCTTCCTTCTCTGGAGAAACCTCAAGGGCGGTGCACTCGCGCCGTCTAGCTGCTCTCCCACCCAGCGCCCGCCCCAACCAGCCCCCCAAGTGCGCTCCTCGCCATCCCAGCGCCAACAGGTCCTCTCGGCCCCTCTCCACGGGACCTCCGCCTTGGCGTGTAAGACCGGAACAAAACACTAAGTCTCCAACAGCTCCAGGCCGCATCCTCATACTGACCCCAATCCTCCTAAAAAACGCCTGCCTGAGCCCTGCCGGTGCGGCTCAGTGGTTGAGCCTCGACCTATGAACCGGGTCACGGGTTCGATTTCTGGTTAGGGCACATGCCCCGGTTTCGGCTGGATCCCCAGTGTGGGGCGTGTTTTTCTCTCATCCTTGATGTTTCTGTCTCTCTCTCTCCCCCTTCCTCTCTGAAGTCAACAACATATATATTTTTTAAATGCCTGCCCGAGGAAACTCACGGCTGCCAAAAACATCCAGCCGACCCCTACACACCGACAGACAGGGCCCCCACGGCCCGCCAGTTCGTTCACTTACCGCGGGGTCAGATCCCGCCTCCCCTCAGCTGGGAGACCCCCCAGTTTCCCACGGCACGAGGAGAAGGCGGCGCCCTCCACGCCTGCAGGTCCCCGTGCGGCCCTCTCCCTGCCCCCGCCCCGCGCTCACTTCGCTCAGCCACGCCGCTGAGGGCAAGTCCCCGCACGCGTGCTGCCCCCGGGTGCTCCGCCAGCCACCGCCGCGCGATGTCTCCGCGATCCGCAGGGCCGCCCCGAGGCCGCCGGGCTCAGCGCCTGGCTCTCCCGCCGCCCGCACAGGCCCTCCCTCCGGGCCCACGCCCCCACGCGGCGGCCGCCCGGCGACTCGGAGACACCGCCGCGCTCGCCTACCTGCGCGTGGCCGCCGACGCCGGCTTCCGGCAGACCCAGCGCCCAGGTAACGCCGTCCCGCCCTCCGAAGCGGCGCCGCCCATTGGACGAGACGCGCCTCCGTCTCTCGGCCGACCAATAGCAAGCGGCGGCCGCCAGGGGGGCGGGGCTGGGCGCGGGCCGGTAGCGTCATCTCTGGACGCCGCTAGTCTCTGAGAGCCGCCAGTTGCCAGGCAACCCCTCCCCTCGTGCGGCGGTGGGGTGTGGGCCCCGCTCTGCGGTCTCTGGCCTGGGGCTCGGCCGTTCTGGGGCTGGGAGACCGCCGAGTGCTGGGTCCCTTGGACTTGAATGAACGACGCCTGTTGTGGTCCACGGGGATTCATCTCAAACATTACAAATGTATATAAATTGTACGGTAAATGCTGTAATTTAAACCGTATAATGTTTAAACGTCACCATTACACGTGTGCGAAGGTTTTCAAATGCAGTAGAGCCATTATCTGCAAGTGTTGTAAATTCAGATTAGTGGCCATGTGTATCTGAATCGAAGCCGGTAAAATTAGACATCCGGGTTGTAGATGCCTGAGTTAAATCCTCGTTCGTTCGGTTTTTAGAAATATTTAACAGTCCAGACACTTTGAGAATGGGAGGAAAGGAAGACAGCTTGTGTGGCCCACTGCTAAGGTGGGAACTGCAAAGGGGTGACAGCTGGACAGGAATGTGAGTCTCTGCAAGGCACATACTCAGAATTTCTGGGCCACAGGTGTGAGCGTGTCCAATTTTAATGACTACAGGAAAAGCTATTCACACTGCTCCCACTGGGCCCTAGCCGGTTTGGCTCAGTGGGTAGAGTGTTGCCTGTGGACTAAGGGTCCTGGGTTCGATTCCGGTCATATCCGGGGTTGCTGGCTCCATCCCCTACAGGGAGTGTGCAGGAGGCAGCCAATCAATAATTCTCTCTCATCATTGATACTTCTATCTCTGTCCCCCTCTCCCTTCCTCTCTCAAATCAATAAAAATATATTTTAAAAAAACCCAACACAAAAAAAAAACTTTTCCCACTGGGCTTCACGACTCCACCAAAAAAAAAAAAAAAAAAAAAAAGCTTCCTGCCCTGGGCAGAGATGGAGCACCAACCTACTGCTCAGGCTTTACTCAACAATGCACGCACACTCCTGACACTAAAGGAATTCCCCAAGCTTCCTACGAATATTAATGCTGGCACTCTGTGAAAGTGTACAGTGCCATGCGGCTTACCCATTTGACACACCACCCCATACAACCTCACGCCCTGTCCGGAGCCACTCAGTGGCACCTTAGCTCACGTGGATGCTCATGACAGAGGCTGGGCAGGCAGACCAGGGCCTCAGTACTTGTGGGTGACAAGAACTTGTGGATGCAAAGAACAGAGCAAGGCCTCGGTGCTGTGGAGGGACAGGAGCAGGGGCTTCTGCACTCCTGGCCTTGCACACCCTTGGAGCCACCTGCAGGAGGACACACAGGGTGCTTGGCGCTCCCCAGAAAGCTCTCTGCGACACTGACACCCCAATCCCACCTGCAGGCAGAAACAGACGACGGTTCTTCCTGAGAAGATGTGGGGCTTCTGCCTTCAGTGCCGAGGATCAGGAGCGGCCCCTCCTCATTACATTCTGAGGCTAGGAACCCAGAGTCTAACACACAGAATGCAAGCCACCCACCTGTTTTTAAACTGTCTCATTGGTAGCCAGTTAAAAAACAAAACGGAAACCAGTGAAAAAACTTCAATATTTCATTTAATGCATCATATCCAAAATACATTTCAACATGTAACTGTTTTTAAGTGAGATATTTTACTTTTAAAATTTTTGGTATTGCTTTCAAAACCAGTGTTTTCTTCTCAACTTGGACAGAAATTTTCATGAGACCTGATCTATACTCAGATTTCATGGCTTGCAGTTCAAAAAGTACAGTTCACATCCCAAGTTACCAACAGACTTACAGCTTCCCTAACAACTGGATCAAGTCAATGGCTCTGACAGAGCCTCAGGCTCAGAGCCCGCTGCGCTGGCGCCTTCCACGTGCTCTGTACGGGCTGTGCCCACAGCGGCTCCGATGCAGCAGCACCCGGGACCTTGTTGGACCTGGAAATTCTCAGGGTCCACCCAGGCCCCCAGAAATCACACTCTGGGGTGGGGCCTGCACTGCTCTAACAGCACCTCGGGGCGATTCTAACACATTTGGAACAAACCCAGCAAGAAGAGCGCAGAGTCCCTAGCACCCACTTGTACATCGGACTGAATACAAGCCCCTCCTCATTACATTCTGAGGCTATGAGCCCAGAGGAGTGACTGCGAGGATCTGCTAATCCAGGCCAGGGGGCGTCTGAGTGCACAGCTGGGTGACCAGTGGGCCAGATCAGAACCCAACTTGGATGCACTGTTCCCCTGCTTCCTAACACTCCAGGTCCCAGGAGGAGAGAGCTCTCTTGCCACGCACTGAGGTTCCAGTCTAAGTCCCGCTTGGGGTCTGTGCGGTCAGACTGTTCTCTCAGGGGTGGAGGGCGCCCCCTATCCTGAGCTGACGGCCACACCACCACACAAGGAAGCCAAGTGCGACCACCTCTCTGCTGTTTAGCGGCGAAGCTCCTTCAGTCGGGCCTGACAAACAGCTCGGCAGGGCTGCCCTGACGGGCACACTCGGCCCTAGTCTCTTCAAGCCGCTTCCTTTTATTTGGAGGGAGGGAGGGAGGGAGGGTATGAGAGCAATCTAACCCGTCTTGGGGTATGATGCCCTCGGGTTGCTCATCTTGCAGAAAGGATTTACGTATTTCACTGGGAAAGTCTGAAGCTTCAGACCTGTGCCCTGAGAAGTATGAGAGTGCCAGGGCACCCCCGTCCTCCACACGGTCAGCGGGACCCCCAACAAGCCTCTGCAGCTGGAGCAGATCCAGCGTCATCGCCTCACTTTCAACCTTAGAGAGAACAAAAGACGACTGACTTCTTACACGTGTCCCCGTTAACTAGGGGTGTAGATCACCACGTCAGCCCAACACGGGGCTGCAGAAACCCTCAAATGTCGCTGCTGGATCACGGTGCTCGGGAACCAACTGAACCTGTAACCTGGGGCCCTGCCCGCCTCCCCCCCACCGACCCTCAAAAGCAACTAGACCCACGCGTGCCATCAGGACTAACACCTGAGCCGCTGAGCCAGCCAACAGGATGGCAGTGTGTTCAAGGGGCCCGATGGTTCGGACGCGGAGGCTCTCGCAGCTGGACACCTGCACAGAGAGGTTAGACCCAGTCAGCCAACTCCTTCCCAGCTTCCCCGGAGCCACAGGCAGTGAGGGCAGCAGTCAACCCAGAGCCCAGACCGGAGTAAACAAGCCCATGTAGCTAAAAGGGAAGAACTCCCATTTCTATTCGACAGCACGTTTAGGCAGACTCTTCTACTGACCCAAGTCCTCTGGTTAACAACACTAGTGAATGGGTTCACTTGTGTCCCCAAATGGTAGGCTGAAGTCCTAACCCTCAGAGCATGAGAATGTGACCTCTCCTGGATGTAGGGCCGCTGCAGATGAAACTAGTTAGGATGAGGGCCTAGTGGAGTGGGGTGGGACCATACTTCAATACCACTGGGCTCATAAAAAGGGGGCGCACCCTGTGAACGTGAAGACCGACAGGCTGATGTCACTGCAAGCCACAGACGCCAAGACTGACAGTGCCCACGGGCAGCGAGGGGAGAGGCTGGCACACTCTCCCTCAAACCTCCAGGGGAACCAGCCCGAGACACCCTGATCTCAGCTTCAGCCCCAGAACTGGAACTGAGAGACGGGGAATCCTGTTGTTTGAGCCACCGGTTAGTGGGTCTTGGTTACAGCAGCCCCAGAAAACAACACAGCTAGATTCCAACTTTAATTTAGAGTCCAACTTTAATGGAGATTATCTTCATGCAACTCCTGCACCCACCACCTGACAGAGCACAATGCTCCAGGTTGCGCGCCGCCCTCCAGGGGCTGGAAGCTGGCTCTCCCCTTGTGAGGGGAGGTGTCAGGCCAGCTCACCGGCTGGGACTTCTCACCCCCTGATGCTGACGGCTCTGCTCCCGTGTGTGCAGCTATGATCCAGAGGATGTCTGTGCTGAATGCAGAAGTTGCCACGACACTGGTCACAAGCCACGGGCAGCATCTCTTTCTTCTTACAGCCCTTTTTCGAGCACCGGAAGGTGAAAACCTGAGAAAGCCAGTAGCTTCAGTATTTCAATTGCGTCCATAAGCAATTCTTTAACAAGCCCCACAGTAAGACTATGAACATTTACCTAGAAACAGTTCTTAGCTACCAGGAATGAAGAGGTCCAGGTCTTATTCTAACATCCTATATAATAAAAGGCTAATATGTAAATCAACCCAACGGCAGAATGACAGGTCTCTATGACATGTATTGACCACCAGGGGTAGATGCTCAACACAGGAGCTGTCCCCAGGTGGTCAGTGCGCTCCCACAGGGGGAGCACCGCTCAGCCAGAAGCCGGGCTCACAGCTGCAGTGCTAAGCCATCAGTTGGAGATCCCCCGAGGGCTCCTGGACTGCGAGAGGGCACAGGCCAGTCTGAGGGACCCCCCTGAGTGTACAAATTTCATGCACTGGGCCTCTAGTTTTACTATAAAACAATGACTACTAATTAAGGAGACAGAAAGTTTTAATAAGTGATAAATACAAAAGCAGCTGTTTAGTTGAGGATTCATGTAGGGTGATTAGAGGTATTCTCAGGAACACACACACACACACACACACACACACACACACACACCCAGGGGAGTGGGAACTGGGGACATGGGAGGGAAGGAGGCCAAGCATGTGACATCACGTACAGTCCCTCAGAGGGCTGCTGGCTCCAGGGGCTCAGGAGACATGGAGGTGCCCCACCAGGAAGGGAGCTGGAACATCGGTCTACAGACCCAGGCATTCCGAGTGTGGGAAGGTTAAGCATGTCAGTGAAGAGGGGGGTCCAGCAGCCTGGGGGCAGCCCTCCGCAAGGACAAGTGTGAGCTGCCTCAAGTGACCTGAGCGTGCAAACAGCAGGGACACAGGTGCTGGGCCCCGGGAGAACACCCATGTCGGCAGCAGGTAGGGGAGCAAAGAGCTCCAGAAGAACATGGAGGCCACACCCACATGAGGCGGAGGGAAGGACTCAGGTGGAAAGTCTGGGCTGAGCCAAGAATGAGAAGACCATGCCAGTTCGGAGCCACCCGGTTAGTGGGTCTTTGCTTTGGAAGACCTTCCCGAGGGCTGGGAGGGCAGAGCACGCAGGGCGCAGCGAGAGCAGGGGAGAGGCGAGGCCAGGAAGGGTGCTGTGAGGCTAAGGCACAGGGATGTTATTCTCTCGGGTTCGAGGAGACACAGAGGGCAGAAGTTAAAAGACCTCACATTTATTTACTGTTAATTGTAATTGCTATGTACTTAATGTGACATGCTCAGATAGTTGGTAACTACACATAAGGACCCATGGCTGAAACTGAGATTTAAGCTAAACAAAAGCCAGTTTCCTGGGAGGTGGGGGTCAGAATGGGAACAGGAGCTCCATGTTCAGCTCACACTGTGGTAAAGGTGACACCCAAACCCACGGGCAGACCCGCCAAACCCGAGATCTACAGTGTGCGCACCTGGAGAAAATACAGTTGCCCCAAACGAGCCACATGGCTGCGAGTGAGAGGCGCGG
This sequence comes from Cnephaeus nilssonii, assembly GCF_951640355.1. NCBI lineage: Eukaryota > Metazoa > Chordata > Mammalia > Chiroptera > Vespertilionidae > Cnephaeus > Cnephaeus nilssonii. The sequence continues at coordinate 108,827,690 of NC_137076.1, read as the reverse complement.
CTGCGTGCCCCATGCGCAGGGCACAACTGACAACACCAGGCTGCCGGGCGAGAACTCTGGTCTATCCGCTTCCTTCTGCACTCCCCCGGAGGTGCTCAGGGGAAAGCAGGCACTAACAGAATGGCTCTCGAAAACCACATTAACTCTTCATCTTGGGAGAAAGTGTGAGGTTCCCGTAAGGAAAGCAAATCTGTGCTGGCCGGTGGCTCAATGGTTAGAGCACCGGCCTGCTCACCAAAGGAACACAGGTTTGACTCCTGGTCAACAGCACATAGCTGGGTTGCAGGTTCAATCCCAGGACGTCGGGACACGTATGGGAGGCAACCAATCGATGTGTTCCTCTCTCTCCCCCGCCCCCTTCCTCCCTTCCACACTCTCTAAAAATCAATGGGGAAAAATATCCTTGGGTGAGGATTAACACACAAAAAATGAAAGCAAATCCTAACATAGACCCAAATACTCAGAGAATGTGTTTATTTGACTGTAAAAGCCTATGCCACTCACAACACTAACTTTATTAGAGCTTCACTTTGTATACAAACTATCAGGATGAATTTTGAGTGTGATAACTGGCCCATTCCCCTAAGGAAAACACCACTCACAGAGCTGACAGGGAACTGGTCCTTACCTTCTCCTTCTTCCCAGGACGGTATCTACAATCTCTATCCATGTGCTCACCAACCACCACATCCGGTATCTCCCCCTTCTTTACTGGGATTGGGCGGTTACAAAGAGGGCATACTGGGACCTGAGCATCCTAAGAATGAACAGAACATGACATTCCAGATTCAGGCAACTGAAACTCACATGAGACAAAGGCAAGATGGTGCAGTACATAAAAGCAGCCAGATGCCTAACAACCTGTGAGAACACGGCTCCCAGGAGCTCAACGCCTCACACGGTCAAAACAACCTCCGAGCGTGGGCAGGAGCCGAGGAAACTTAGCTCAGTGAGAACACTGAGGTGACAACTGACATCCGGAAGGTGACAGGTAATCACAGAATCACGGGGCCTACAGTCTGGGGGCTGAGCTGAAAAGTCACCCAGGAATGCTCCCTCAGCTAGCAAGTCTAAGAAATAAAGCATTGCCACTGATCTCCAAGGCAGACCCTCCCTAGGGACAGGGGAGGTCAAGTCGGCAAATGAACGGAGTAGCTGGGCCTGGTCATCAGTGCCTGTAAACATGAGTGAGTCACCTCCCCCACCTCGTGACCTGGAATACCCTGGAGGCTCAGACGCCAGCCAGCACTGATCAAAGCATGTGACACCAAGTCACTCCCATTTCTGACTGCACGATGACAAAGCAGCAGAGTGCTGAGAGAGAGCGCGCGCTCGAGCTCACTGAGGCAGTCCCAGCACCACCCAGAAACAGTGACTACAGGCTGGGAGCCACCTGCAGAAGTACTGAGGGCTGTGCCGCCCGGAACGTCCTGCGATGGTGGAGATGCTCCATATCCACACCATCCAACAGAGCACAGCAATCGCTGTCCTGGGATTACTCAACACCGGAATGGGCCAGTGTGACCGAGAGACTGACATTAAGTTTTGCTCAACTTTAATCAAGTTATTAGCTACAGGAGGCTGGTGTCCATCTTGGACAGCACAGCTTTAAAGAGCAAGAACTAGAATCTTTCGAATAAAGTATGATTAATTACCTTCTTATATGCAAAGGGACATTTATGCGCAGCGTAGGTAAAATGATCTTTACAGAAATCTTGCTCACATACATCACATTTCAATGGAAGAAAATCTAAAACAACAACAACAACAAAAAATACTTCACATTTGGTTACATTGTAAAATGTCTGCACCTGGATATAAAGCAAGCTGTGTTCCTGAGCTGAAGAAACTGCAAGGAGGCTAGTCGCTAGGGAGAGGAAGCCAGGCATTGCTACGTGATGTCATTACGCGGCACCCACAGCAACCCCTTCCGGGCTGGGCTGAGCTATGGGCCGCATTTTGCCCCATGGGGTCTTGGCAGCATTGGCTGTGATTTGGTGTCACTCCGGGGTGGTGGTGGGGCCTGTGTCCTACTTGGGGGAAGCTGAGTGTTAGTTTGTTGGCACCAGGTCCGTGGTACCGTTTATTGTTTTTATTTTTATTTATTTTTAAAAATATATATTTTATTGATTTTTTTTTACAGAGAGGAAGGGAAAGGGAGAGTTAGAAACATCGATGAGAGAGAAACATCAATCAGCTGCCTCCTGCACAGCCCCCACTGGGGATGTGCCCGCAACCAAGGTACATGCCCTTGACCGGAATTGAACCTGAGATCCTTGAGTTCCCAGGCCGATGCTCTATCCACTGAGCCAAACTGGCTAGGGCCCGTTTATTATTTTTAAATGGCCAGTGTGAGTCATGGCAGCTCCAGCGTTGAGCGTCTGCCCCCTGGTGGTCAGTGCACATCATAGCAACGGGTCGATCCACCGTTCAGTCAATTCGCATATTAGGGTTTTATTATATAGGTTAGGAAACAGGTATTCACCTACACTAAGTTCTTTATGACACATCTTTGAGGTACTCCTCATGAGAAAAAAATGGGGGTGGAGGGGTCATGAACTTCACAGTGCCAGCAACATTGAGGAATCGATAAAGCTATCTTTTCAAAGGAGAGCCCATCCCATGTGGTGTCACGAGTGTTTAAGCAGCACACTTCTATCCACTTGGTCCTGGGAACTAATATAACAGCCATTTCTCTCCTACAAAACAGCCAACCAATTACCCATTTCCTATTAACATCTCTTAAAGGGCTTACCTAGCTGCTTGCAGGTCTTTTCTGAACAATGCTTCCCCAAGTCAGGGAGCTCCATCAGGAGAGAGTGTCCAGAGCACAGCGGGCAGAGTGTAGCAGCACCTACAGGAATTAGAGCGTCAGGAGGAGAGCAAGGGCGGCTGGTGGTGGCCACCAGGACTTGTAACTTGCAGCTGAAGAGAGCACACAAACATGCTCTGTAGGGAACGTTAATAAATGTCCGTCATCCCGGGCCCCTTCGGGGACGAAAGCTTCACAAATTATTTTCTTTCAACAAAGAAAAATTGAGGTGGGAGGTGGGGGTGGGGGGAGGAATACCAGCTCATTTGGAATCAACCCCAATTCAGGATTTCAGCAAAACCCGTGTGACTCATGTGGACAAGGGCTTCCCATTTCCAATCTGCACGGCTGCCAGTGTAAGTTGCAGCCTCGGTGACATTTAAGGCACAATTAATTTCTTCTGCTGGATACACTTGTTGACATAAACAAACCTGTTACCAGGTGCGAAGTCACGCTGGTTGACTACTTTCCCGAAGAGATTCAACTGTCTCCCTCGCTGCGCTGTGAAACTCTCTTATGCATTGGGTTTTACTTAGAATTTATTCCTTAACCACACTCTGGGGTTCATCAGGGAGGAGGCAAGCTGTTAACTCACCGTGGAAAACGGGGGGACAACTGGTGAAGCCACTGCGCTGGAGAGAAAACTGAGGCCCACAACAGCCTCCCAAGGTGCCCTCTGTGACCCCAACTCATCTATGAAAACTCTTGTCCCTCCCAGAATTCAAATCCGAGGGCTTTCCGGACCTTCCCATCCGCTCTCTCCGCTCCTGGGAGCATCTCCTATGCTGCCCCCTCGCGTCGGGGTAGTGTCGCTCCCTCGAAAGGGCCTCTGCCACCATCCTCACCACGCCGCACCCAAGCCACAGAGCCGCTGCTCTTCCGGGATCCTGTAACCCTTCCCGGCACAGTCGGTTTCCAACCGCAGACCCGTCCTTTACTATCAACCCTGCGGGGCGAGGTTTGCCCGTCGCTGTGTCGCAGCGCGCAACACCTAACGGGTGCTCCGACCTCTGGAGGAAGGAGATGTCGAGAGCCCGACCTCGGTCCTGGACACCGCAGCAGCGGCGTGAGCCCTGCCCCGGGGTAGCTCTGCTGGAACATTAGCGCGCTAACCCGTCCCCACAAGCCGGAGCCCTGCTGCGGCTCCTGCGCCCCGGCCCAGCCCTGGACCCCGGTCGCTGCGCCTCGCCCGCAGCCTGGACCCCGGCCCCGCTGCTCCTGCCGGGCCCCAGCCCCAGCCCCGGCCCCCGGCCCCGCACCTGGCTCTCGTCGAAGGCCGGCGCAGCCGCGGAGGCGTGCCGAAGGTGGCGCAGCCGGGGAACTGGGTAGCCCTTTCCTGTGGCCCAACGCCGAAAGGACGAGGAAAACTGGGCCCGAGAAGTGACCGAGGCCCGCCCGAGCCGGGGAGAGAGAGAAGCATCGCGCCACTCCCAGGTCCCTTCCATTTATTCGCGGCTGACGCGGCCGAGAGCCGCCTGGACGCCCGCGTTCCCGCGCGCACCGATGACGACACCTCCGGATAAGGCCAATCCCGTCCCGCCGTTCATGGCGCGCCCCGAAACGTCATCTGAATCTCGACCAATCCCGTCCGGTCGCGACCGTGTCGGCCCGCCCACCCCTCGACGCCCCGCCTCCCTTCGCCAACAGTCGCGCAGCTTCTCGAAGCGCAGTCACCGTGACGCAGCTCCGCGCAGGCGCACTGGGCCGACCGCCAGGCGCGGGAAAGCGGAGTCGGGCGGAGCGGCCGCGAGCGCGTGTGGCCGGGCGGCCTCGGCCCGCGCAGATGGACGGACCGCGCTGGACGGCGCCGGCGAGCGGCGCGGAGGGCCGCAGCGAGGTACGGAGCTGTCAGGGCAGTGGCCCGCGGGGTCAGCGAGGCTGGTGTGCCGGGTCGGCCCCAGGTCCTCGGGCGCCGCCAGGGAGCGTGGCCGTCGGAGTAGGAGAAAAAGCCCTTCTTTCCGGAAGAACGCGGATGGTTTAAAGGTGCATGGAGAAACTGCGGCGGCACCGACATGGCTCTGTCGGTTCCCCGAGCCGCCTGTCGGTGCCTGACCGCAGGCTTCACTGTGGGGCGTCGGCCCGGACGTGGGCCGGAATGTGGCCGTGGCAGCCGGACTCACCCCGGGCGTCGCCTCAGCTTCACGACTTCACGACGTCACCGCAAGTGGCCATTGCTGCTGGTCTGTGGGCCCCGGGAGCCGGCGCCATGCTCGGGGCAGCGCTCTGTGTTTCCGTTGAAAGGACACCGTATGTGATGGGCGCTGTGGATTCCTTAACGTTGAAACGGCGACAGCCTGAACTTGCTTACCCTACGTGATAATTTCTCCGTATTTTGCTGCAAATGCCAAAGCCCGAAGGGAACCTGCCGCGAAACAGACCCCAGTTCACATATTGGAGCGGAAACAAGAAAACAGGGGCACCTGTTGCACCTCAGCTGGGACTGTGCCGGTGGGCCTGTCTGCAGGGTTCCTGCACCCTGGCGGTGGCCCAATGGCCGAGGAAGCCCTGCAAGCCTTGATTTTTGGAGTTACAGATCTTAGCAAGTAGGCAGGTGCACAAAGGTGGCGTCGAAAATAGCAAGGGTAGAGTGTGTGTGTGTGTGTGTGTGCGCGCGCGCGCGCGCGCTTTTATACACATACTAGAGGCCTGATGCACAAAAATTCGTGCAAGAGTAGGCCTTCCTTCCCATGGCTGCTGGCCCCGGCTTTCCTTCGGCTCTCTGGACCTGGGCTTCCTCCCTCCTCCGGCTGCTGGCAGGCACCTGGGACCTGGGCTTCCCTCCCCCAGGCCACCTGCAGGCACCAGGATGGCTTCCCCCAGGCCCTGGCTTCATCAGGAAGGACGTCCGGAAGACATCTGGTCTAATTAGCATATTGCCCTTTTATTATTATAGACTAGAGGCCCGTTGCACGAAGATTCGTGCAAGAATAGGCCTTCCCCTGGCTTTGTTCCCAGCTGTCCGGGAGCCTGCAAGTCTTCGCTCCCAGTTGGAGCCCTGCTCCTTTAGCTCCCTCCGCCCCCCGCCCTCCTCCTCATAGCAGGCGTCCTGCCCCATCCAGCTGCTCCGTGCCTGTGTATGCAAATTAACCTGCCATCTTTGTTGGGTTAATTTGCATACTCACGCCTGATTAGCTGATGGGCGTAGTGGAGGTGCAGTCAATTTGCATATTTATTATTAGTATAGATTGCTATTTGCCCTTGCTCTATAAAAGAAGTGTCAGAGATGAAAGAAAATTAGTAAAATGTATATGAAAATCTTCCTCCTGTCAGAGTCTGGGGCATGCCATGGGACCTAGAGTCATGTCCCCACCCACCACCCACACATGCTGCGAAAACACAGGACACCTAGACCCGGCCGGCCCCACCCCCATTGGGTGAGACCCAGACCCGGCCAGCCCCACCCCCATCAAGCCCCTCCAGGAGGGGAGCACAGCCTCAGGTCCCCCAGCCCAATGCTGGGTGGGGGGCACAGCCTCAGGTCCCCTGGCCCAGCACTGGGTGGGGGGCAAAGCCTGAGGTCTCTGTCAAGCCTCACTGGGAGTGGGGCGCAGCCTGAGGTCCCCCAGCCTGGTGCTGGGGCGGGGGTCACAGCCTGAGGTCTCCCGGCCCGGCGCCCGGCAGAAGATGCGTCCTGAGGTCCCCGGGCCCAGCGCTGGGGTGAGGGGTGTGGCCTGAGGTCTCCCGGCCTGGCGCCGGGGCAGGGGGTGCAGCCTGAGGTCCCCCATCAAGCCCAGCTGGGCGGGGGGGGGCGCAGCCTGAGGTTCCCTGGCCCAGCGCTGGGGCGGGGTGTGTGGCCTGAGGTCCCCCATCAAGCCCAGCCAGGTGGGGGCTGCGGCCTGAGGTCCCTCACCCCAGCCAGGCACCAGGCACCCTCAGGTCCCTGCTGTTCAGCCATGATGTTACGGAATCCTAGCTAATCTGCATATTCCTCTATTATTAGTATAGATATGCCCATTTCCCCCAGTCTTTTTCTGAGCTGTTTGAGATCATGCTCTACACATGACAGCATGCCAGGATACTCCCCTGTGTATTTCTCAAAAGCAGACACTCCTACATAACGGTTCTCCACCCAACCACGTGAGGAAATCACCATTCAAACGATATTAAGTTTCAATCCACAGACCCCATTTGAATTCTGACAACTGTGTCAACAATGTTCCCCACTTCCCACCCCCAGGATCCCACCCACGATCACGTTTAGTCCACTCCAACCTAGGACCTCTGTCATTTCTGTTCCTGACAGTTTTTCAGTTTTAGTTAAAAATCATAGACTTTTGCCCTAACTGGTTTGGCTCAGTGGATAGAGCATCAGCCTGTGGACTGAAGGGTCCCAGGTTCTATTCTGATCTAGGGCACATAACTTGGTTGCAGGTTCGATCCCTGGCCCTGATGGAGGCATGTGCAGGCCACCAATCTATGTGTCTCTCTCACATTGATGTTTCTCTCTCTGCCTCCCTCTCCCCCTCCCTTCCACTCTCTCTAGAAATCAATGGGAAATATCCTCAGATGAGGATTAATGACACACACACACACACACACACACACACACACACACACACAAATAATCATAGACTTTTGCCCAGCCAGTATGACTCAGTGGTTGAGTGTCAACCCATGAAGCAAGAGGTCACCGGTTCGCCCTAGCCAGTTTTGCTCAGTGATGGGAGCATTGGCCCACGCTGTGGACTGAAGGATCCCGGGTTCGATTCCAGTCAAGGGCACGTACCTCCTGAAGACTGGAGGTTCAATCCCTGGCCCCAGTCTGGGCACCTGAGAGGCGACAAATGAATGTGTGTGCCTCTGTCTAAAAATCAGAGGGAAAAATACCCTCAGGTGAGGATTAACCAAAAAAAGGTCTCCTATTCCATTTCTGGTCAGGGCACATGCCTAGGTTGTGGGCTCGATCCCCAGCAGGAGGCAGCCCATTGATGTTTCTCAGTGCTGTCTCTATCTGTCCCTCTCCCTTCCTCTCTAAAAATCAATTAAAAAACATTTTAAAAAACACAGACTTCATACATAGAAGAAGTTAGGGTTCTTTGGAAAAGACAGTGCTGGGAAAATAGGAAGTGGCAGGGAAAGAGAAAGACCAGACTGGAGACAGATGGGCTCCATGAAAGAAGCCACCAGCTGAGTCTCCAAGAGCCGGGCAGGGCTGTGGAGGACAGGGCACGTCACTCATCCAGGGTTGCCAGGAGTCCGAGTGCACTCAATACCACGTGACACAAGATGACTCAGGGTCCATTGATGTGTCATCAGGACAGGGCGTGTTTTTTCAGTAGGAAAATGACAGAAACGGTGTGCTCATCGGCAGAAGGTTGCAGCCTGTCCTGCCATGGGCGACACTAATCTCGAGTACCGGTCACGGCAGTGTCTGCGAGGTTTCTCCCTCTCTTCATTTGTAGGTTGATAAGTGTTCTGTAGGGAGAGGTTCCGAGACCCGCCGTTACCTTATCCTTCATCCACCTCTGCCTGACTTTCTTGACCTTTACCAATGACTTCTGCCTGAGTCACTGTGGTCCTTGCCCAATACACTGTGCAGTTTCTAAAATGCCCATCATCTGTTCTACGTCTATTAGTTGGCATTCTTAAGGAAAAGATTTTCCTTCTCTAATTTTTACTCATCTGTGTGTAGCAGTATGGATTCATGGATTTGTGTTTTATTCCATGGGTAGTATTCTGTTCCTATCATTATTTTGATGTTCAAATTGTCCAAGTTTGGTCAGTGAGAGCCTCATCCAGCTGGATCCTGAGTTCTTTTGATGTGTCCCCATCATTCTTCAAACCCTTCCTTACCTTCTGGCGCAAGATGTTCCAGGCTCAACGTGTACTCTTCCGGCCCAGCCCCGGCATCAGCATTTCTCCAACACCTCTGGTGTTTTTTTTTAATGGAGGATGGTATTTAGAAAGCAAGATTTCCTTGGCTGGCTTGGCTTAGCGGGTGAGCATCGACCTATGAACCAGGAGGTCACAGTTCAATTCCCAGGTCAGGACACATGCCCGGGTTTAGGGCTCGAGCCCCAGTAGGAGGCGTGCAGGAGGCAGCCAGTCTATATTCTTTCTCATCATTGATGTTTTTCTCTCCCTCTCTTTCTCTCTCCGAAATCAATGAAAACATATTTTAAAATAATAAAAACAAAATAAAATTAATATCCATACCTTCAATTCCAAACCAAGACCTCGGGTTATTCTACCTTCTTCCTTTCTGTGTTGGTAAGTGCTTTCTCCAGCTGTATAAGACCTGGCTTTGATTATCCTCAATCTGTTGGTTTATTTGCTTAATGAAACCAACCTCTCTGGCCGTTTCCTCCACCTGCTGCCTTGGTGCTCACCCCTCAGCACCCCAGGTCCTTAAGCAACAGTGGGCAAACTGCCTCCCCAGCATCCCCCCTTCCTCCTGGTGGCCAAATCCAGTGCCAGTCAAAGCCTTCGGTTTTATTCTACAAGGATTTTTTTGTAAAGAGCATTTACTAAGGAAGTATAAACACAGGTGCAAGCCTTCAAGATTATTATTACTCAAGGATCAGAAATCACATTGTTAACCCTGTTAATCCTACTATAGAACTGATTTATTGGGCCTTTTGATAAGTACAAATATCCATTACGTTAATGCTATATGAACTCACATTTCCAAAAGTCAATTGAGAATGTTAAATAGCCAGTGTTAAAGATAACAGAAACTTACTCAGTTACTCCCAGAAATGGGTTAGATGTGCCAGATCTCTGACTCCAGCTCTCTTCCTTCTCTGACTTTCTCTTAAAACGATGGCATTGGCCACCCAGACAACCAGGGTCATCTCATCTCAGGACCCTTAACATAATCACGGCTGCAAAACCCCTTTGTCCTGTGGAGTACAGGTGCCCGGGTCCAGGGTTAGGGCATGGACATCTTTGGTGGGGGTGAGGGCAGTATCTGCCTGCCACCGTGCTAACTGCACTTAGTAACGACACCTGCCACCGTGCTAACTGCACTTAGTAACGACACCTGCCACCGTGGTAACTACACTTACTAACTACACCTGTCACCGTGCTAACTGCACTTAGTAACTACACCTGCCACCATGGTACTACACTTAAACCACAGGGAGGAACAAGATCACATTATTTGAAAGTGAGATGTTAGCCCGGCTAGCATGGCTCAGTGGTTGAGTGTTAACCTATGAACCAGGAGGCCATAGTTCAATACCTGGTCAGGGCACGTGCCTGGGTTGTGGGCTCAATCCTCAATGTGAGGAATGCAGGAGGCAGCCAATCCATAATTCTCATCATTGATGTTTTTATCTCTCCCTCTTCCTCTCTGAAATCAATAAAAATATATTTTTTTACAAAGTAAAATGTTAAAAATTCTCAGTGTCATTATACGGTGCTTTTATCTTCTTTTTGAAATGTAAAAAGCATCTCATGAATGTTTTTGTTTTTTTTAAAAAAAGAGATTCATCAATGAGGTTTTTTTTAAAAATATATTTTATTGATTTTTTACAGAGAGGAAGGGAGAGGGATAGAGAGTCAGAAACATCGATGAGAGAGAAACATAGATCAGCTGCCTCCTGCACACCCCCTACTGGGGATGTGCCCACAACCAAGGTACATGCCCCTGACCGGAATCGAACCCGGGACCCCTCAGTCTGCAGGCTGACGCTCTATCCACCGAGCCAAACCGGTTTCGGCCATCAATGAGTTTTTAACCAAAGAAATGTAATTGGTTGGACACTGCTCCTTCCCCAGACACACAGGCAAACATGCACAGGTCACACACAGGCTCCCACATGCCTGTTCAGAGGCGGAATTCACACAAGCATCAGTTGGTGTGTGGAGATGGTCACCCAGAGGTTTTTACCAGAGTGCACTTGGCTCACCTCTACTGTTATTGGTCCTGATCTGGCCAAGATCACACCAAGTTGTGAGAACAATGACTGTCAAGTCAGATTCTTTTTTTAAATATATATATTTTTAATCCTCACCTGAGGTTATTTTTCCATAGATTTTTAGAGAGAGTGGAAAGGAGGGGGAGAGACAGACAGAAACATTGATGTGAGAGAGACACATCAATTGGTTGCCTCCCACTCGCACTCACCCGACCAGGGCCTGGGATCGAGCCTGCAACTGAGGTACGTGCGCTTGGCCAGAACTGAACCTGGGATCCTTCCGTCCGAGGGCCGAGGTTCTACCCACTAAGCCAAACTGGCTAAGGCTCAAGTCATATTCTTAAGTTCAGCGTTTTGTCACTAACTGGACATCTGCATTCATACAAAGAGAGGTGCCACCCGGCATACGTTAGGAGACCTCAGGCACCTGGGTTTTTCCCACATCAAGACCAAGGGCTTCCTGGGCTGTCCTCGGAGAGCTGCCTCCCCTCGGCGGGGGAGGAAGGACCTTGTACTTCACAGGGAAGGCGAGGCGGCCCGCAGAGCCTGCGGCAGCAAACCCCGAGAAGTCTCCTTGCAGTTAGAGGCCTCGGTACATGTCAGGAACACAGTTCTCTGTCGGGCCCACAGGGCTCACGGCCAGGTCACTAGGGTCCTTATTTCACAGAGGAGGAAACTGAGGCACAGGTGTGAAGAGACATGCCTATGAGGAGAGCCAAACCCAGGCTCTCGAGTCCACATCCTCACCTCTTCCTCTCGACCTCTGCTAGCGAGGGGCGAGGTAGAGGCCGGCAGGGCCAGCCCAGCAAGGCCTGGGCAGTCATGGAAAGACGGGGCTTTTGTAGTGTGCAAATGCTTTCAGCAGGACCTGGAGGGCGGGCAGAAAGCAGAAGGTCTGTACTACATGTACCTTACACCGCTGTCCAGGAAATGACTGCCACTTAGCGATAAGAATGCTTTTGGCTACAAATAACTTTTTAAACGTCTTGAATAAGAAGGTCACGTGTTCTCTCACGTGACGAGAAGCCCAGAGGCAGGAGACGGGTCATCAGCTCAGCTGCACCATCGCCGACCATGTTCCTCCCACCATTCCCTCTGCCTCCCCAGCGTCTGGGCCTGGTGCTGCAGCCTGGCCTCCCTGTCAGCAAGAAGGCTACTATTTCCAAGCATCACAAAAATCCTTTCCAGAAGAGGGCTCAGTTACCTCCTCTGTGAAATAAGGACCCTAAAGTGATCTGTCCATGAGTTTACTTAAACCAAAATGTCTAATGGGTGTCTCTTTTTTATTACGGGAAATGTGTTTTCCCAGAAGCCCCTCTGCTCCCGAGAGACCGGGCCTCCCATTGATTCCTCTTCGGGTCTGGAGCTGGGAACCTGAGGGTCACGGAGGGAGACAGGACCCTTTGAGTAGAAACTGCCAGCGAAGTCACACTCTTCCCTGGGACACATGGCGTGGAGCATGAACACCTCATAGGCCCCACGTTGGCTGCACAGATGATCTAAGATGAACTACAGGAGATGGCACGTGTGACGTGCCCCTCACACACTGGAGTCAGCCAGAGCCCGCAGACACGAGGGACTGGCCTGGGCGCCCAGATGGCGGTGGCGGCGGCAGCTGAAGGGCAGAGGTGGCCGCATGTTACCCAGCACACGGGCCTGCTCGTCAGTCTGGGCAGGACTTGCTCACTCTGTCCTGCGATAATCAACACACAGAGGGCTTCCCTCTGAGCTCTGTCGGGCGGGAGAGCCCCGCTCAGTGCTGTCCTCGGAGTTGTCCTGGGAAGTTTTGTACTGGAAATGCAAATACCAAGTTAGAAAGGGGGAATGGGGTACATTAAGGGTGTGGATAAACACCCCCCCCCCCCCCCCGTAGGACGGTCTAAACCTCCATTCCTCTGAGCCACCAGCTGCGCCTGGGTTCCCCATAACCTCGAGTATCACGTCTTTCCACGTGGCCTCATTCACTGACAGGGAGGAGTCTCTGGCCCGGTGGAAGCTTCTAGAAAGGATGTCGCACCACTTGCAGCCTATGATGTGGACTGTGCAAGTCGAGGTGGTGGCCGTGGAAGACAAGCAGGCGTAGGGGATCAGGCTCGGGCGAACGGCTGTCCGCATCCGTGGAAGACCCGGTTTACCACGCTTATTTCTTAGTTTTCAGAACCGTTAGCAGTCAGGGAGGCTAGGCTGGGGGAGGGCACACAAGATCCTCGGGCGGGCGGCCTGCACAGCTCTCTGTCAACCTGAAATGCTTCCAGCGCCACGAGTCTACAAGGAGCGGCCCTGCTGTGCCAGGCGAGGTCTGCAGTTTCTCTGCTGCCCGCCCGGAAAGTGTGCAGTCGCTGTGTGGGGGCAGGCAGCAGGGCCGAGCGCCCTTCGCCCTCCATGGGAACTGAGGCGGCACCTCCCTCCACTTCCCGGGGGAGAGGGGCGGCATGCTGTGAGCTGTGCGCCTTCCCCTGGAATTAAAACACTTAACAACTCTGACTACAGCTGAAACGTCTTGACTTGCAGGGGAGCACCATCCAGGAGACGAGGGTTCGGCCACACGTCGGAGTCCGCGGGAGAAGTTGGCCCGAGGCGGTGAGGTAGGATAGTACTTTGTTTTCCATTTAAGTCTAAGCTGCACTAACTAAGTGCCCATGAAAGACCATCCAGACCTGAGGGGTTGTATAAGAGTTTACTTAAGCCAGAAGGTTGAGGGCAGGCCTGGAAGCAAGGTCTTTATGGATTGAGGAATGGTCCAGAAAGTGGTAGTGTTGTTTCTTTTATGTATTTTGAATCAAAGGAGAAAAACCTGAGGAAGGTGCATGACAGCCATGTGTGACCGGTGAAGGGGCAGGAGAAAGCAGAGGCAAAACCTCTGGGATTGGATAAAAAGCAAAATGGAGAAGCACATACTTCTTTTGCATTGGTGGGTACGGGAAGGCTAACAGTTAACAACTGCTGCACACGGAGACAGTAGGCGGGGCCAGGGCAATGATGAGGGGTCTATGGTCTCAGCCCTGGTGCCAGGGGCCGTGCCTTCGAGGGTCAGGAGGAGAAAATGCTCTGACATTTCAAAGGTGTGTTACCCTCGATGTATACGAACAGTGGACAGGGCTCACTCACGGTCAAGGCTTCGCTGCGTGAGGACGCCGCACGGCGAGGACCCGCCATGGTCACCCGGCAGGAATCTGACCAGACCCTCCTGTGGTTACTGGTATGTTTGGTCCCGCAGCTGTAGGCCTTGTCAGGGTTAGAATGCGGCCCTGTTTTCTTTCAGGAGAAATAGGAAATGCTTTGGATGAACTTGGGACATGTGTGGCCGCCTGCTATGTGTGTCCCAGACGGATGGTCAATCTTGCTTTGGCTTATCAAGGAGCAATGATTACACGCACCCTGTGCCATTAGCGTGTTCCCGCATCAGAGGTGTTGTTCCTGGTATTACAGCGCTGCTCTGATCGGAGCCCCGCCGCCCTGCGGCAGGATTCCCAGGCTAGGACCACGGGGACCGACTCAGCTGGAAATCACCCCGACGCAGTCAGCCTGTGTGTCCGTGTCGTGCTGGTTCCGGAGCCGGTTTTGAATAAGTAATAATCATCCTGATTTCCCAGTGCCTCCATGTCTGGGCCAGGCCCCTCTGCCCCCCCGCCAGTCACCGCATTAAATATTCAAGCCCCACTGGAGGCACCCAGGGTCTGTGTGGAGCGGCTGCGGCTGGCTGGCGGCTGGTTGTCCATCACTCAGGTCTATTGGCTGGGACGCAGCGCCGCTGCTTCCCCACAAATACAAGTGTGAGATCAAGGGAACAATTTTCCACCTCCTCCGAGCAGGACTCCTGCAGCTCAGCCAGCTCTGTGCTCCGGGCCCTGGGGTCCCTCTTGGGCCTCGAGGGCCTGCGTGAGTCTGAGGTTGGAGGAGGGTCGCCCACAAGCTTTCCCCAGGGCCTGGGCTCATTTCAGTGTCAAGCACACAGACTCGTTCCTGTGGGACAGGAGCCATCTTGTCTGTGTTGCTGACAGAGGCTCACGGGCCATGCCAAGGGCACTGTGAGATGTTAGGGTTCTGCCTGAGGGGAGGGGTGAATGAGAAGGGCGGGAGGCAGATGTGGGGAGGCAAAAGCAGTCCTGCCCGCCACCCTCCTCCCATCAGTGCACCAGCGACCCCCTGGGCTCTTCTGGGAAGCGCTCCTGTGTCCGTCCGTCCACCCGTCCGTCCGTCCGTCTGCTGCCAGCAGCTGAAATGAAACCAGACCTGATGTAGCGATCAAGGGCCAGGCCTGCCCGAGGGCCTCTGGGTCCCAGGCAGCAGGAGAGTCTGGTGGGCGCGGCGCCTCCCACTCACGCAGTCCTGTCAGCCCTCGAGGGGCAGCTTCCTCTGCAGGCCAGCAGGTCCCAGGCTCCGGTGGAGGCAGTGTGGGGGGAGGGGGCTGCGCCAGTCCTGACACTCCAGCGTCCACCGGGACAGCCCGCGAGGAAGGCAGGGGCTCCCACGTCACGCTGCGGTGGAATTAGAGTGGGACAGGCTTGGTGCCCAGGGAGGGAGCTGACTCCTGCCCCGCACGCACCCCACACGACTGACGCGTGTGTTTCCAGTCGAATTCGGTCCTGAGCTGCAGAGGAAGCACCCCTCACGGCGGCCACTCCCTCCCTCCCGTGTGGCCCCTTCTTCTCTTCCCGTTCCTGCCGCCGCTGGTGCTGCTCCCACGAGGCAGGAGGGGCCTGGGAGCACGGCTGCGTGTGAGCAGAGAGCGCAGCCGGTGGAGCTGGGCGCATGAACTCTGACACGCTGCTGTCGCCCAGGCAGCCACCTGAAGGTTTGCCGCCGCCAAGTTCTTTCTGGCGTAGGATGTGTTTGCAGCCCCGGCTGGGGATGTGGGGGCTGGCGTGGGAGATTCGGTCACTTAGTGCACAGCGGCCTCCACGCGCCTCTCTGCCCTGGCTCTCATGCGCGGGGCTTACCCGCCTGTCTTTCCCGAGAACACGAGGGCTCCCCCAGACCTGGCCTCCCTCGCGTGTCACTTCAGTTGTCATTGACTCAGTCGTCCGGGTGCCTCCAGTACCTCGCCCAGAGCTCACCTGCAAACTGCCGTACTGAGGTCCGTTCCCGCTCGCGTGAGCAGACTGCGTGGTGAGGAACTGGGTAATGCTCTACCTAAAGCCGCATTCTGCGGGCGAGAGGGGAGGTGTGAGGAGACTGCACCTCCGCGCAGATGCTCACAGCCATGCCAGGGCCCGGGGCCCAGAGAGGGCTGTGGATGCTGATTGTCACGTGGGCCTGAGCAGACGGGTTAACCTTGTCTCACCAATACCCACGAGATAGGACACCCAACCAGGAGGAATGGCTATGGTCCCGTGGGCACATGGGGACAGCCGCTGGGGACCAGGTCTTTGGGGAGGCATCTGGGAAGGTCCCTGGCAGACGTCGCCATGGTGGACGATGGGAATGGTCATCCAGGAGCATCCGCAGATCCCGGGGAACAGGGTGAGACGAAAGGAGCAGGGCTGTGGTCCTGTGGGCACATGGGGACAACCACTAGGGATCCAGGGCTCAGGAGGTGGGCGCTCAGGAGGCGACCCAGAGTCCCCAGTCAGAGCCACGAAGACATGTGTGGGGGGAGGCGCTCCGACCTGCAAGTCCTGGGCCGTTAGGGGAGTAGGGAGCCAGGAGCAGACCTGGATCTCCACATGCACACGCTCGATGCCTGGCTGTCAGGGTGGAGAGCTGTGGGGGAAACCAATGTCACCCAAGCAAACCAGGATCAGAAAGGGACGGGAATGCCCCCTTCACAGCTTCCACCGAACATCATACTGGACGCTCTAGCGAACGCAGCAAAACAGGAAAAAGAATACAAAGCAGTTTCGGAAGGAAGAAATGAAACTGTCTTCGTCTGCAGATGACATGATTGTGGAAAATACCAAAGAATCAACAAAGCCCTGCTGGCATGGCTCCATGGTCAACCTATGAACCAGGAGGTCACGGTTCGATTCCTGGTCAGGGCTCATGCCCAGGTTGTGGGCTCCTTCCCCAGTGGGGGGAGTGCAGGAGGCAGCTGATCAATGGTTCTCTCATCACTGATGTTTCTCTCTCTCCCTCTCAACAAAAACCCTCCTGAAACTAGGAAGCAGTTAAAGCAAGGTGCAGGACACGGGCTAACATGCAAATGCTGATTGCTTCCCTATGTCCCAGCAACGAGGGATTAAAATGTGCACCTGAAACCGCAATACATTTACACAGTGAGCCCTGCAGCCAAACCGGGAACTCCCGGCTCAAGCCTTTGCATTTGCTGTTTCCTGTCCTCCCTCCAGCTGTCCTCTCAGCCGTCCTCTCAGCCGTCCCCTCAGCCGTCCCCTCAGCCATCTCAGGGGAGGCAAGTAGATCTAAATCTCCTGCCCACTGCCTGGAGGTCCGGCCCAGTTTGCTGCCACCAAGTGAGGAGAGGCAGGCATGACACCATTCACACAGGCCAGTCCTGCTCGGCCCTCCCCCTGGTGACCCGCAGGGACTTAGCCAGCTTCCCTTTGACGTGTGGCGGGCGTGCTTTCCTGAGGGTATTTCCAAGCCCAGAGTGAGGCTCTTTATGGACTGGGTGAGAGGTTGTCTCCACCACTGACCTGGATCAGGCTGGTGCTTAAAACTCTTCACACGGGGCCTGATCTCAGTCGACCCAATCAGAATCGCAGGCCTTGCATTTTAAATCTGACGGGTGAGGACCATGGTTCTACAAGATGGGCTCCTGGCAAAGGGGGCAGGAGGGGGCTGGTGGGGGGTAGTCACGGCGGGGGTGTGTGTAAAGTGTTTGCTCCCCTTCAGTGCCTGCTCCTGGCACCTGCTCCACACCACGGAAGCACACACGTGTCAGCTGAGTGAGTGAATAGATTCGGGGAATGAATGACTGACAGAGTTCTGTAAAAATCGTCACAAAACTGTTTAATGGAGATGAAATTCACACAATATTAAATTCACCATTTTAAATTGAACTGTTCAGCCCTGGCCAGGTAGCTCAGTCAGTTAGAGCATCGTCGCAATATGCCAAGGTTGGGGGTTCAATCCCCGGTTAGGGCCAGTATGAGAAGAAACCAATGAGTGCAAGAATGGGTAGAACAACAGATCACTCTCTCTCGCTCTCTGGTGCTCTCTCTCTGTCTCTCTGTGTGTGTCTCTCTCTTTCTCCCTTCCTCTCTAAAATCAATGAGTGAGGATTAAAAAAAAAAAAAAAAAAGGAACAGTCTGAGTGAACAGCCAATGGGAAAGTGCCAAAGACACCCCAGGAGGGAGCTCACAGGTCCTCAGGGAAACGCGGAGAGCCTGGGGACCCTGGGTCCAGCCGCTCTGCCCCGAGGCCCCTACAACCAGCAGTCCTTCTCGGGGCTTCCATGACCCCTCCTGTTCCTGGATGAAAACAGCGTCTTCAGGAGCCTGTACCCCTCGGAGAGAGCGGGCCGCAGGCCCCAGGAGACCCTCACCTCAAAGACCCTCCCCTTTCTAGCGGTCACTTCTTTCTGTGAATCCGCCTCCCACAGATACGCCACCCAAATCCCCAAGGAAGCCGAGCGCCATTTTTCTTGCAAACCTTTTATGGACGTAATTTAATACAAGGATAAACTAATAAACTAGAAACCATATATTCTAGCAGGAGCACAATAAAAACAAGCCAATAGAAGAGACAGATGAAGAGTATTTTAGCCAAGGGAAAAAGAAAATAAAATAGAAATAAGGTGTAAGTCATATTCTGCACATAAATAACTTTAAAGAGAAACAAGAAAGATAGCTTCTATACCTTTTAATATATTTGGAGAGAGGTTATTTAACTGCAGTAAAATAGTTGATAAGTTTAGCTGAAGTTTCGCACGATCGGGATTAAGTTAATGTCTTCAGAAAGACACAAAAAGCAAGTGTCGTTTTACAGGGTATTTAAGATTCTGGAGATACGCAAAATTTCCTTCTCACTGCAGTGCCGCAGATCTCAACAGGGCAAATCTCCCTTCATCTGAAAAGTTGCAAGTGATCTTTATAATTTACAAACTCTCAAAACATCACCAGACAAAATACTATTTAGCAATAAGAAATAAATTATTGATACATGAGACAACTTGGATTAATCTGCCCAGAGTTATACTGATGGGAAAAGAAGCCCATCCCAAAACGTTACATAGTGTCTGATTCCCTTACGTAACTCAGGGACGTGGAACCAGTGAGAGTCCCAGGGGGAGGTGTGAGGGCTGCTGGGGGTGTTAGGCGGAGGGGCCCTCGTGCTGGCATCGGCTGCCTCCCGCCGCACAGGCCCAGGCCTACAGACTAAAGCCATGCACCTGCCCGAACAGCAGACGTGACGTGGGGTCTGCGGAGGAGCGGGACTGTGTCCATGGTGATGAAGTCCCGGGTGTGACTGCGAGTGTCGCAGGATGCTCCTCTTGGGGGAACCGAGGAGGGCACATGGGATCTCTCTGTTAGTTCTCAGAGTTGACCGTGTCTGCACTTCACTTACAATTAAAAGCTTAATTTAAAAAAACAGGGACAAAAATCTCCTCCAGCCTCGTGGGCCCCCACCTTGATGGGCTGCCCAGGTGAGAAGGCGGCTGAGAGCGAGTCCTTCCGGCTCGGCTCCTGGGGCACCCGTGGGCTTAGAGCCCGTGCCACGCTGCCCTCTGTGTGCGCACAGATGCTTCCTGGGGTTGGCGCAAGGGTCCCGAGGTGCCCAGGTCCTGTCTCAGCGTGGCCCCGTGCTGCGGGCAGTCCGCGAGTGCCGGGAGCAGCTGTCCCCGGGCACTGCCGTGTCTGTCTGGGCAGCGTTCTGTGTGAGCCGCGGGCACTGCCGTGTCTGTCTGGGCAGCGTTCTGTGTGAGCCGCGGGCACTGCCGTGTCTGTCTGGGCAACGTTCTGTGTGAGCCGCGGGCACTGCCGTGTCTGTCTGGGCAGCGTTCTGTGTGAGCCGCGGGCTCAGGACTATCCTTTCATCCGCTCAGGACACCTGGCTCTGCGAGCGGCTCAAGAAGTGTGCGGAGCCGGGTGCCAGGGGGTGGCGCTGTTCGCCAGCCGTTGGCCTCAGCCCCCACCTCTGCCTGGATGCCGGCTCTCCATGTAACCACACACGGGTCAGCACAGATTTTTAAATTTAAATATCACATGGTGACCATGTAATATAGACATTTCTCCCAGGAACTGGATGGGATGTAGAAGAGGTCATTTTGAAATCATATCTATCAGCTGGTTTCATTAATATATAGATATTTGTGATGTCTATATATATAATATAATTGTTAAAAACATTGATTCCAGAGAGGAAGGCAGAGGGAGAGAAAGATAAAAACATCAATGATGGGAGAGAACCATCGACCGCCTGCCTCCTGCACGCCCCCCCCCACTGGGGCTCGAGCCCACAACCCAGACATGTGCCCTGACCGGGAATCGAACTGTGACCTCCTGGTTCATAGGTCAACGCTCAACCACTGAGCCCCGCCGGCCAGGCACTGATCTGTATTTTAGAGATGCACAGACGGTTACAAAAGCAGGTGGAATTCCCGGAACCTGCTCTCAGACACACAGGCCCCTGAGGAGAAGTGTCCGGGGACACAGGGCGCACCCTCTCCCTGCCCCACAGGTGGTGCCCGCTCCTGGGTCCCCTCGAGCCTGCAGACCCGGGTCAGGGCGCGTGGCTCCTGGGTTACTGGCTCTCGGCGTGGGGGTCAGCCTGGATAGGTAGCGTCACTGTAAATGAGTTTGGAGAAGGGCTTGGTGATGTCTCCTCGTCGTGTCCACACCTTGGTCAGTGTTCCGTCACTGCCTAGACCCGGCTGTCAGCACCGTACCTGCCGGCCTCCCCTGGAGGTCGCATCGGTGTGAAGTGTGATTGGACCGTGAAGGAGCCAGTGACTCCTGGGCCCCTGTGGGTGCCCCTCCTGTGGGCCGAGGGAGTCCAGTCCTGGAGCAGGGCCGGTCCAGAGCCGACAGAAAGCGGCTTTCGCCCCTCCCGCTGGTCTGCATTTCCAAGGGAGCTGGACCCCTCTCGCTCCGAGGTCCTAACTGGCCAGCGCCCTGGCTTCCAGAGCGCGGGACACAGCATGTCCTGCCCCAGCCTTTCGCCGGGCAGTGTCGGCGCGGGCAGGGAGGCCAGACTGAGGGGAGAGGGCTGGACACCACGCTGAGCGCTCTCACAGAAGCCGCTGTGCCCTTGGCCACGGCTCCCCCTGGTCCTTGGGTGACACTGAGGGCGGGAGGTCAGATGAAGAGGAGAGGGGGACCCTCCCTGTGCCTGGGGCAGCTGCCAGGCCGCAGTCCACACAGCTGACCGCGGCCGCACCCTCGCCCGGAGGCTGCTCTGCTCGGCTGGGACGGGTGATGGCTGCACTGAGGACCGCAGCCCGCAGCCCAGGGTCCTTTCTGTTGCTTTCTTTCTCGCCCCAGCCCTCCCCCCAGACCCACACACCTTTCCCTGCAAACAGCGGGACAGCGCGTGCCCAGCTCCCCGATGGCGCTGTCCACACCAGACCCCCGACTTGTTGGATTGCTCGTGCCTGGCCTCGGGGTGACAGTCACTGAAGGACCAGTGGGCGGTGCCTGGGGGATGCCCTGCAGCTGCGTGCAGGCAGGCAGGGGAGCCAGAGCCGCGGGCTGCCCAGAGGCCCCGACCCGCACGTCTGCTCCACTGTGGGGCCCCAGCCTGGCAGCCGGCCTGGGGCCCAGGAGGTGGAGGCCTTGGCACTGCGCCCTCACTGACCTGCGGGTCCCTTCGGCACGACCCGCCCTTCCCTCTGTGCCCGCCCTTCCCTCTGTGCCCGCCCTTCCCTCTGTGCCCCCCCCCCCCCCCCGGGAAGGGTGGGCTGGGCTCACCTGACTCCTCCTCAGGGTCCAGGCTCTAGCTTCAGCTCCTCCGTCTGTGAAACTCGTCCTCCAGGTGAGGGGGCGCTGGGCGAGGCCCTGCCCGGGCCCAGGACGGGCCTCCCCTGCTACCGAGTCACTGGGTTTCCTCTCCAGTTGGAGTACTGGGAGATTGGAACATACACCGGTTCAAAATGGAGCGAGTTTAGAAGACAAAATGGGTGTGGCTATTGGTGACCTCCATACTCTGCCAGGAAATATCCGGTGACCGGCTCGTTCTGGGCCCCCAGGCTGTGCCTCAGGAATGTCACCTGCAGGAAGAGCTGCCGAGGAGGCAGCTCCCTCCACACCCAGGTGACGGGTCCAGCTGGGGCGGGTCGCTGCCGCCCGCCCTCAGCTCCCCCCGAGCTCCCTGATGGAGGCAGGGACAGGAAGGTGAGCAGCAAACGCTGCAGAAAGGAGAGAAGGAAGCGGGTGGCTCCTGAGAGTGACACGGGGCATTGCCCAGAAGTGTTGGCAAGAGGGTCCAAACACCTGCACACACGTTCGTGGCAGCTCTGCTCCCCGCCGTCGCAGGCGAGACGCGTGTCCATGTCCGTGAGTGGACATGCGGATGGACAGAGGAGTGTGCAGTGGGTGTGCTCGGCCGGGAGAGGGGGAGGCGCTGGCCACGGCACAGCCTGGGGCCTTGAGTCCGTGCTCAGTGAGCACAGGCACAGCGGGCAGCGTGTGAGCCCGCTGGCATCAGTGTCAGAGCAGGCACAGCCTCGGGGCAGGGGTGGTGTGGGCGCGGGGCGGCGTGTCCCAGACCTGACGGAGCCGCAGGCACTGAGTGTGCAGTGCTGCTCCCTCTCAGGCCCGGCCGGTGTGGCTGAGGGGTTAAGTGTCCACCTAAGAACCAGGAGATCAGGGTTTGATTCCCCGTCAGGGGTCAGGGCACAGGCCCGGGCTGCAGGCTCCATCCCCAGTAGGGGGTGTGCAGGAGGCAGCCAATCAGTGATTCTCTTTCGTTATTGTTTCTATCTCTCCCTCTCCCTCTCCCTTCCTCTGAAAAAAGACCAAAAAACCTTAGAACTATACATCCCTCAAAACGCACGCACGCACACACACTAAGCACACACACCAAAAACCCAAACTAAAGAGTAAACTGCGTTTCTGAGGCAGAACTCAACCTGAGCAGGCGAGGAGGAAGCTCACGCCCTCTCCCGGACCCGTGTTCTCATCCTGCGGTCATACACCCCCCGAGTCCGAGGGTGCTCTGGAAACCACGCGGCTGAACTGCTCTTTCTCCGAGCTGCTCGTTTCACATGTGAAGTAATTTGGGATCAGCTCTAATATTTTTTGCTTTAGAAAAGTAGTAAAAATTAATTAATCTACAACTGCACTGATAGCAAAAGTTAATAGAAATTTTAATAAAAATACAACCTCAATAAGCTTCCCTATTGTTCTAATAAATGAAATAGTAGTTTAGAATGGTAGATAAAAGAATTAATAAAACAGCTGAGGCTGGGGACCATGCAGATCAAATGAAGGGACAGGGTCCCGCTCAGCTCCCAGCAGGAGGCGCGACGATGACCTCACAGCGCATCTTCCTCTCCACGCTGCGCGCTGGGGACTGAGTGTCTAACGAATGCTCCTGATTTGGTGGCTTATTTTTAATTATTCAGAGATGTTTATGCAACACCAAGACGTTTGGAGACAACTCAACCAAGTGTCCGGAGTGCAGTGATGTGTTGGCAGGGAAACAGGTAGGGCGAGCGTCTAGGAAAACACGCCTGCTTCAGGGCAGGGAGGAGCAGGTTTGCAGCGTCCCGGCCGGTCTGGTGGCTCAGTGTCCTTGGCCTGATCGGAAGCTGAGGGAGAAGGAGACCTCCTTTCAGGGGGGTCTCCTCCCAGGGCCCACAGGGGCTGCTCCTCGGGAGTAAAGGAAGCCCAGGTGTGATGGGTGAGCAAGTGGCAAGCAGCCCATCCACAGACCTGGTTCTTGCAGGACGCGCTGTGGCAGTGGAGGTGGAGGTGCCCACGGATGTGGAGGTGCCCACGTCACCCAGGCGGAGGGAGGGACGCTGAGGATGTCTGCTCCGTCCAGCACAGGGGCCGCTGTCCCAGAAAGGTGGCCGCACTGCGGCGAGTCTGTCTTGAGTCACGGAGGACAGCGCCATGACTGGGGGCGTCATCCAAATGTCACTTTCCTTTTATTTTGTTCTTTTAAGTTTTACAAAGATCACACAACTTTATTAGTAGTACTAGAGGCCCAGTGCACAAAATTTGTTCATGGGGGGTGGTCCCCTCAGCCTAGCCTGCACCCTCTCCAATCTGGGACCCCTTGGGGGATGTTCGACTGCCGGTTTAGGCCCAATCCCCGGGCAGTCAGACGTCCCTCTCACAATCCTGGACTGCTGGCTCCTAATTGCTCACCTGCCTGCCTGCCTGGTCACCCCTAACTGGCCACCCCTGCTGGCCTGATCACCCCTCACTGCCTCTGCATGCTGGCCTGATTGCCCCTAACTGCCCCTCCTGCCGGCCTGGTCGCCCCTAATTGCCTCCCGCTGCCAGCCAGGTTGCCCCCAACTATCCCCTCCCTGCCAGCCTGATCGCCCCTAACTGCTCACCCCCCCCCCCCCGCCGGCCTGGTCGCCTCTTACTGCCCCCCCTGCTGGCCTGGTCACTCAACTGCCCTCCTCTGCCGGCCTTGTCACCCCCAACTGCCCCCATCTGCCAGCCTGGTCGCCCCTAACTGCCCCCCCCCTGCCGGCCTGGTCGCCCCCAACTGCCCACCCCTGCCGACCTGGTTGCCTCACGCAGCCAAGCTGTTTAGTCGTTTGGTCGTCTCTCACTAACCCCCCTGCCAGCCTGGTCGTAGGCAGCCATCTTGTGAGGACGTGAGGGTCAATTTGCATATCACCTCTTTATTATATAGGGTTATCAGTACTATTAAAATAGCACATAGAATGAAAAAATAGCTCACTGTGCCCTATGACCTACATGTACATAAATAGTTCCATTGTTCCTTTTTAGGAGTGATTCAAAGAGGGACCTGAGGTCTGACTGGCTCTGCTTGTTTTCTTCAACAAAAGCTGTAAACATAGCCCTGGCTGGTGCTGTCCAGTGGTTGGAGCACCATCCTATGCACTGAAAGGTTGCCGGTTCAATTCCTGGTCTGGGCATATGCCCTGGTTGTGGGCTTGATCCCCTGATGGGGGCGGGCAAGAGGCAGCCGATCGATGATTCTCTCTCACATTGATGTTTCTCTCTTCCTCCCCCTTCCTCTCTCCCTAAAACTCAATAAAAAAAATTTTTTTAAGTTGTAAATATAACATGAATTTTCCTGAGAACACAATGTCCCAGGAAGCAACCATTTTATTTTATTTTATTATTTTTTTGGAAGCAACCATTTTTTTAAAAATATACTTTATTGATTTTTTACAGAGAAGAAGAGAGAGGGACAGAGAGCCAGAAACATCGATGAGAGAGACACATCAACCAGCTGCCTCCTGCACACCCCCCACTGGGGATGTGGCCTCAACCAAGGTACATGCCCTTGACCGGAATCGAACCTGGGACCTTTCAGTCCTCAGACCAATGCTCTATCCACTGAGCCACACCGGTTTCAGCAGAAGCAACCATTTTAAATAAGACTCACATAACGGCACTAGGTTCTGTGAAGTGAAGAAGTGAGTCGTGATACTGGTAAATAGAAACACAAATTCCCGAACATGGGCTTCCAGGACGTGGGCACCCCTCAGTGTGGGCACAGCAGGAGCCTGGGCACGTGGAGCTGCCGCCCTCACGGGCTTGGTCTTAGGATCGGACTGAGTTATAGGGGCTTCTATTTCAAGCGGGTTAAGGGGAAATGGGCGTGGTGAGCAGGCCTGGGATGACAGCACACCGTGACTGGGATTCGGAGATGCTCCGGGCTGAAAGGGAGACCAGCGGCCCGAGGTCGGGACGCCCGGGGGCCGGCTGCTGTCCTGCGATGCCACAGGCCACCCCCAGCAGCACACAGTGGCTGTGGGGTGACACGGTACGTTCATCCTCTGGTCTGAGCACCGACCGAAACAGTCCCTGTGCAGACCCCGGAGTCCCAAACGTCCCCTCTGCTGGCCGCCACAGCCAGTGCGCAGTCTCCTCGCACGACCCTCTTCCTGACCGAATCCACACAGAGCAGCCCCTCCCTGGGCCATGGCCAGCCCCTCCTCAACCCCTCCCCACACCCCTCCCCAAACACCTCCCCACACCCCCTACCCAAACCCCTCCCCACACCCCCTCCCCAAACCCCTCCCCACACCCCTCCCCACACCCCCTCCCCACACCCCTCCCCACACCCTCTCCCCAAACCCCCTCCCCACACCCCTCCCCACACCCCCTCCCCACACCCCTCCCCACACCCCCCTCCCCAAACCCCTCCCCACACCCCCTCCCCAAACCCCTCCCCAGCCAGCCCTGCCTAACCCGTCTCACTGGGGTGCCTGAGTCCCAGGGGCACAGCCTCTACCACTAAACGGGCCTTTGGTACTGGCTGGGGCACCTGTTCTCCACGTGCAGCCACACAGGCCCCGTCCAGGCAGCTCCTGAGCCTTGACCTTCTGGCCAGGGACCCCTTCTCAGCCAAGACTGGCCGCAGGCGGCAGAGCCTGTGGAGTCCGGCCCCATGGCATCCCAGCCGGCCCCGTCCTGCAGTCTAGCCTCCCCCTCAGAACCGCCCCACAGCAGGGCCCTCTTGGCGAGTTCCGCCCTGGGGGGGGGGGGGGCGGGGGGCTCAGCCTGGCCTGCAGTGTCTTCCACCTGGCTGTTGGTGGCAGCCAGGGGGCTCCTCAGTCCTGGAGGCAGCCTGCTTGGGGACACGGCCTGACCCCTGAGGATGCTCGGGACCCTGAGGGCCTCGTCCCACAACGGACCTGGCCCGTTGGGCAGGTCCTGCACCCAGAGGCCCTGCAGGTTGCATCTTCCACTTCTTCTTGGTCCCAAGAATCAAACGGGCCAACATGAGGGCCGGGCCCTGCCGCCTCCTCTCTGGAGCCCTGTTCTGAGCATGGACACTCTCAAGGCTACGCTGGGTGTGGTGTCCTGCAGAGCCAGGGGGGTCGTGAAGGGGTCAGAGAGTGAGTAGGGACGGGTGTGGGGCTGGGAGGGCCACCCCCCACCAGCCTGGCCAGCCCACCAGGAGGGGATATGCTCGGGGACAGGGTCTCCCAGCTCACGCTCTGGCCCTCCGTGTTTGCGTCTCTGGGGACGGAAGCATCCCCTGCTGGTGAGGGCAGGGGCGCCACAAAGAGCACCCTTCTGCTCCTGTGGTCCGGGGACAGCCTGGTGGGAGCGGTGGTGGGGGGGGCGGTGTCCGGGGACAGCCTGGTGGGAGGGGGTGAGCGGGGGCGCAGAACGAGGAAACCTGCCCCCTAGCATCTCCACAGTGATGTGGCAGAGTGTCAGCTGGGCTGCGCCCGTCCCCTCGTGACCCTGCTGCCTCCCTGGACTGCCCCTCGGACTCACCGTCACTGTCTTCGTCTTGAAGTTCACTCGGACTCTCAAGCATCCCTGTTCCTGTCATGGGTGGAGCAGGACTGACCTTTGCTAGGGACTTCTTCAGAGCCTTTAGTCCCCCTCCTCGTGCGCGCCCCCCGCTGCCATGACCACTGGGCAGGAGCCACCAGGGGAAGAGGTTCTGGTGCCAAACGTCCCGAGTGTCACCTGTCCCCCTGCCTCAGGCTCTCTGAGTGAAAGGAGCAGGACGGCTGTGCGGAGGGAACGAGCCGGTGCCCGTTAGCGCCGTTGGGCGGCTCGCCGTTGGTGCTGCTGAGTGCAGGGTAATCGCAGCCGCACAGGCCAGCCGGCCGCCCCTGGTCTGACGCACCAGAATGTCGCCGTTCGTCTTCCCACAGTGGCTTTATTTAACAAGAACTGATCTCCGCAATTCGGATTATTTTCTCTATTCCTTTTCATTTCAGACTCGGGGGTTATTAGCAGATAACTGCTCGTTTCTGCTGTAAATCAGGAAAATACTCATTAGAAACCCAGCGCTGTGATTGCTAGGAGTTTGGTTTGTAAAGAATGGGGTAATGGACGGCAAGATTAGGTGTTAAAAATAGGCTAAATTCAAAACTATTTTTTTGTTCAGGAAAAACAAAACGGCATTTTTGAACCAAGCGAGGCTTTACAATCCAACTCATAGTTGGCAGAGCATCAGGACTCGAGGCAGCCACTGACTATCAAAACAGGTCCCTGAGGCTGAGGAGCAGGCCTGGGGGTGGCCACGAGGAACCCAGCAGCCAATCTGGGTGCCAAGCTGGCCCCAGGGGACAGCATCTCGCCAAGTGGGACTGAGTGACAGGAGAGCCTCACCCCACCTGCTGGGAGCCACAGGTGCAGGCAGGCAACAGCGCGGCAGGGGCGAGTAGGAGCCGATCTGTAAACTCTTTTTTAAAAATATTTTTCAGAGAGAGAACTAGAGAAACATCAATGATGAGAGAGAATTATTGATTGGCTGCCTCCTGCACGCCCCACACTGGGGATGGAGCCTGCAACTCGGGCCTGTGCCCTGACTGGGACCTCCAGGTTCATTCTTCGATGCTCAACCACTGAGCCACACTGGCTGGGCTGTAAACTCTTTTTTTTTTTAAATTTCTTTATTGATTAAGGTGTCACATATTTGTCCTCATCCCCCCATTCCCTTCCCACACCCCTCCCCACGGATGCCCCAACCCCCTGTTGAACTTAACCATTGGCTAGGCTCATATGCATGCACACAAGACCTTTGGTTGATCTCTCCGCCCTCCCCCCACCCTCCCCTATCCTCCCTCTGAGGCCCGATAGTCCGATCGATGCCTCCTTGTTTCTGGTTCTGTTCTTGTTCATCAGTCTATGTTGTTCATCATTTCCCCTAGATGAGCGAGATCATGTGTCACTAGAGATATACTTATATGAACTGAATGTGAGACGAGCAATAATAGTTATGCTGACAGGCAAATGAATCAGTCTGTAGTGAGTTTCTTTCTGGACCAACAGTTCTTTTGAGACCCAATATCAATGTCCACCAGTTCCTTATGTGTACATGTCGGCACTGACCACTCAGCTCTGCATGATGGACAAATGGTGATAATGCAGGTTCGATTCCCTCTGGTTGGGTCTCGGCCGGACCCAGGGGCACGGCTTCATCCGGACCCAGGGGCACGTGGCCTCACCCGGACCCAGGGGGTGCGTGGCCTCACCCGGACCCAGGGGCGCGTGGCTTCACCCGGACCCAGGACCCAGCCTCACCCGGACCCAGGATCCAGCTTCACCCGGACCCAGGGGCGCATGGCCTCACCCGGACCCAGGGGCGCGTGGCCTCACCCGGACCCAGGATCTAGCTTCACCCGGACCCAGGGGTGCGTGGCCTCACCCGGACCCAGGGGCGCGTGGCCTCTCCCAGACCCAGGGGCGCGTGGCCTCACCCGGACCTAGGTGTGTGCGGCCTCACCCGGACCCGGGACCCAGCCTCACCCGGATCCAGGGGCACACGGCCTCACCCGGACCCGGGATCTAGCTTCCCCCGGACCCAGGGGCGCGTGGCCTCACCCGGACCCAGGGTCGCGTGGCCTCACCCAGACCCGGGACACAGCCTCACCCGGATCCAGGGGCACACGGCCTCGCCCAGACCCAGGATTCAGCTTCACCCGGACCCAGGGGCGCATGGCCTCACCCGGACCAAGGGGCACGTGGCCTCTCCCGGGCCCGGGACCCAGCCTCACCCGGATCCAGGGGCACACTGGGGATGGAGCCTGCAACTCGGGCCTGTGCCCTGACCGGGACCTCCTGGTTCATTCTTCGATGCTCAACCACTGAGCCACACTGGCTGGGCTGTAAACTCTTTAAAAAAAAAAAGAGTGCTGATGAGTAGAACGTGGGCCTGGGCTTAGGACGGTGGCCAGTGGCTGCAGCACCATCATCCCTGGCTCCCGGCTCCCGGCGGCACTTTCTCGTGTCTCAAGGAGCACATTGATCCAGAGGGTGTTTGCAGGCCTTCCCCCCACCCCCCGCCCTCGTTCATACACTCCTTTCCAGACCGGTGGAATTTTCTGCAAAATTACCTTGTCTAATCCATGGAGACAGAAAGTGGATTAGTGGTTGCCAGGGGCTGCGGGAGGCGTCTGGGAGGGGCACAGGTGTTTTTGGGGTGATGGACATGGGGTACTAGACAGTGGTGATGATGCACAGCTCTAAGGACGCTGAACATGCTGCTGTGCACCTGGAAAGGGGATAGATGGGTGTCAGTGACATCTCAGGAAAGCTGTCATTTTAATTTAATTAATTTATTTATTTTTATTGATTTCAGAGAGGAAGGGAGGGAGATAGAAGCATCAATGACGAGAGAGAATCATTGATCAGCTGCCTCCTGCACACCCCCTACTGGGGATCAAGCCTGAAACCCGGGCATGTGCCCTTGACCAGAATTGAACCCGGGACCCTTCAGTCCACAGGCCGATGTCTTTCCACTGAGTCAAACCAGCCAGGACAAAACAATGACTTTTAAAAACAAAAGGTAACCCAGGCATAGATAGTGGCTGGGCGACCTCACCTCGCCTAGATGGGTGTCTGCATGCTCTGGGGCACAAACCCCGAGCCTGCTAGGACAGCCTCGCCATGTTTGTAGAACAGAAAATAAAAGGAGGTGGAGGGTGGGCAGAGAGGGACCCTCAGTTACTGCATACATGTGCATCTCAGTGCAGACTTGGCCCACCAGCCTCTGTCACCCCAGTTCCATTCACAGGGACCACCTGGGGCAGTGGCCCACCTTCCCCCTGCCACTTGGGTCAGAGGAAGGCAGCCGGAGGGACTTTCTCATGGAGGACAGGGCGTCGCCTCCTTGTGCATGCCTGCCCCTGCCTGGCAGCTGCCCAAAGTACCAGTGGAAGCCCTTCATCCCAACCGGCAGCCGGGAGGGTCCACAGCCGGGAGGGTGTGCAGCCGGGAGGGTGTGCAGCTGGAAGGGTGTGCAGCTGGAAGGGTGTGCAGCTGGGAGGGTGTGCAGAGTGGAGGGTGTGCAGCTGGAAGGGTGTGCAGCCGGGAGGGTGTGCAGCTGGAAGGGTGTGCAGCTGGGAGGGTGTGCAGCTGGAAGGGTGTGCAGCTGGGAGGGTGTGCAGCTGGGAGGGTGTGCAGAGTGGAGGGTGTGCAGCTGGAAGGGTGTGCAGCTGGAAGGGTGTGCAGCTGGAAGGGTGTGCAGAGTGGAGGGTGTGCAGCTGGAAGGGTGTGCAGCTGGGAGGGTGTGCAGCTGGAAGGGTGTGCAGCTGGGAGGGTGTGCAGCTGGAAGGGTGTGCAGCTGGAAGGGTGTGCAGAGTGGAGGGTGTGCAGCTGGCAGGGTGTGCAGCTGGAAGGGTGTGCAGCTGGGAGGGTGTGCAGAGTGGAGGGTGTGCAGCTGGAAGGGTGTGCAGCTGGAAGGGTGTGCAGAGTGGAGGGTGTGCAGCTGGAAGGGTGTGCAGCTGGAAGGGTGTGCAGAGTGGAGGGTGTGCAGCTGGAAGGGTGTGCAGAGTGGAGGGTGTGCAGCTGGAAGGGTGTGCAGAGTGGAGGGTGTGCAGCTGGAAGGGTGTGCAGCTGGGAGGGTGTGCAGAGTGGAGGGTGTGCAGCTGGAAGGGTGTGCAGCTGGAAGGGTGTGCAGAGTGGAGGGTGTGCAGCTGGAAGGGTGTGCAGCTGGAAGGGTGTGCAGAGTGGAGGGTGTGCAGCTGGAAGGGTGTGCAGAGTGGAGGGTGTGCAGCTGGAAGGGTGTGCAGAGTGGAGGGTGTGCAGCTGGAAGGGTGTGCAGAGTGGAGGGTGTGCAGCTGGAAGGGTGTGCAGCTGGGAGGGTGTGCAGAGTGGAGGGTGTGCAGCTGGAAGGGTGTGCAGCTCGGAGGGTGTGCAGCTGGAAGGGTGTGCAGAGTGGAGGGTGTGCAGCTGGAAGGGTGTGCAGAGTGGAGGGTGTGCAGCTGGGAGGGTGTGCAGCTGGTGGGACAGGGGAGGGTGTGCCCCCCCCCCCCAGCAGCTGGTACTTCAAGCCCTGGGGGAGCCCCGGCCTGGGCTGTGGGGTGCTGGAGGCCTTCGCAGTGGGCTTGCACCAGCACCCCAAAGACAGTCAGTGCGCTGTGCCAGAGGCGCTGGGGTTCTCCCCTTTTTCAGAGGAAAACTCCATCGGAGGAGGGGCAGCCCCCGTCTTAGTAACAGGCTGTTGGTCTTTGTTTACCAGCCCATGAGGGGACCTGCCCTCAGCGCAGCCCGGCCTTCTCTGGCTGCCAGTTCCCGTCCAGGGAGGGTGAAGGGGGCTGCCCGCGGGATTAGCTTCCCGGCGGCAGGGCGTTCCGAGGCCGCAGCTGCTCCGCTAGCCCCGCCAAGGGCCGCTCGCTCCCTTCGCCTGTCACCGAGGGCGGAGCTGCCGGGACAGGACAGCTTCCTGTGTGTGTTCAAGGCCGACTGTTCCCGCCCCGTCGGGCCGGCGGGCCAGGCGCGGGGTCAGCGGTGGACAATGGCAAGGCGCTCGAGCGGGGATCCGAGGGCGGGCCTTTGTGCGGGGTCTCATGCCGACGGGCTAATGGGGCAGAAGAGATGGCGAGGGCGACAGAAGTGGCCTTTGAAGGAGGGTGTCAGTACAGGGCGGCGAGACAAAGGCCAAAACGCGCGGGCGGAGAGGGACAGATGGGGCCGGCGAGGGAACAATTAGCAGGAGCGCAGGGCGGGCGGCTCCTCTTCCCGGTTAACCAGGCGGGTGCCCCGCCGGCTGGAGCGGGGCCTGGACCCGCGCCTCCGCTGCGCCCCCCGCCGCCACCCCCTCTACCGCACGGCCGCCCACCCTGCACCCTGCGCTCCGCCCGGCGCCGCCGGCTCCCCGCGCCCGGGGTCGGGAGGGATGGGTGAGTGGATGGATGATCCCCTCCCACGGCCCGTCGGCTGGGCCCGGCGACCCCCAGCTTCCCGCAGGAGAGCCCGAAAACGCTGCCCCGGGTCCGCGCAGCCCCCTCCCCCGCACCCCGTGGCCGCGGCCTCCGCCAGTCAGGGCCCCTCCGCCAGGCCCGCGGCCCGGGGACCGGTCAGCCAGTCCGCGGGCCCAGCGCGCCGCCGGGCCAGGATCCCCGCCAGGCGGCGCTGCGCTCCTCCGAGCCGCCGGCCGCGCTCTGCAAACCGCGGCTGTTTAATTAACGTGCAAATTGAGTAGATTAAATGACTCTAAATAATTAGCCACAGATCCTATAAACAGGATAACATATTTAATTAAGCAGCGATATAGATTTTGGAAACTGTTAATGTGTTTTAGAACGGCGGCTTAGATCTTTCACTTTCCCCCCCGAACTTCAAACATGGAAGTGCAGCCCTCGGTAGGTGGATAAATATCTGGGAACAAGAGGATGCCTGTTCACTTGCACTAATGGAAGTGTGGGTTTAACAGGAGCTTGCCTGGCCCGCGCTGGCCCCACTCGAGCTGGGCCGGTTCTGCTGGGCTCTGCACCCGGGGTGGGGGTGCGGCGCCCCGATCTTTAACGGAGGAGGTAGGATGATACGGAATGAGGGGGAACGAGGGAAGTAAGTGAAAATACAACCCAATTTCATTATATCAATCACATTTAATTGGCAATTTGTACAAGCAATGACCGGGCTGGCTTTAGGTAAAACTATTAGGCGACAGGCGGGCGTGCCACTAAAATTCTTGGTTAGTTAATTAGTGTCTGAGCTGCGGAGGGAAGGAGCCTCAGATTTACTCTCTACAAAGAGGAGCAGCCCAGACAATTCATTAGGCAGGCGGCTTGTAAATTAGAGCTAAGTTAACCTGATTTCCCTTAATTAAAACATCTTTTCTCGTTTACGATGTGGATATAAGTAGATCTCCAGGGTTTTGAATTTTCTGCAACAGCAGATGGTCAGCTAGAAGCAGATAATAGTTAACGCTTTCTCTGTACCAGATCCGAACAACGTGCGCCGCCGGCCCATCTGAGGATTAAAGGAAGAGATAACAAAGAGCCTTAACCCTTCCTGGTCTTCCGCTCGGGGCTCCAGGCTCTGGGAGGGGCTGCC
>NC_137076.1:108726710-108789210 GCF_951640355.1 Cnephaeus nilssonii | reverse complement strand
ATTGGCTGCCACCCCAAAGTTCCTTTCCCTCCCCCTGGCCCATCCCTCTTCCTGGGCCCTCATTTCACCCCGTGGGGGTGAGGCAGGGGCAGGGGCCTCCTCAGCCACCCCTCTCGGCTCCATAGACCGGGCGGCTGCCAGTCAACCAGAGGGCACTGAGCCTCTGTGGACGGGGCTGCCGAGCAGGAGACTCCTCTCCGGGAGCCGGTCCTCCCTCCTCCTCCCCCGCTCCTCCCCCTCTGCCCGCGCCTGGAGCCGAGAGGAGCGGAGAGAAGTCCTTGTAGTTTTAAATTCAATGTGACAGTTTCGGAAAGAGCGGATGATGAATCTCCTATTATTGGATCAGTCTATTTGCCGCTCAATGTCTCTCTGTAATTGGAGCAACATCACTTTAAAGGTTCAGAGAGTACAGCATTTCTGGTGAAAAATCCCCACAACACGCGGTGGATGTTTTAAAGGGAAATCTATTAGTGATTGGCGGAGGGGCGGGAGCCGGTGGCGGGGAGGCGCGGGCTGGGCCGGCGGGCACTGAAGTGGGGGCTCACCAGGGGCCCCTGCCCGGCTGCGCCCCGCGCCGCGCCCCTCCCTCGCTGTGGCCCCCTCCCCGGTCTTGTTGTGACAGCTCCTGATACTGTTTATTGAGGTGCATGTCAGGTATAATTAGCAATCGATATGGAAAACGTTTCCTTGCACCCAGCACGCCTCTGACGTCAGAGCCGATTAGCGCTTCTTATTGGTCCCAAATTCCCCGGGCCGCGGCTAATTACCGGGCGCTTGATGTTGATAAAGTAAAGCGCCGCGCGCGGGCGAAGCATGTGTAGGGCTCCGGGTCCCTGTCCGCGCCGCCGCCGCCGCCGCCGCCCGCGCCTCCCGCCGCTGGCCCAGCCCGGCCCCGGCCCGCGCCCCCGCGCCCCGCCGCCGGCCCCGCCGGCCCCCTGCGCGAGATGATGGACGGCCGCCTCCTGGAGCACCCGCATGCCCAGTTCGGGGGCTCGCTGGGCGGCGTGGTGGGCTTCCCCTACCCGCTGGGCCACCACCACGTGTACGAGCTGGCGGGCCACCAGCTGCAGTCCGCCGCCGCCGCCGCCGTGCCCTTCTCCATCGACGGCCTGCTCAGCGGCTCGTGCGCCGCCGCCGCCTCGGTGGTCAACCCCACGCCGCTGCTGCCGGCGGCCTGCGGGGTGGGCGGCGACAGCCAGCCCTTCAAGCTGTCGGGTAGGCGCAGGGTGCGGGAGCGGGAGCGGGCGCGGGCGGGGTGGCGGGTGGGGCCGGGGACCCTCTGAGGCGGAGGAGCGAGTTTCGGGGGCTGCGGAACTGGCCGCCTGGGTCCCGCCCTGCACCCGCCCAGGGCAGTGCGCCCTCTCGGCGGCCCCCGGCCCAGGCGGCGGCGGGCAGCAGCGCGGGCGGTGGGTCTGGCTCGGGCGGTGACTGAGCGCGCAGCGTCCTGTGCTCGCCCGCAGACTCGGGGGACCCGGACAAGGAGAGCCCGGGCTGCAAGCGGCGGCGCACCCGCACCAACTTCACCGGCTGGCAGCTGGAGGAGCTGGAGAAGGCCTTCAACGAGAGCCACTACCCCGATGTGTTCATGCGCGAGGCGCTGGCGCTGCGGCTCGATCTGGTCGAGTCCCGCGTTCAGGTAAAGACCGCGTCCCTCCCGGAGCAGCGCCGGCCCGGCCTACGCGCCCGCCTTTGTTCTGGTGGAGCTGCGCCCCGGCTCCGAGCCCGCCTGGCGCTCGCCGGCGGGAAGGTGGTGGTGGTGGCGCTGGGTATTCTGGGGCTCAGGGTCTCTTGGGGATGTAGGTGGGATCCCCTAAAAGTCCAGGCGACTCGGGACGGGACGGCGGCCGCCCCAAAGTAGCGAGAACAGCGGCTGCGTCCCAACCGGGGAGTCGAGTGGCGGGTTCTGGCGACCACGAGCCGTGAGGTCTCTGCTTCGGAGGGAGAGCGGCCGGCTGGGTTTGGAGGAGGCGGGAGAAGGCAGGCCCTCGCTGCAGGCCCAGGGGCTCTGGTTGCCAGCCCCGCGCGGAGGCTCTGTCTGTTTGCCTCTAGCCTGTAAAATATTCGGATGGAAACAGGTATTTATTCTTTGCTTGGCCGGAGCCGGCAGCTGGAGGAAGGGGGGCAGAAACTTAAACAATTAACAGTTTGAGGGAAAAAGGTGTCTGCATCTTTAATACCCGTTATATCCTTTTCTTTTCTCTTTTCCCGGATTTGATTTTTATTTGGAGACTGCCAGTGCTATTCTTTTTAAAAATGCAGCGTCCTTTGGGTGGATTATTTATTCAAGATGAGTTGTGCATCATTAGGTGTTTCCCTGAAGGACAGAAATCGTTCTGGGGGTGAGTGCGGGGCCGTGTGGGCACCGGCTAGAGGCAGGGCTGGCCAGGCCGGCTCCGGAGGGACAGCTTTGTCTAAACCCTAACAAGTGCCCGGGCCTGTGCGTGGCCTCTGCTCAGGGCCCTTTGGTTTGGAAATCGTCTGTGGGCTTTCTTCTAAGTGTTTTGAGGGACATTTCTCCCTAACGCGGTGATGAATAATTCCTGGTGACAATGCAGCCTAGTTTGCACCCTCAAAAGAAGTGTTTTAAAAAGGTGTGTGTGCGGGGAAAGGCCGTTACAGCTGTGAGAGGTTGCAACTTAATGCCCACACCGGCTGCAGCGGGGCCTGGGCTCTGCGTGGCAGCAACAAAGAATTGGAACGTGCACCTGAGCCTGGGCTGGGACTGTGCCCCCCAGTCCTGCGAGCTCCCCAAGGACAAGGCCCGAGAGAGAGTGGGAGAGGCAGCTGGCTCCTGGCTCCTGCTTCCCTGCCTCCCCCACCCCATCCAAAGCCAAGCAGCTGGTTTGAGGGCACTGTTTCGGAGCCCTGGCCTGAAGGCTCCAGAAAGAGAAGTGTGTGAATGTGTGTGTGGGGGAGGCT
The DNA here is from genome assembly GCF_951640355.1 of Cnephaeus nilssonii. Lineage (NCBI taxonomy): Eukaryota > Metazoa > Chordata > Mammalia > Chiroptera > Vespertilionidae > Cnephaeus > Cnephaeus nilssonii. The sequence goes on along the minus strand of NC_137076.1, from coordinate 108,786,291 downwards.
CCCCTCTCGCCCCCCCCCCCCCCCGCAGTTGGGCTCAGCTCCCCAGGCCCTTCCGGAAGAAACATCCAGGCTTCCCTTCATGGGAAAGGCCGAAATCTGTGCTTTCACTCGTCTCCCCGGGGCTGAAGGCAGGTGTGTGAAGGCCGCCTGGTGTCCTCGGTCAGACGGTCATTGCCAGGCCAGGCAGGCTGCTTAGAACAGGAGCTATGAGGAGTCAGGAGGGGCAAGGCCGTCCCTGCTCTCGCCCTCCTTCCGGACCAAGAACCCGATGCCCCCCTTCCTGAGGTGAGAAGCTGAGAAGCTGGAGGGGGAGCTGGCAAGAGGCTGCTCTACCTCCTCTAGGTGGAAAGATGCCCTTCGGAACCACCTGCATCCTGAGTGCGACACCCAGCTCCGTGCTGGCCTGGCCATGGGACTTGGCTTCCGCCGAGCCTGGCCCAGCCGAGGTTGTGAGGCCTGTCTGGGGGAGCGGGGAGGCCACAGCCCAGCAAGCCTGCCGGCTCAGGCTCATCGCGCCTTCCTTTTCCCACCCGGCTACTCTAGGTCTGGTTCCAAAACCGCCGGGCCAAGTGGAGGAAGAAGGAAAACACGAAGAAGGGCCCTGGGCGGCCGGCCCACAATTCCCACCCGACCACATGCAGCGGCGAGCCCATGGACCCCGAGGAGATCGCGCGGAAGGAGCTGGAGAAGATGGAGAAGAAGAAGCGCAAGCACGAGAAGAAGCTGCTGAAGAGCCAGAGCCGCCACCTGCACTCGCCAGGCGGCCTGTCCATGCACAGCGCACCCAGCTCCGACAGCGACAGCGGAGGCGGCGGCCTGTCCCCGGAGCCGCCCGAGCCGCCGCCGCCCAACGCTGCGGCCAAGGGCCCTGGGCTCAATGCGGGCTCCGGTTCGGCGCCCGCACCTCCAGGCGAGCCGCCCGCTCCGGGCACCTGCGACCCTGCCTTTTACCCGAGCCAAAGAAGCGGCGCCGGCCCGCAGCTGCGTCTAGGCCGCCCCGTGGACAAGGACCCGGCCCCGTGTGCGCCCGGGGCGGCGGAGCGCGGCGCTTCGGGCCTGCCCAAGGCCAGCCCGTTCAGCGTGGAGAGTCTGCTGTCCGACTCGCCCCCGCGCCGGAAAGCCGCCCCGGCCAACGCCACCGCCGCAGGGCTGGACTTCACGCCCGGGCTGCCGTGCGCGCCGCGGACCCTCATCGGCAAGGGCCACTTCCTGCTCTACCCCATCACGCAGCCGGTGGGCTTCCTGGTGCCGCAGGCCGCGCTCAAAGGCGGTGCGGGTGCTGAGGCCGCGCCCAAGGATGCGCCGCCCGCGCCCACCGCACCGCCGGCGCCTCCTGCGCAGGCCAGCTTCGGGGTCTTCCCTGGGCCCAGCGGCGCTCCGGACTCTGCCGACGGTGTCGCCTCCCCAGGAGCCCCGACCCCGGCACCTTTCCGGGACCCAGCTGTGGCCGAGGGCGGCGGCGGGGACTGCTCGGACACAGGGGCCTGTGCCGTGGCCCCTCCGCCGCCGCCACTCCCGCGGTCCCCCGGGCCTGGAAGGCCTGGAGCACGGGTGCCCAGCCCCGCGGGGGAGCCAGCCATTTGCGGGGCCGGGGCCCCTGAGCCAGGCGCCGCGGCAGTAGCCAGCGCCCTGGATGGCGAGGAGGTGGACATGGACTGAGGCGGCCCCAGAGGAGCTCAGCCGCACCGCAGGGGCTCGGTTCGACTCGCACGCCATCAGGTGATGGGCTTAGAAACACTGCTCCCCCCTCAGCTTGGACCTAGTCAGCAACAGCAGGACTTGGGGTGAGACCCTCCTCCTCTCGCGGGAGGAAAAAGAAAACCTAACCCATAGGCCCCCCAAACCCACAACAAGAATCCTCAGCCTTGTAAAATGCAAAAATGTCTAAGAATATTTATATATGTACCATTTTTTTATAAATAAAGCTGGTCAAACGCAAGCTCTCCGATCCGTCTTTTTCAAATTTCGGAGTGCCCCTCCCCCTCCGTTGCCCCTGCACCCCCACTCCCAGGGCGGGGCCGGGCGGGGCGGGGGCTCACCTCCCCCACGGTCGGCGCTTAATGCCTCCTTTTGTGTGCGTGTGTTTGTGTTTTCTGATTGAACAAATTTATGCATCCGCAGCTCCCCCGCTCCTGCCCTCCTCCGCTTCCCCCCTCCTGCCCGGTGCCCCCACACGCGCACACGCACCCGCGCGCACCCCCTCGCACTGGCACACGCCGGGGCGCGCAGCGCGGGGTGACGGCGCCGGGGGCTGCCAGGGCCGGGCCGCTGGGCTCCTGCAGAGTTTTGATATGAAAGTAATTATTTTCCGGTGGCTGCTGCGGGGACTGGGTTTCTTGCCCAAAGGGTTATTATACATTACCGATTTCTAGTGATATGAAATCACATAAACTTCTTACAATAATAGAATTAGCATGAAAGGCTGGGGTGTCAAATTGAAATTGGAGAATAATAGCGCTGGCAGCTGGGGGAGTGCGCGCGCATATTGGAGCGGAGATGGGGAGTCGTGGGGCGGAATTTTCATGAGCTGCCTCTTTGTCAGCGCTCTTGTAGCCGCTATATTAAGATAGATGCCCAATGATATCCCTCATTGTTCTGTCGCTTATATTGATGTTGCTGCGTTATCAGCCTATTGATCATGTGTCGCCTGTAATAGGACAGGCGCCGCCAACGTGCCTCTTTACAAAAGCAGCGCACATTTGTTCTAATAGGGTCCGGGTCCCGGGGGGACCCTCCGGGGCTTCAGGACATCTGCAGCGGAGAAATATTAGCAAACTTGGCTGGAGCCTGCAGCCAGCCCCGGCCCCCTCCCCTGCCTGCAGCTGCCCCACCCCGAAGTGAACCTCCAGCAAACCTCCCTCCACCGCCCCCCCCCCCCAAATCCCAACCCTGGGCCCTGGGTCCTTGGCGCTTCAAAAGCCACCAATTCCCCAAGAAATTGGGATCCCAATTATTAAAACCATTAATTCCACTGAGGCTGAGCGCGCGGAATGATGTTTACAGCCTCGTTAAATATCCCTGATCCCTCCTGGTCATCAGGCCTTTATTTGCAAATAAATTGAGAATAATCAGAAGGACAGCTTTCCTCCGTGCGCGGTGCAAATGAATTTCGGAGCCCGAGTCCCTTTAATAATATTTACATAATTTTCGCTCAGTGACTCTGATATTTGCTCTCTAGGAGACCGAGCTTATAGGAAAAATAATTAGATCAAAAGAAAAGTGAGAGGGGGAAGGAGGAGCGGGAGAGGGGGTGGGATCCGCAGGCAGGAGCCCCTGGCACTGGAGGCCCAACTCGGCCGACGCCCGTGGGAGCTGGGAGTTGGTGGGGAGGGGAAGTGGGGCTCGGGAGCAGGTTGCTGGGGCTTAGCCACGGCCCTTGGCCCCTCCGGACCCGGTTCCTGGGGCGGCAGCGGCCCCGTCTCCCCTGACCGGCTGCGTCCTGCCCACTCGGCCTCGTAGCCTTTGTCTCAGGCAGTCAGTCCAGTCTGGCCTGGGCCCACAGTCAACTCTCCCCTCTTCTCCACTCCCACCCCCATTAAACTGTATTTAAAGTGTCATTTAAATTATGAAATTGTAGCAGAAAATTGTGCGTAAAATGCCGGTTATTTTATCTAAGGTGAACAATTTGTCTGGCAGCGATAAATCGCCTCCTTCCTTCAATTTGCAGCTGTTCATTTTGGTGGCGGCTGAGCCGAGTGGGGGAGGCCTCATGTTTAATGGATTTGCAGTTTGAATGCTGGAGTATCGCTGGCTGCACACTCGTGTCCTTAAGGTGAAATTACTGATTTACTTAAACAGTTTAGCTTTTTCCTGAAAGCCCCAAAAGCAGCAGGCTGTGTGATTCTAGACAAACTATCAATCGATCTGGTCGAGCCAGCCTCCAGGAGATGTGTCCTTCATGAATCATACTTTATGAATTCAATTTCTACCAGGAGAAATTTTCAATTTGAACGCCGGATCATTATGGGAGAGTGTAAATTGTTTTTGCTCTATTATGCATCCGACGCCATCATTTTTCTTTCTAATTACGGAGGTGTCAGGTCGAGCTGTCATGCAGGCGCTGATTTTCAATTTAACTGATCATCATACATTCATTTTCCCATTTGATAAATCTGCTATCTAGACGGCTCGCCATGCCCGGAATATTAAGAGCCGAGCTGCAGCGAGGCGCCGTAATGGGGGGATGTGTATGCAGCAATAAGTGCAGATCAGGCAGTTAATTTAGCACCTCCTGATTCCCCATCTCCATTTCTCATTTCCAATTCTCCAAGGAGCGGAGCAGCCCAAAGGCTACGCGGCTCCGCTCTCCAGCCGAGGAGGAGAGGAGAGGGGGAGCGGGAGCGGCGAGGCAGAGAGGGAAGGAGGAGGGGAGAGAGGGAAAACACCCTCCAAAACGCTTGTTTTCTATTACACAACTTCCAAATTAGGATATCAAGCTTAATTAATGCTAATTGAGTTCTTCAATACGTGTTATTTTTATTTAATAGAAACAAATTTGCACAATTAATTATCGACATAATTTCAAGAGTCTCATTTGCAAGGCGAGCTCTTCTGAATCAACTACCCCAAGTCAACTAATGATTTTGTTTTATTCTGCAGAAGAAAAGAGAAAGATTCCCCCACCCACCCCGCACCTGTGATGCTGGCCGCAGTTTGGGGTGGCCCGGGAGGACTAAGTGGGGGGTTGCTAGGGGACGGCGGGGAGGGGGGAGCGCCGAGGGGGGAGGGGGGCCTCTGTGTTCGACCGGGGGTCCCTTGCAGGCGACTGGTCAGCGGAGCAGACAGGGTGATGGCGAGGAGGCCGCTGTCCCAGGGCAGCCATCCCTGCGTGGGGTCTGGGGACAGCGGGCAGCGGAGGGCGCACCCGTGCTGGGCTGAGCGGCTCTCGGCTGTTCTCAGTGGCTGCTCTAGAACAAGTCCTCTCCAAGAGGTGCGTGTGTGTGCGTGGGGCGAGGTGCGCGTGGGGGCGAGCGTGGGGCCCAGCCGCTCTGGGCCAGGGTCCCCCAGGGCCAGGCCCCCCGCGGGCAAGGCTGATCGGGTTTGATCGTTGAGCGCATCCCCTGTTGTCTAATAAACGGCCGGGCCTGCCTGCACCGCAATCCGAACCGCTGTTCGCTAGGCAATCGGCGAGACGCAGGCTGGTTTAATTTTGTTGATAAATCGGTTCGGTGGGGGCGGGTGGGGGCGGGGCGGGGGCTGGGGGAGTGGGGAGAGAGGGTGTTGTTTCTTTGCTGATTTATTTTTAACCCGAGGTTGTACAAGCCCCTGACAGTTTGGATAAATTAGCCAGGCCTCGCAGTCTCCTAATGAGAGGGTATTATTTCGGCACCTCGGAAGGAGCGTGAAAAATGAGAGAGACTCCATCCGGAGGTGTCGGATCGATTCAGGATCAGGGTGTAAATTATATACAACTAAATATCCAGCCGTCCATACCGCTGCTTAATACGGAGCTTAGAAATGCAACATTAAACAAAGATTATGAGAGATGGACGCCTCTGGACCGAGCCCAGCTCACTGCTCAGCCGGGTCAGCCCTGGCCGCCCGCGAGGACTCGGAGGAGGAGCGGGGCGGGAGGTGGGGGCCAGGTTAGGACCGGAGCCAGCCCGGCCGCCCTTCCTTTTCTCCTACAGCCACAACCCATTGCGGAGCAGGCCACGGAGACCTGCACTGGTCTCCGCCTGGTTCAACACCCCACCCCACCCCTCCCCACCCACCCCACCCGGCCTTCCAGCGCCCAGAGATCCCGCTGGGCCCGGGCCGGACCCTCACTCCCCACCTGTGCTGCGCTCAGTCGAGCGCATGGGAGAGGCGCGGGGCTCCCAGGTCCAGGCTGCCCGACGCCGGCGGAGGGGGCAGCCTCTGGGGTGGGCGCAGGGGCACATTTTGGGCGCTTGGCTCTCACTCCTACTCATTTAGGGCTGAAGGGACTGGAGGGCAGGGGGCGCCTGAGGGGAGGCCCTGGTCGGGCCCAGCCGCTGGCTCCGGGCGCGCTGGGGCGGGAGCGGGAATGCCCTGGTGGGGGGCTGCTGGCATGGGGCGCCCCCCACAGGCGGAGCTCCCTACCGGGAACTGCCGAGCCCTGCAGAGCCGAGTCGTGAGTCTGGAGGGGGCGAGGGGGCCGGAAGCCCGGCGCTGGGCGAAGTAGGGCCCCTCGGCCCGCCACTGTCCTCCCTTCCCGCCGAGGGCGCCTGTCCCGCCTTCCTCGAGCCCGCGGCCCCTCGCCGGCCCCGGCTCCCCGCTCTCCCCGGCCACGCAGCTGCTCCCCCCCCAGGAAGGGAGCGGCGTCCGCGTGAGGGTGTTGCAGTAATGAAAAATCAGAGCAGTTAAATCGTAAAATTTGGATTAAGAAGCTTGAATTTAATACACACGCACCACATTTATTAAAGCATTAGAATAATTGAAATTTGCTGCGGCAGCCGTCCAATCTGTTTAAATAATTCTATGGGTGTCTTGTTGTGATAAAAGATTATCTAGAATTCTATTAAAGGCGCAGAAGCCTGGTTTGTAAATCCTATTTGGGGACTTTCAATAACTATCGATAATCTCATCTGCACAGAACCCCCGCCTCCCCGCGTTATCGGAAAGTTTGCGGCGCCTCCCGGGCAGCGCGGGGACGGCCAGCCCGGCGCCGACCAGCACCTGCCGCTCGGCCGGGGTGAGGGGACCAGGGGTGCGCAGGGCGCGGGGCCCGTCCAGCCCGCCGCTCCCTCCGAGCGTGGGCAGGGCCCCCGCGGCCGCCCTGGGCCGGCGCCGAGCCCCCTGTGGGCGGCTCCGAGCCCCCGGGCTCCAAACCACGCGCTGGGCTGCGGGAGTGAGCGCGCGCGGTGCCGTCGCTAATTGCTGCTAATTTTGTTTCATTAACTTTATTTACTCTTGAACCCTTAATTGTTTCCATTTATTTTTAGTAATTTTATAACGCACTAATAATCCCCCTCTGCCTGCGGACGCCTGCTCCCCCCTCCCCTCCCTCCCTCCCTCCCGCCCTCGCTACTCCCCTCCCTCCGCGGGCCTCCCAGGCCGCCTGCAGGCCCGCTGCTCGGGGTGGCGCAGGCTCGGGGCGCCGAGAAGTCAGGGCGTGAGCAGGAGGGGCGGGCAGGGTCCCTGGGTGCCGTCCCCCAAAGTCCTGCCGGGAGGGTGGCGGGTCGGACAGACGCTGAACTCTGCCCCGCCCGCCCCCAGGCCGGAGAGGCCGGTGGGAGCCGCCCGTCTCGTCTCGTCTCGTGGGGGAGGGACCGCCGAGGCCTCGGACGAAAGAGACTCGCCTAAGGTCACCCCGCGGCCCAGGGCTGCTCTGCGATGGGGCTTGGCCCGGCCCGCCCTCGGGCCTTCCGCTCCTCCGGGCTCCTCCTGCGCCTGAGCCTGCGGCCTGAGCCCGTGCGCAGAGCGCAGAGGGCCGGAGCTCCAGGCTGGGCGGACGGAGGCCTCGCCTCCGCTCAGCCCCTTCCCGGGGGAGCCCGCGTCCCCGCGGTCCCGCCCCGGCCCCCAGGACCCAGCCCCGCGCCTCGCTGTTATTAGACAGCTCGCGGGATTGTCTGCGGGCCGCCTCTTTCCTGCTAATTATCACCTTATGAAAAGTGTTTCATTAAGAAACTCTGCTTTTGATTAATTATCGACAGAATGCTGACCAGAAAGAAATGAAATTAATCTCTGACCCCGTCTGGGTAACACTGGAAATTCATCACATATCCTTTTAATATTGAAACACAGCGCAGAATTTTAATAGAAAATATTGTTTTTCCAAACCTCCAGTCTTTATTAATGCCCCTGGGCAGGGAAAGATATTGCTGCAATATAGCAGCCTTTGTTCATTTTAAATTTATTAAACATAATGCACTTCATTTTCAAACATTTTACTGTTTCTTTTTAATTTCACTCAGTGTAAGTACAGAATAAAACCTTTTTAAACATTTAAGATATTGAAAACCCATATACGGATGTGTAACGGGAACGCTCCGGCCATCAAATAAATTTAAGTAGAAGCAATTGTAATTTTAAGCTCCGAAGTATTATCCCCTTCAGACATTGAGGCAGCATCAGTAACGGCAAATGGAAGTGCGAGGAGGGAGCTCGGGCCTCCCTGGCCCCCACCGTCCTGGGAAACGGCGGGTCCCCCAGGTCCCCGGGGCTGCGGGCCGCTGAGCTCCTCCGTTTCCTGGGTTCCAGGGAAATCCTCCTCCGAGGCTGGAGTGCTGGTCGTGAGGTGGCCCACCTGCCCCCCTCCCACTCCACCAAGGGCCCCTCCCTGGACAGGACTCTGGGCTTTCCCGAACCAGACGGTTCCTCTCCCTCTCCTGAGTCAGAAAGGCTGCCCCCACCCAGCCAAGGTGCCCTCAGGTCAGCCCCACGGAGCGGTCCGCCCAGTTCCCAAGCCTGGGGGACGGGGCTCCCTGGAGAGCAAGCCCTTCCCCCTCCTTCCGGGCCAGCTGCTGCCTGAGGAGCTGGGGGTGGGGTGGGGGGAGAAGGGGGCACCTATTCTCAATCCCAGCCCCCAGTGCAACTCCCGCCCTCATCCCCTTTTCCGAGGAATCCAAGCCCCATGGTTAATGAGTCATGAAGTGTGAGAACTTCCTGAGACCTCAGCCTCCCTGATGCCAATTCCAGATGTGGGGGGTGGGAGGGGCCGGGCCTCCTGGCTGGTGAGGACCCAGCACTCTGGTCCCACCAAAGTGTCCAGGATCCAGGTTCCAGAATCCGGCCCGAAATGGAAACAGGCAACTTCTCCATGAGAAATTACTCTTCCTATTTCTTGTAGCGCTCCTGGTGCCCTATTTCACGGCACGACAAAGGGGATATTACTTTTAAAACACTATGAAATACCAGGTCCTGTCCTCTGTGCTATTTCAGAGGAATTCAATTTTCTCTGAATGGTGAGACGCTCCAGCATATCTTTTGGGGGCTGATCCATGACTCCTGGGGAGGAAGAGGAAAATTCTCAGGGATTGTCTTGGCATTCTGAGAGCTTTGGTGTCTGGGCCACACACTGGTGTCCCTTCACCCTCCCCCCCCCCCCCCAGAGGTGCTGCGGTGAACTCAGCAAACATATCTCCCCGGAATCCGATACAGTGTTGCACTTTGTAGCAGCCTGCTCTGCGCCTGCGCCTGGGCATTCTTTATTACTCGCCAGGCTCATCCCCCGGGCCTAGGCGAGTGACTATTTACAAGGTTATCTGTAATCTGTCTACCTGGAGGACTCTTCTGATCCCTCACATTGCCTCCCCCCTCCCCAACATGCACACACACTCTTCTGTTTGATGTCCTGATGTCATGGAGAAGTTGCTGTGGCCTGCTAGAAAAAATGTTTCTCTCTCCCTTTCCTCCTCCCCCGCCCCCCCCCGCCCCCCCCCCCCCCCCGCCCCCGGGCTTTGTGATCAAATATTCCATTGACCAGACCAGAGCAGACACCTTTGTGGGCTGGCCCTCAGCCTGAGCTGAGATGGAGGGCTGCAGTAGACAGCACAGGCGGGGTGGGAACCAAGGACAGGACCTTCCGGCCCCGCCTCCTCTGCAGGCCCCCAGCTGGGCCTGAGCTGCCGCCCCAGGAGCTGGGAGCAGAGGGTGAGGGACTCCGAGTGAGCCCTGAGAGAGGCCTGTAGAGTCCACACAAGTCGGGATACTTCAGGTTGTGTGTGTGTGTGTGTGTAAGGGGTGTGTGTGAGGGGAGTGTGTGCATGTAAGGGGTGTGTGAGGGGTGTGTGTGTGAGGGGTGTGTGTGTAAGGGGTGTGTGTGTGTGTGTGTAAGGAGGCTTCCCTACCCCTAAGCTAGGACGCAGTACCTTGGAAATAATACCAGATTCCCCTTGCTCCTCCATTCTGTCTCCTGCCTTCCAACTCCTTTGCCTGAGGCCACTCTCCCTGGTCCCTCAGAGGAGAAGTGGGAGGGGACCCCAGAGGTCCAGCTTGGCGTTCTGACTGCCCTGCCCAGGAGCTGGCTCCCATCTCTCCGGGGCGGGAGCAGGGAGTCCAGCAAAGAAACACCAGTGGGACTGGCTTGTGAGTTCCACACCCCCACCCCCGCCCCAATCTACTTAAACTAACAGCAAACAGAACAAAATGCAGAGGCTCCTGTATGCGGGCGTCCAGGGCTGGCAGGCTGTGCCATCCTGCTTGGCCTCCTGTGGGCGCCGGGTTCAACCCTGGAGGGTCTCCGGCCTGGCCCATACCTTGCAATTCTGTGGATTTGGGGTCCAAGGTTGCTCTGCTTCAGAACCAGGAAAACCCATCACGTGGTCTCAGCTCCAGGCTCCTCCCCCCGCCCCCCCCCCCCATCCCTACACTCTCTCAAATTTCCTGTCCGCAACTGCTTGCTGGAGTTAAGAATCTTTCTTTCAAAAAAAAAAAGATAACAAAGTGATTTAAAGATAATTAATTGCATTAAACTATTGACTAACTACCTCACTCAATAGTAATTCATTTAGAGAATATTAAAATCGGAGGAACAATAATAAAATTGATGCCAGTTCCCACGGGGAGGGAGATGGCCAGCAAATTGGATACTTTTCTTAATCTGGCGTAAATAATAACATGCCTGCTCCCCTCCTCTCTGCGGCCAATTCCCCTATCATTTATTCCAGACGCCGAAGCCGGGTTCATAATTGATATCAGTTACTCAGTGAGTGCCTTTCCATTTGTTCTTGTTATCCCTGGTAATTGCCAAGTTCAGCCTCTCCGAGTGGAGATCTGGCTTTGTGGTGGGGCCCCCCTGGCTCCCCCAGCTCCCTCTGCCTGGTTCCCGACAGGCCGGCAGCGGTGGGGCTGAGCCAGGCTGGGCGTGGGGGGCTCTGGCAGCACCCCCCCCATGTTTTTCTCATTCGTGACAGTTTGTCAGTCCTGGGACAGATGCACACAGGCCCCAGCCCTGCCTTGGGACAGCGCAGACCGAGGTGGACCTGGGTGGTGGACGATGCCTGGGCACGGGCCACCCGGAGCTACTCTGCCACCGGTGAGAGGAGGCGCATTTGGTGGCAAACCCAGGGTTAAGAGCCTCGGCCACAATCCGTTTTTGTTTGAAAATTGGTGGGTGGAAGTGATGAATCCCAAACTGACATCGGAGCCTGGAGGGGATCTCAGGGGGTGGAGGGAGGGCTGGGCGGCCGGGAGGGGCGCTGGACCGAGGCGGGTGAGCTGGGTCAGCGGGGAGGGAGAGGGGCCAGATCCCAGCTGCAGGCCCACCTCCCCCGACCCGGAGGCCCCGTGGACACGGCCCCAGCCCGGAGCCCCGGCGGCGTCCATCCCGAAATGACTGTTTCGTTATTTATTCACTTATTTATTCACTTATAAAGTGTTTACTTAGCTCAGTGCAGATGTAACATCTCATTTACAGCGTGGCCTCGGGGCATAGAAACAATTGGCAACAAAAGAGAAACTCCGGAGAATTAGAGAAAAAACACACAACAACACGAGTTGGGGGCGGGTGGCGCGGGCCGGGAGGAGCAGGGAGAGGGACGAGAGAGCAAACTGGCAGACGGACGGGTGGACACCCGGGTGGAGGCCCCGAGAGAGACCCCGGCGCGGTGGGGCCTCCGGGGGCGTCGCTGGAGCCCCGCCTTGGGCGGCCTGTGAACCTTCACCTTCGGAGCGCGGGGGGCCGGCCCGGGAGCCTCGGGCGGCTTCGGAGAGGGCTCGGCCGCGGACGTGCGGGCTGGGACTTGGCGGGAACCCCAAAGCGGCGGCGGCCGCCGGGCTCGGCCCCGTCCCTCGTCCCCTCTGCGTGGAACCGTGCGGCCCCGGAGGCCGTGCCCCCTGCTTCGCCGTCCCCGGCGGAGGGCTCAGACCCCACCTCTCCTAACCCGTCCCCGGGGCTCCTTCGGGTTCCAACTTGCGGGCACCGGGGCCGCTGGGCGTCCAAGTCCGCTCCGTCCCCTGGGTCGGAGCCGCCTCCCTCCGCGTGGCAGCGGCCCGAGTCCCTGTGGCCGCGTGAATGCAGCCGGCGGCGCCGGGGAAACTGAGGCCCGCAGCGCGGTCACCTGCGCGCCCGCTGGGCCGCGAGGGTGGAGGGGTAACGGGGCGCCTTCGGGGGACCGCGGCCCCGACTTCCCCGCAGGGGGTGTCCGTCCGGTCGCCGCACAGAAGGGCGGCGGAGGGCCTCCCCGGGCGGCCGCCTGCCCCCGCGGGGCGCCGGGCGCGGGGCCGCGCAGCCGTCAGGGCGCTGACGGGCGGCAGCTGTGACTGTTTAACTGGGAGCTGGTTGCCTGGCAACCCGAGGCGGCTCATTACCGCGGCCACAGTGATTAACCAAAAAAGAAAATAAAAAATAAAGGGGGAAAGGGGGAAGGAAAACAAGGAAGAAAGAAAAAATGGGGGGAAAGGCGGGGATGTGAAAGTGAAAAGGGTTATTTAATTAGCTAATTGATCATCAACTTCTTAATTATTCACTTAATTCAAAGAGTAATGCGCCGCCGCCCTCGTCGGGCTGCGGACCCGCTGCCAGGATCTCAGAGCCGCCCGCCCGCCCGCCCGCCTCTGCCAGGCTCGCCTCCCCGCGAGCAGCCGGGCCCAGGAGGGGGGACTCGGGTCCCCGCGGAGGCAGCACCCACCGGGAAGGAGGGGAGCTTTGCCAGGCCCGGGAGTCCCTCCTCCGCGGACCTGCCGGCCTCAGCCCCAGCCTCCGGGTCCAGGTCCCGCTGTCCGGGCTGAGGGTGGGGGGCGCTGGGCGCTGACAGGGCACGTCTGTGGGGGCTGGGGGGGCTGAGCCCAGCGCGTCCAGGGACTTGGCAGGTCCTCTGGGGCCTCTCCAGAGCCTGAGCCTGAGCGGGAGGCGCTCACCTCTCCACCCGAAGGAGAGGAAAGCAAGAAGGAGAGGAGAGCGAGCGCAGGGAGATAGATGGAGGCGGCGAGGAGGAGGGACAGTGGAGGCGTGAGGCAGGCCCAGGCCCCAGCAGGTCCAGCAGGTCCAGCAGGCCGGAGGGGGCCGGGAGGCGGGCTGGTGGTGTCTCCTGTGCCTGTGGCTTCAGGGAGCTGACCCCACAGTGTGTGCCTTCACTGCAGCAGGAACGCCAGCCCTGGGTCCCTGTTGGGCAGTGGGGGCTCTGGAGGACCCGATCCGGACCCCACAGGAGGGCTGAGGCCTCCGCTGGACCCCTCTTCCACCCCCACCCCCTCCTCCCAGGAAGCCTCCACGCCGAGAGCAGAGAGCAGAGAGCGGGCTCAGACCTGGAGAGGGGAGGCCTGCGGGCAGGACCCTGAGGGTGGAGGGGACGGGCGCCAGGACCTGAGGATGGGCTCCTTCCTCCGCTTCTCTGGGCTCCCCTCCTGCTCTCCCTCCTGCGGTCTCGGATCCTCCTCTCTCCTTGTCATGCCTCCCCCTCCCCCAAGGCCTGACCCTAGGCCCTGCCCCTCCGGGCTCCTGCCGGCCTGTAAAGCGTCCAAAGCAGCTGCTTTGCTGGGGCTGGAGTTCTGTTCCGAGGGCCTCGGGGAGGAGAGAGGAGGCAGCCAAGCCTGGAGGAGGCTGGTCTTGCCCTGGGCCCTCGGGTGGCCGGGAAGCACCAGCTAGAACCCTGGCCAGCCTCCCTCTGCGTCCTCCCCGGCACCGCACCCCCACCCGCCCGCACGTCCCCCCAGGGCAGGAAGGCCACTGCTGCGGGAAGCACGACTACACCTAACTACACCTAAGCGTCAGGACCTCGAGGTTCACCGAGCAGGTGGGCGCGTCCCAGGGACGGGCTGGACCTCAGAAAGGGAGGTGTTTGCCCGGCCGGCGGGGCTCCGTGGCTGAGCGTCGACCTAGGAACCAGGAGGTCACTGTTCGATTCCCCGTCAGGGCACATGCCTGGGTTGCGGCCTCGATCCCCAGTGCAGGGCGTGCAGGAGGCTGCCGATCCATGATTCTCTCATCATTGATGTTTCTATCTCTCTTTCTCCCTTCCGCTCTGAAATCAACAACAAAAAGTATTTAAAAAAGAAGAAAGTGAAGTGTTTACTAGTGAGACGGGGTCATTGAAGAGGTGACAGGTAAAATGAGGTCGCGAGGGTGGGCCCTGCTCCAATGGGACTGGTGTTCCACAAGAAAGGTCAGGACTCGGACACGCAGGACTGACCCTGTGGGGACCCACGGTGAGACGGCTGTCTGCGCCACCAGAGAGGCCCCGGCCCGGGAGACAGCCCGCCGACCGTGGGCTCGACCTCCGGCCTCCGAGCCCAGGGCACTGCGCTTCTGGGTCTGAGTCCCACCCAGTCGGGGCTGTTCGTCCCTGCGGCGTGGCGGGCCCCAAACGTATGTCACCGGAGCACCGGGCCTGACCGAAAGGAGGTCCCTGGTGGTGGCTACTGTCCGTCTCACCTGGGCTCTGAGGTGACGTTGGGGTGGGTTCTGAACCCCCAGGCCTCAGTGTCCTCACGGGGGAAGTTGCTCCCTTGGGCCTCTCCAAGGGCGGAGGGCTCTCTGTCCCCCAGGATACTAGGCTAGGGCAGGGGAGGGGTCCCCTGTGCCCTGTCCTGAAGTCAGCGTTGTCCCCTGCCCAGCTCCCCTGGGGAGGAGGCTGGGGCTCCGGCCCTCTGTCCCCTGGGGCTTTGCGCCGGGCGGTCGGAAAGGCGGCCAATGTCTGTCCAGGCGACACCTCTGTTCAGGCAGGAAGAGAGGTTGGTGTGGCGTGGCCGAGCTTCTGTGGAAGGGTGTTCCCAGTGTTTGCTCCGATTCGTAGACATGGACCGTGGGGTTTGTCCCATTCTCCCTCCCCTGCCCCTCCTCCCTGCCCCGGGCGGACATCCTGGGCGTTAGGGCGGCGGGAGGGGTGGGTTTCTGCAGCCTCGGTGGCCGCACCCAGTTCCAGGCGGGGGTCACTTACCTCACTGCCAGGCGGGCACAGGCATTTGCAGAGAGGGCCTGGCCCAGCCTGGAGGGGTGTGGGGAGGAGGAGGTGCAGCCCCGGACGCTCCTGCTTCATCACAGCATCACATGCTGGGAGCAGGGGAGTGGTGCGCCCCCTGCCAGCCCACCTCTTTCTAGCAGCCACTCGGGCAGGTCTCTCCTTTCTGGGGTGCAGCTTCCCTGTCTGACCCTCAGGGCACAGTTCCCTGCCCCTCAGCGTGACCCTGTCACCGAGGGCACAGTTCTGCTTGGCACCAAGTCGGGGAGCGCGGGCTCAGGAAGTAAGGGGCTGCCGTTCAACGAGCAGCGTCCAGGAGGCCTCAGGCGGCCTGCACGGGCTTCGGTCCTGGCCTCAGTCCTGCGCGCTGGTTCCAGGGGGGGCGACCCTGCTGGGCAGGCAGGTGCAGGCGGGTGCAGGCGGGTGCAGGCAGGTGCAGGTGGGTATAGGCAGGTGCAGGCGGGTGCAGGCAGGTGCAGGCGGGTGCAGGCGGGTGTGGGGGCTCCATCCTGAAGGAGCCAGGTCATGCTGGCAGCACAAGGGCGACCCTCCCGGGGCCTGCGGCCCCCCCAGGTGGAGGTGACCACTGCACCCCGTCCTCTGCCTTCCCCTGGGGCCCTTTCTCCCTCTGACTGCAGAGCCCAGGAACCACGAAATCAGTTCTGAAAAAATACCCCCTCCTTCCACTGCTAACCCCCAGCTCCCGTAATGCAGTCGACGGAAGCCTGAATTGTTCTAAACATCTTTGGGGAATTATATATTTTAATCATCATTAGCCAATGAATATTTGATTACATAGTCATCATATAATCGAGAGTAAAAAGTATAATCCAAAAAGGGGCGTCTAAGAACCCTTTAGGCGGCAGGCGTTCGGTGAAGGGCTTAGGGGACCAGGGGCCGGACTCAGCGATGGGGCCTCCAGCAAGGACTTGCGCTGCCCTTCTCTGTGGAAACGCGGCCGTGAGTTCAGAAAAAAGAGAACCACGTGTGTGCCCGCCCCCTTCCGGAGCGAGAAGGTGTCTTCTCTGAAGAGCCGTTTGGAACGATGTCTAGACGGTCATCAGGCTCTGCGTTTCGCAGTGTCGCGGGCGCCTGGCGCTGGCGGTGCGGCTCAGGCTGGGTCCATCCGGTGGCTGGTGCTTTCGGATGGCATCTGCCCAGCTCCATGCCCTGAGCCCATGGTCGGCTCTGGCCCTGACCCCCCTCCCCTCCCCCTCCCCCATTAGGTTGGCAAAGCACCTTGCGGCTCTCAAGGAGCCCTGTAGTGGACGGACGGACAGACAGACGGCAGCAGCTAAGAGTAGGGAGCTGGGCCCAGCCTCCCTGCTTGTCAGCTGTGTGGCCTGAGGCAAATTGCTTGCCCACTCTGTGCCGAGGTCCCAGACTGCAGAGTGGAGCTGCTAGAGGGCGCGGTCAGCTTGCGGAGCACTGAGTGAGGTCGTGCTGAAAGCGCACCTCCCCCAGCGTGTGCTGCTGTCAGTAGCTTAAAGGGTCCACCAGAGGTTCCCATGGAAACGGCAGGAGGTCTCCGCGTCCCCAAGTCCAGCCTTCTCTGTCTAAAGCGGGGGAAACTGAGGCCCCTGAGAGGTGGGGAGAGGGGCCAGGTGTGTGCTCTCCCCCTCTGCCCTCCCTGCCCCCAGAGCTGTTGTATGCAGGACACTGGGGTAGGCAGGCGAGGCCCGGCAGTGTGCCCGCACCACGCCCGTTCTGGCTGCTGTATGCTCCGCACTGGGGTTGGGCAGGGTGCCCCGCAGTGTGCCTCGGCTGCCGTCTGTGGGAGCTGCTCAGCCCCATGGGGACCCATCTCGCCCAGGGACCCGTCCGGCCCGCGGCAGCTCACAGAGAATGGCTGACTCTCTGCCCCCTCGTTTCTCACTCTGTTTACTTCTGACAAGTAGCTCACGTGTCTCCCTGCATCACAGGGAATCTGGAAAGTGCACGCGTGGGGCAATAAACAGGAAAGTTCCCTAACATTCCAAGTCACAGGTCCGATTTGGTTTAAAATCCCCGAAGCCCTGGCTGGTGTGGTTCAGTGGATAGAGCGTCGGCCTGCGGACTGAAGGGTCCCGGATTCGATTCCGGTCAGGGCACATGCCAGGGCTGTGGGCTCGATCCCCAGTAGGGGGTGTGCAGGAGGCAGCCCATCAATGATTCTCTGTCATCATTGATGTTTCTGTCTCTCTTCCTCTCTGAAATCAATAAAAATATATATTTTTAAAAATCCCCGAGGTTTCCTGGTCACTACTTAATACGGGCCAGGCACTCAGGCCCTTCACAGGCTGCAGCTCTCCCGAGGCATCGCACACTGTCCCGCCACTCACCCACACCCGCTGCCTGGAATGCCCTTCCGCCTCTCCCTGCCTGGCCAGCTCCTGCTCCCCCTCAGGCCCCAGGCGAGTGCCCTCTCCTCCGGGAAGCCTTCCTGGGTTCCCTCAGGTGGGGCCTCTGGTTTCCTGGTCAGTCCCATGCCTGACCCCTGATCGGCATTCCACAGCGAGGTCACCCAGGGCACCCATCTCGCGGATGAGAACACTGAGGTTGGGGGAAGGGCATCGACGTGTGCAGGTCAGCCCACGGGTCCAGGGTGCCTCTTCCTGCCCGGCCACCATCCCTGGGCACCCGGCCCCCTGGAGGCCCTGGCCCTGCCCTCCACCCAAGGCCACCGGTTGCATCGTGTCTGCCCGTGGTTGGCGAGACCACGCTTGCGTCCCCTCTATTGACGTCTGCTGAAATCATTTGAGACAAAGTTACTGCACAGACATTAGAGCCACTTTTCAGAGCGAAACATCTGTCATTTAGCGCTATGACGCCACAGGGACGCGCTTTACAACTATCTTGTTGCACTTAATTTATTTTCTCCGAACACTGCGAGGCCGGGGCGCTGCTGGGTGCGCAGTGTGGGCAGGTCCAGGCCCCGCCGCACAGGGGTCACGCCGACCCTCCTGAGGGGCCCTCCCAGGGGCTCAGGTCCCTGATTGATTTATTCCTCTTCAGACCTGCCAGGGGCCGTGAGAACGCTGCCGGGCCACCTTCCCTGCCCTCCCCCCACACCCCGTGACAAAGGAGCCTGAGGTGGGGCTGGGCAGGCTGCAAACTTGGCATGGGGGACGGCCGCCCAGCTGGGGCCGCGGGGACTGGGGGCCTGTTCGTCCCACGCCTTTCGCCGCAGTCCCCCCAGAGCCCGAGTCCCCATGCTGGCCCCCTGGGCTCCGCGTGCCCTCCAGGATGCAGAGGCTGCAGGCCAGTGCCTGCCCGGGGCACGCGAGCCCCACCCTTAGAGAAGCTGACATTTCAAGCCCTTCCCAGGCCTCACGCCCAGGCCCTCGCGGCATCTCTGAAGAGAGGACAGAGGAGGAGCAGGGACTCAGAGAGGCTCAGACACTGGCCGGAGGAAACACAGCGGGCCCTGGCTGAGCAGATGCGTGTGGCCCTGCAGCTGGACCCTCGCCTGCTCTGCCTTCCCAGGAGGGCTGGCCAGGCTGCGGGAGGGCAGGCGGAGGCTGGACAAGGTTGCGATGGACAGTCCCGAGCCAGGCCGTGGGGCTGAGCGTGGCCCCCACCCTCATTCCTCGTGCCTCTGACATAGGCGATCCTGCTCAGCTGAAATTTAAGCCTCTGCCCTCCTGGCCACCTGAGAGCCACCCGCCAGCAGTGGGGACCCCTGATTCAGGGACCGGTGTGGCAGAGAGAGCAAGGAGAGAGACCAGCCTTCCCGCTCACCTGTCCTGTGGTGGGTCCTCCGTCTCCCCACGCCTCCCAGGACACCTGGGCGCCCACAGCCCCCCTGCAGCTCTGTCTGGGCCTCTTCCCTGGGAACCTTGCCCAGGCGTGCAGGACGCAGCTGCAGGCTCACACGCCTGGTGTCGGCAGCTGTGCTCAGTGTTTGCTGCATCCCATTGAGAGGGATCATCACGGGTGCTGGGTGCATCCCAGGGCATAGGACAGGAGGGGCACTTGGGTGTAGGTACAGGTGAGGGTGGGTGTAGGTACAGGTGGGCTTTGGGTGTAGGTACAGGTGGGCTTGGGTGTAGGTACAGGTGGGCTTGGGTGTAGGTACAGGTGAGGGTGGGTGTAGGTACAGGTGGGCTTGGGTGTAGGTACAGGTGAGGGTGGGTGTAGGTACAGGTGGGCTTGGGTGTAGGTACAGGTGAGGGTGGGTGTAGGTACAGGTGGGCTTGGGTGTAGGTACAGGTGAGGGTGGGTGTAGGTACAGGTGGGCTTGGGTGTAGGTACAGGTGAGGGTGGGTGTAGGTGCAGGTGGGCTTGGGTGTAGGTACAGGTGAGGGTGGGTGTAGGTACAGGTGGGCTTGGGTGTAGGTACAGGTGAGGGTGGGTGTAGGTGCAGGTGGGCTTGGGTGTAGGTACAGGTGAGGGTGGGTGTAGGTACAGGTGGGCTTGGGTGTAGGTACAGGTGAGGGTGGGTGTAGGTACAGGTGGGCTTGGGTGTAGGTACCAGGTGGATTCTTCCACTCCAATGACCCGACTTCCTGGGAGGGGAACTCCTTCCCGTCCATCCCTTCCTCCCAGAAGGACCCTCTCCCGGGTGGGCCCTGAGGTTCAGCTCTCCGCAGTCAGGCAGTGATGGATCCCACACGCAGGGGCCGCGCGGGCAAGTTGTTCTCTCCCGGCCACTTACGCTTGATTCGCAGGATGGTCTCAGCCTGGCGGGGCGGCTGGGGCCAGGCGCCTCCCGAGCAGCGCCCCCACCCAACGGCATGAATAATTTAGTCTCTAATTAAAAGTGAGGTCAAGCCATGAAAAATGACTGGACGTCCAGCGGCGCCGTGAGGCATTACATTACCGGCAGATCTGAGGCAGGCAGCCGGGGGCTCTGGGTGACACCCCACACCTTCCGGGCCTGCGAGAGGGTCCCCAAGTGGGGAGGAGTGGCCGGCAGACCCAAGAGCCAGCCCCGGTCAGCCCTGATGTCACCTCCACCATCACCCCAGGGGCTCCCTGCCCCGGCCCCCTCCACCTGGGCTCCCCAAGCGCACAGCTCCATCCGCAGGCCTGCCGGCTGGCTTTCTCACTGCATTCAGGCTCTGCTCAGCAGTCACCTTGCAGGTCGGAGCCGGCTGGAGTGCCACCGCCCGCCCACACCTCGTTCACTCCGACTAGACGGTCAGGCAGGGCCTGGGCCCGGGCCCCGGGTCCCCAGCACCAAGGACAGCACCTGGTCAGTGAGGCTGCTGGGCCCGGGGGTCCCCCTGGGGAAGCTGCCCTGGGCCCCGAGGGGTGAGGGGCAGGGCTGGCCTGCAGGGGCTCTGCCCACTTCCTCTCCCTCTGTCCTGGTCAGCCCAGACCCGAGCTCGGCCTGCGGTCCCTCCCCTGAAAGTCGCCTCTGTCCCCGTGCTGTCCGCTCTGCTCCGGACGCGGGAGGGACGCCGGAGAGGCTGCAGCGTGGGGTCATGGCCAGGGCGGCCTCAGGAGAGCCGGCCCGGAGGCGCCCGGGTTCCCGAGGAGTCAAGGCAACGGGGGCTCCACAGCCCTGCCCCCCCCCAGGCTGCGCTGCCTGGGGTCCCCACGGGGATGGGGAGAGCCCGTTCTAGAGCAGGGCTGTGGGAGGCGAGGGTCACAACCTGCCCGGGACTCCCCGCCAGCCCCTCCACCCGCCTCGCATCCTGGTTTGTATTTTCCCAGCGGAGCCTGCGAGGGGGGGGGGGGGGTGCTGGGGGCACCGTGGCCCTTGAGTAGCAGATTAAAGATGGATATTTTGTTTGTTACAATCAAGACCTCTGATTTCCGTTTTATAAATTTTTAAAATATTAATTATATTTTGGAAAGTGCGCCGAGGTGAAGGCACGAGCCGCCACTCGGCTCAGATGGCAGCTCGGCTGCTTGGCCCAGATTAGCGGCCGAGGAGGAGGTTGGGGCATTTTAATCCACCTCGTTAACTTATTAAATTTCCTTTATTTACATACGCTCCCACTTTCATTAGCATTGTAACAGGTGCTCATTAACAATTTATCATTCTGGAGGCGGGTAAGACAACAGCAAGGCATTGCTACAAAGTTTACTCTTAATTACAAGGAAGCCCGCTTTGAGGACAAAACTAGGCAACCTCCCTCCAGTTTCTCCCCTTCCCCTTCCTGCCCCCTTCCCCTCCCTCCCCTCCTCCCTGCCCCCTTCCCCTCCCTCCCCTCCTCTCTGACCCCTTCCCCCTCCCTCCCCTCCCACTGCCCCCTGACTCCTCCCCTGCCCCCTTCTCTCTCCCTTCCTTTCCCCTTCCCTCCCCTCTTCCCCCTCCCCTGCCCCCTGATTCCTCTCCTGCCCCTTCCCCCTCCCCTGTTCCCTCACTGCTCCTGCCCCTCTTCCCTCCCATCCCTCCACCTCCCCGTCCCCCTCCCTGGGTTCAGGCCTAAAGGCTTCCAGAATCCCAGGTGTCTGCTTGCTCTGGTCACCCCTGGCTCTCAGAGAGCAGCCTGCAGCCTGCGAAGGGGGTCCCTGTGGGGGGCGGGGGGCAGTGTTCCACTGTGCAGCCCCAGCACGGCCATGGGTGAACTTGAGGGGGGGGCAGTGAAGGATTAGAAAAGACAGACAAGAGAATAAAGCTGGGGCTAGGTGGGTCGCTGCCCTCTGATTAGAGAGCGCCACGGCCTGCACGCCAGTCTTTATTTTACAGCCAGATTCCACGAGGCAAAGTAAGGGCGTGGTCAAGACGTTTACAATGTTCTCTCAGGTTTCGAATCTACTCAATTGCATGCACTTGATCAAGCTTTGTTTACTTGCTGCACCTCCCACAGCCTATATCACTCAGCCACATGGGACCACAGGTTCTGACCATAAGGTCAAGCTTACAACCATAGGCTTGAACCTGTCCAAACGCTGTAGCTGCTCTCCACACTCCACCCCTGGGCTGGGGCCTCCTGAACGCTGAGGGCTGCAGAGCCAGCAGACCAGGGCCTGTTGTCCTACCTGGGAGCCTCGGGCAATGCCTTAACCTCTAGAAGCAGCCTTGACCTCTTCTCTAAGGACCAGTGGGCACTCAGGTAGGGCTGTTTGCCGGATTGCTGGGACGGTGTTTACATGCCTGCCTGGTCCAGGGCGGGGTAGGAGGGGGAAGCTGGACCCCACAGGAAAGCCATGGGCTCCAGCTGGGGTTCGGGTGCAGGGGCCTCACCAGAGGGAGAGGTGGTGCCTGCAGGTGTGACTGGACGGTCCCCTCGCCCTTCCCATGCCCCTCCGGGAGGAGCTCCGAGTTCTGCCAGGCTGTGGACCCTCTGATGCCGCCTTCTCCAGGGAGGCCAGCCCCCCACTCGGGCAGGAGCCCACAGCCTCTGCGGCCCCGGCCTTGACACTTCACACCTGCCCTTTCCTGCCCCCTCTGCCCCCTCCGGGTCCCTAGGGCCTGGCATGAGGGAACCCCCTCCTCCTGGCCACCTCCTCCCTACAGAGGGGGCCGGTGAGGTGAGCTGTCTGCACATTCACGGGGCGGTGCCCCGACCTTACTGGAGGGCTGGCCCGGCACATCCTGGGCCCCAGCCTCCTCACTCACCTGCAGCTCCGGCCAGGGGTGCTCGGCAGCCCCATCTCCTCACGGCTCTGCTGCCCCCACTGGCCTGGGCAGGGCCTCCTTCGCCTGAGACCATCGCCCTCACCATCGCCCTCCCCCCTCGGCTCCTTGATAGCACGCGTCCAGGGTGCTGTTTGCAGGTGGGGCTCTTACTCTTCATCCCAGCGCCGACGATTTCCCGCCTCGTGAGGAGCCGGTCGCCGGTCGGGGTCACTGTGTCTGTGGACAGTCAGGTGGTCAGAGCCCCTTAAGGCTCAGAAGTGACTCCTTTTATCATTTGAGACGTTGCATGGGCTGAACATCAAAGTGATGGTGGGGATGGTGGCCGAGCTCCCTGCTCCTCCCTCTACCTCAGCAGCTCCCACGGGCCACCCTCTCCACCCCCCGACCTCACTGACCCTGGGCTTCCCTGCAGGCCCCTGGGGGCCTTGTCTGTGTGTGCACGTGCATGTGTGTCTGTGCACATGTGTGTGTTTCTGTGTGCATGTGAGTGTGTGCCCCTCTGTTCGCGCATGCGTGTGTCTTTCTGGGTGCATGTGCATGTGCACGTGCGTCTGTGCACATGTGTGTGTTTCTGTGTGCATGTGCATGCCTGTGCATGTGTGCCCCTGTGTTTGTGTGTGTGTGCATGTGTGTCTCTCTGTGTGTATGTGCATGTGTACCCATGTGTGTGCAGTTGTGTCTCTCTGTGTGCATGTGCCTATGTGGGTGTGTGCATGTGTCTCTCTGTGTGTGTGTGTCTGTGTGTGCATGTGTGTCTCTGCATGTGTATATGTGCATGTGTATCCATGTGTGTGTATGTGTCTCTCTGTGTGCACGTGCCTGTGTCTCTCTGTGTGCATGTGTCTGTGTGTGCATGTGTATTTGTGCATGTGTATCCATGTGTCTCTGTGTGTTCTGTGCCTGTGTGTGCATGTGAGATGTTTTAGTCCAGAGGACAGTGAGCACAGAGGGAGGGCTCTCAGCTCAGACCTGCACTGGGTCCTGCCCCATCTCTAGGCTGCAAGGCCTGTGTGGGGCCTCAGTTTTCACACCTGTAAAATGGATCTCTGGCTCAGAGCAGGGGTCAGGCAAGGGTCATGGACTGGGACGGACTGGCTGGGGATGTCAGCAGAGGAGAGAGCCCCTCATTCTCCACCCCCAGCTGTGTGCGTGCACTGTTCCAGGGGCTGGGGTGCGGCAGGCGTAGAGCAGGCCACGCCCTGGTCCTGGTGTGTTCATTCACGGCCAGCGCTTCCCTGGTGGCGGGGGAGCATCAGGAGGGGCACTGGAGAGAGTGCGAAGGGCTCGGCCGTCTGCAGAGGCCCCTGGCCTCCTCCTCCTGCCTGAGACCACGCAGCCTGTAAGTCAGGGCTGGGGCTGGACTCGCCACAGGGACGCTCCGGATCCCAGCGCTGGCATGAGGGAGCGGGCCCTGGCCACCTCCTCCCAGGTGGGAGGGGCTTGGGGTCGGGGCCGCCTCCCGGGCAGAGGTGGGTCTCAGAGGCCCAGGCGTCCGAGGAGCAGCCGGGAGTCTGACCTGAGTTCAACCTACAGGCTCGGTCTGCAGCCTCTGGTCCCGACTGAGAAGCTGCCGGGCACGTTGTTGGACAGAAGGTGCCCACCCGGGCATTTGCTGACCTCGCCGGCCTCACTGGGATGCTGCTGGTCTCCGCCACCCGCTCCGGTCCCGGTACAGGGTGGGGTGGGGCCAGGACCCGCATGCCCTGTGCCCTGCACCCCAGCCCTGGCCGGGACCGGGCCACCTCTCGGGCCGCATGGTGCATCGGCCACTAACCTGGGTGACTTCAGGCCGTCAGCTGCAGCGAGGTGAATGGGCACAATGACCCGTCCCATCGGGGGCACGTGGCAGGCATCTGCGGGCCGACCTCAGGGGCAGCCCAGCGCCGCCCCGACCCCCACGCCGGCTTCCCTCTGGATGCCGCGTCCGCAGACAGCTGGTGAGGCATCAGGTGGCATCAGTGTTTCTACTTGGAGCAGAGAAAGGAACAAAACACACGTTTCGGCAGCATATTGCTGCTCTGAGGGGCCTGGGGACCCGGAGAGAGATCGGAGTTCTGCGGTGAATTCAGAGCCAACGTTGAGCCTGGGACGGGGCTGTGGCCACTGGGCTGCCCCCCTCCCCCTCCCTCTCCCCTCCCCTCCCCCTCCCCCCCTCCCCCAGCCACACCTGCCAGCAGGTTTGGGTCCCGTTTGCAGGTGATGTTGGCACGTCCAGGGCTACGTCTGACCTCGGTTCCCCCCGCTGCCGGCTCCGGGCTCTCTGTGGGATGTGACCGGGGAGCCAGAGCCCTTGGGGGCAGTGGGAGCCAGGAGCCCCCCGCAGAGGTGGCCACCCCGCAGGCGGCCCCCCTTCAGCGAGCTCTCGAGTGGGGCTGAGCATGCCTGGATCTGAGTGCGGTCCGGACACCCTGAGTGTGGGCATTGGGGGGCATGGCCTGGGCCGGGACCCCTGGGGTCCTGTGGGCTGGTTGCTGCTCGAGGTCGGGGTGTCCCTTGCCGTGGGGCACCCGGTTCCGTCCCCTTCTGCCTGGTCACCGTCCGAGGATCCCCGGGAGCCGCAGCGGGAGGTGTGGTAGGGAGGAAGCTTCCAGTGGGGTGAAGGCCGAGGTGGAAATCCAGCTGCAGCCTGGGGTCCGCAGGGGCCGGGAAGCCTGGCGGCCCGTCTCCGAGCAGACAGCCCGGCCACAGGATCCCCGAAAACACCTGCCGGGATGGGAGGGGACACGGTGCCGGGAGAGGGGCTGTGTCCGCTTCCCCCTGGCCTCCTGTCTGTTCGGTCTCCGTGGCCTCAGGATGCCCCCGGCTCGGGTTGGGGTGCCTGGCCTCTCTCGAGCTCCGCCGCCCGCCCAGCTGCCACGGGACTCGGGCGGCGGGCCTGCCTGATGGCGTGGATGGGAGACGGTTTTCAAGGTGAAATTTCTAGCTCAGTTGAGTCACTTTTGTTCGCGGCAGCGCACAAAATGTCATCCCGCCGGCCGGCGCGCCGTGCTGCTCTCCAGTCGCATTTAAATTTACTCCCTTTCCCTCCCTGACACCTGTTTAAATCAATATCTTCCTCTCCAGGTCGGGGGAGAGTGTGCCCGGCTCTCCACGCCGCGCTTCTCAAATCCACTAAAATCAACACAATAATTGAAATATTTTCAAGCTGATTACACTGCAGCCCGAGGCTAGCCTGGTTGCTAAGGGTGAGCTCCGCGGTTGCTAGGGGGAGTAAATCATCTTGCATTATTTGATTTTTGTTATAGATATGAAACCGCTACTCCTGCGATTAAATGTCTCTCAGCCTAACACCTATGGGACCTGGGGAGAGAGAATAGGAAGGCGCCAACCTTGACCCTGTCAAATAAATATCTCTAACTTTTCCTGTCCTCCGCGTCCCCGCCAGCCTGTCTGTGGGCTTTCCTCCCCGAACCCGCCTTTAAATAACAAAGCTGTGGGGACGGGGCGATGCGGAGGGGACCGTCTGCGCTATTAGGGGCGCCGGGTGCGTAGTCCTCCCGCCCCTTCGAGCCCCGGGCAGGTGGACACCGTGCCCACCCCCACCCCTGGCACCGGCGGGCGCCTGATCCCACGGGGCTCCCGGCGGATGGAGGGGCTGCAAGGCCCTGTCCGCTTTCGCCTCCTCTGCCTGTGGATTCTGCTCAGGCCCTGGCTTGGCTGCCTGGCGAGGGGCCGGGCGTCCGGCTGGTCCTGAGGACTTGGAGTCCAGGACGGTGGGAACAGCGGGACAGAGCGGGGAGGCCCACCAGGCAGCACCCCTCGGCCCTGCCGCCACCTGAGCTGGTCTTGGGGCTCAACTCTGAAAACTCCCTGGAAGTCCTCACCCCTCCTGGTCTCCAGGCTCCCTCCACCCCCTGCCCTCCGCCCGTCCCAGGCCCCCTCCCCTTCCCAGCCCGCCCAAGCCCACACCCTTGGAAAGAGGAGGTGCCCCCGGGGCCGAGGCTGACCCCGCCAGCTGTTCCCACCAATGCCCCTGACTCACTAAACGAACAGCATACAGACCTACCAATGGAGTCACTTTGGGTGCCTCTAGGTGCTGGGCGGCTGGGCAGCCTCCCCCTGCCCCGGAGAGCCGGGGCCAGTGCCCGGACGGTGCCGGCCCAGCCCCGCCAGCCCCGGGCCTGCCCTTGGGGGACCAGCTTTGGCTCCCAAAGCACCGAACCATCCTCCTGGGCTGGCCCTGGGTGGGAGCCGCCCCAGCCCCCAGCTCCACGGGGCAGCGCCCCTCAGCTCCCACCGGCCTCCTGGCCTGACACCCAGGCCATGGCCTGCTCGCGGGCAGCCAGCCTCCAGGCCGGTGCGGCCCTTGTTCCTGGAAGTCACCCCTTCCCCTCCGGCCACCGTCAGGGGCCCCTCCCCGTCTCCCAGCTCACCGCCGGGAGCCCTGCTCTTCCGTGTGCTCAGCCCCCGGGAGGCGCGTGTGTGCGTGTGTGTGTGTGTGTGTGTGTGGGGGGGCTGTCGCGGTGTCCCAGGTCCGGCACCGAGGCGGGTGAAGGCAGGCCTCCCGGCCACCCGCTGGGCACCAGAATGGAGCCCTCTCTCTAGGTCCAGGGTGCCCGGGACCACGGCCCACACCCAGAGCGCTTACTGCTCGCCACGCCCTGTTCCGCCACCGGGCACCCTCCCCCGGCCCCGGCCCCGCTGCTGGGCCTGCCGCCCGCGCCCTCCCTGAGGTCCTGAGGTGAGGGGGCTGAGGGCCAAAGGCAGGAGGCTGGGCTCGGGCAGAGGGGCCCCTGACCCCGTCCTCCGAGGCAGCGCCCCGACGGCCACGCACTCCTTAGGCCTGGCCCTGCCGAGGTTTGGGGTGAGCATCAATGTCTGACCAAGAGCCCGCTCCCTGGGAAGGCGGCCCTTGTGTGGCCCAGGAATGACGCTGCACATGTCCACGTGGCCCTGGCAGAGAAACGTCTCCCCACCCCTGCCCTACAGAAGGCCAGGCGGCCCAGCCAGGCCAGCGCTGCGATGCGGGAAGGACGCGCCCGTGGGGCTGAGGGGACAAGGAGAGGCCCGGTCACAGGCCCGCAGCTCACGCTCCCGGCTGCCCTGGGAGAACTGGGTCCTTGTGCTGCCCCCAGTTTACAGATGAGGAAGCGGAGGTTCAGAGAGGCTCACCACCTCCTAAGGGGCCCTCAGCGAAGAGCAGCGGCCCAGGTTGGAGGAGGTGCGCAGAGTGGGCGGGCTTTGCAGCACAGGTGGGATCCCTGGCCCCCAGCCCAGGACAGGGTCCGCACGCCTCAGGGTTTGGGCAAGAGGCCTGGGTGGGAGGGGCTGAGGGGACCCCACAGGAAGATGTGGGGTCCTACGTGCAGGCCCCCCCCCCCCGGGCCGCAGCCCCTCGCTCTCCTGAGCTTTAGGCCGTGCCAGCACATGCCCTCCCCGCCTTGCTCAGAGCCCTGGTGACCCTCGAGGCCGAGCCCCGCCCACTCTGCTGCCGTGGTTGGGGAAGCGGCCTGCACAGCTGGCACTTGAACCAGGCTCTCCCCTCTGCACCCCCAGATGCCTGGCCCCCTGGTTTCCTGGCATCTGGGTCAGGAGTGACCGGCCTCTGCTGCCCTCCCCCTTCGGGCACTGCCAGGGCCTCCCATGGCCTCAGCCTCCCCTTGTAAAGGGGCCCACGGAGTGACAGGAACGTGTGAGCGGGAGGGGCCGGGAGGCAGGTGCCGGCACGCCATGGTACCCATTACCTGGGGGTCCTGCAGGTCCTGGGCATGGGGGTCCTGGCTTCTTTGGCCCGCGAGGCCTCTGCCCAAGGCCACACCCAGCTCCTGCTGTGTTCTCTGCTGGGGGGCCTCCCCAGCCCCCGAACTCCTACTCATCCCTCAGGGCCTGCTCCCTTACAGCCCTCCAGAAAGCCTTTCCTGCTGTCCTGGCTCCCACAGCCCTGGGTGGGGCGGGGGGGGGGGGGGTGCTTCTACACAGCAGGCCCAGCCCAGAGCCAGGCAGGGACTGGTGGCTTGGCGAGTCCTCTCGGCTCAGCCGGCTCAGGCCTGGCCCAGACCTCCTCTCATCACCTGGTCTAGCCCCGCGGCCAGGATGGCCCGGGCGGGCGGGCTGGGGACCCTCTGCTGCCACTGAGGCTCGGCGGCCAGGAGTGCTGGGGGCACCGCTGAGCTCTAGAAGGCGCTCCGGTCTCTGCAGACACCACCACACCGGTCCAGGGGCCTCTCCTGGCCTGTCGATGGGCGTGGAGTGGAAGGAACCCAGGGCCTGGGGACTGGGCTGGAGGGAGGGTCCCAGCCGGTGAGAGGCTCTGCAGCTGAGGTCCCGAAGGGCCTCGGCTCCTGGGTCCAGCCGGGCTCGGGCGGTCGGGGCGGGTGGGGGCTGGGGGTCGCCTGCTCACGTGGGCCGGCTGCCTGTCTGGGGGCCTCGGTCCAGCAGCTGCGGGAGGGCTTCAGGGAGACCTGGCCCTCTGCCCTTTGGCCCAGATGCCCGGCCTATCCCTCCCCGCCTCCTCCTCAAGCACACACACTCGTCCGGAACTCTCCTGGCGACCCAGTCCTGGCCTCAGACAATCCACTCCCCGGGAGGAGGTCCACGTCCGGCCCCCCAGGGAGCCTGGGAAGTCCCCAGAGCCCCACCCCGTTTACCAGGCGGCCCCTTCTCGCCCCCCGGCCGCCCGGACCTTCCTTGGCCATTGAGCGAAGCCATCTGCCGCCGGGGCCCGCGTGGCCGGCAGGAGCCGCGGGACAAGCCCGCGATGTCAGCCGGTTATCAGCAGAAGCAACATCTGCCTCCCTGCCCGACAATGGCGGGCCATTTAGTCCGCCCCCTCCTCCCTTTAGCTGCAGACAACAGCTCCCTGTATTATATTTTCTCACTCAATTAGCACTATCATCCCGCTGAAATGGAGGCCAATTTACCTATAATGACATCATTGTTAGGGAAGTGGCGCTGTCACCAGGTTGTGGAGACAGGTCCGTCTCTCTCCACTAACCCTGACAGGGCCGGCCGGCCGGCGGGAGGCACGGGGAGCCCGGGCGGCCTATCGGCGGCCACCCCGTCACCTCCGGCCGCCGACATTGTTTCCGACAGTTCTCAGGAGCAGTGTGGCGGAAAATTGAGTCCAGATTCATTAGGTTTTTCAGTGTGCCGCTCAAGTCAGTTAAATTGATACATTTCCTAACGAAATTGAAGTGCTTTGTGCTGCCAGCGGAAAGCCGGGTGACCGGCCTCGGCCCGCTGAGCAGCAGAACGCGCTGACGGATCCATTAGGCCGCTCCCAGCGCCGGCCCGCTCCCTCCATTCCGGGCCCGCGCTGTAAATCTCCGCCAATTTCGGGCCTAATCATCATTATAAACCCTTCCTCTGCCCGCGCCCTCGCCTGCCGGCCGCACCTCACTCTCGCAAAACAGTCCACGGCGCACTAATCGGCTGGCCTGCAGGGTCAGCATCCTGGCGGCTGGTCCTGGCCTGGGGGGCCGGGGACTCTGAGGTAGAGGGAGTGGTGGGTGGGGGGGGGGCAGTGCTCAGTGCTGGAGGAGGGAGGGCCTGCAAGGTGTCAGCGGGGATCCAGCGTGGAATGTGTGCCCATTCCACAGATGGGAACACTGAGTGTGTACAGAAAGTCCACAGGTATCACAAGAACGGGGTGGTTAGTTTTCAGGTGAGAGCACACCCATGGACCCCCATGGAGGACCGGCCGGCCTCCCTCACCCAGAGCCCCCTCTGCGCCTCTCAGTGGGGGGTGCCGCTCGGCTTGTATCGGGTACGTGTCCTGTTTCTGAATGTGGTGGAAGTGGAACAGTACAGTGTGCTCTATTTTTTTTTTTTTTTTCGGAATTCACATCTTTGTGTACATCTGGAGTGGATCCTTTTTCATGGCTGCGTAGTAGTCCACGGTGCCTGCCGCCCCTCCCTGCCACCCAGCTGGGGCTGCTGGGAGTGAGTCTGCTGTGGTGCCGTCACACTCGTCTCCTGAGTCTGCTTCTGCCCCCACCCCCTCCCCATTGTTCACTGTGAGTTTGGGAAATGTGGAGGCCAGTCTGGCTCCCTCCCGCCCCGTGGGAAGGCAGCCTGGCAGGAGCAAGGTCGCCTGTGGGGAGGGTGTCCCCTGAGGCCAGGAGACTGGCTAGTTATGGGGCGAGCAAACCGAAGATGATGGTGGCCCCGGTTTCTCATTTTAAAAGACGCACAATGCCAAGCGGCCTGGGGGCAGGCGTGAGCTCCTCCTTGCTGAGCTGGACGGAACTGGCTTTGCTGCCCGTGGACACGCACGCAAGCGTGTGTGTGTGTGTGTGTGTGTGTGTGTGTGTGTACATCCCCATCAGGAGGCCTGGCGACC
The DNA here is from genome assembly GCF_951640355.1 of Cnephaeus nilssonii. Lineage (NCBI taxonomy): Eukaryota > Metazoa > Chordata > Mammalia > Chiroptera > Vespertilionidae > Cnephaeus > Cnephaeus nilssonii. The sequence goes on along the minus strand of NC_137076.1, from coordinate 108,755,693 downwards.
CAGCATCTCCATGGCCACAGCACATGCCTAGATCTTGGTTCCTCACCACCGTTCTCTGCAGGAGGGTGAAGGGCCGAGCCCGGGCGGGGGCAGGGAAAGGGCCGGGTCTGGCTCATCTGCAGGAAGCGGGCAGAGCCCGGATCGGAGGCAGCGAGTCCCGAGGCCAGGGGAGCAGCTCAAAGGCTGCCCTGCTCACACAGACGACCAAGCACCCAACAAACAGCGGCTCGACCCCGGGAGGAAGTGGCCCCGTGCACGTGGGCTCCCACGCGTGTGGTCTCCGCCGCGAGGCCGGACAACATTCCAGGAGAGGGCGGACCACGCTTTCCTCATGGTGGGCGTCGGCTGTGGACGGAGCTGCAGTGAACATTCGTGTACAGGTTCTGGTTTGAGCTCCTGCTTCCAATGATTGGACTAAAGTTTAAAATAAAACACACAATCAGGAAACCAGAGGCCAGGTTCTGCCTCCAGCTGTGGGGCATCTTCACGTGCATGAGGTTTGGCTCCGCGCTCCGCCCTCCCCCTTCCGAACATCCCAATGGAAGCCACATCCCCCGCCTCCCGGGGCTGCCTGGGCTCCGGGGTCTGGAGATGCGGGGGAGGGGGGGGCCTGGGACCCGGGGCTGGGAACCCTGGGGGTGGCCAAGGCTTTGACGCGGTGGCTTCGTCGGAGATAGTGTGTCCTGGCCAGGCTGATGAGGCCCAGCCCAGGGAGAGACCTCTGGCCCCAGGTCCTGGCTGCCCGTGGGAGAGTTCCCTGTGGGCCTGAGAGGTGGTTGGCCCCGGTGAGAAGAGGGGACAGCTGGCAGGAAAGTGGGGAGGCAGGGTGCGTAGGGGTGGCTAGGAGGTGGGCCTCCAGAGCTTTGGGCCTCATTCGGCCCTGGCCATAGCTGCGTGGGGTCAGGGGGCCTGGTCAGTTCTGCTCCAGGGCCCTGGACAGATGCCGGGCCTGACGTGGGGCTGGAGGGGTGGGATGGGCGGGTGGGTGTGGCACAGGCTGCGTAGGTGTGATGTGATTTTCTGGGGGGGGGGGGGGCGGGCGGGACCCAGAGGGGCTGTTGGCTGGCCCAGTAGCCCTGTCCCCCCACTCTCGGTGGGTGGCGTTGTCCATCTGCAGGGCCAGAGGGAGGTGTGGGGTGGAGGGAGCCTCTCACCTGGGCTCCGGCTCGACAGAGAGGGAGTGCCAAGCTCTCAGCGCATGGATGGGCCGCACTGAGCCAGCCGCCACGGAGCCTGCGCCGTGGAGGAGGAGCCCCGCCCCCTCAGCTCCCAGAGAGGGGTCCCGAGGTGGCCTCCGGAGGGAGCCGTGGGGGTGTGGGGTGGCAGGAGCCCAGCCGTGTCCAGCCCACCCGCTCGGGGTCCTCCTGCCTGGAGGGAATGGGGCACCCTTGTGTCCTCTGTGCAGCATTGCTGGCCAGGCCAGGCTGGGGGGTGGGGGCTCACACAGCCCTTCCAGCGGGGGCACCGGCCAGTCCTGGCCAAAGTCATAACATGACCCCCTCCCCCGGCCCCCTCCCCCGGCCCCCAGCTGGCTGCCTCCTCCCCCAGTTCCTCCACTGACCTCAACTCACACCTGGGTGGGGCAGAGTCTGGCTTGTCAGTCATTCAACAAATACTACAGGTTGGCCCTGGGCCAGGCTCAGGCTGGGTCTGGTGACTCGATGGCCCCTCACCGGGCAGGCGGGGGGGGGGGGGCGGGGAGGGCCGAGGCTGAGCCCTGGACGGTGTCAGAGAGGGGCGTCAGACCAGCTCAGAGGCTGCTGGGAGCTGCAGGGAGCTGACCCCGGCCCCCAGCCCAGGGGAGGGGACGGTGTGGGCCTGCGGGGGCCCCGGGAGGCTGGCAGGAGGCTGCTGGGAGAGGAGGGGCCACACTGCGGAGGCTTACCTCCCCTGTTAGGGGCTTGGAACAGGGGCTGGCCTTGGGAGCCTCGGTTTTCTTATCTGTAAAATGGGCAAACGGGCTAAGCAGTGGGGCCTCCACGAGCTGTGACTGAGCCTTGCCTGCCCTCTCTGTGCTGGTCTCAGCCCCTGCCTGATGAGGGTGCTGAGCGAGGCATGGGCTGGGGCTGTGGGGCTGGCTTGCTCCTTGCTGAGGGCAGCAGGCTCTCCCAGCCCCTCCGGGAGCTGGACGCCACACCCAGCGAGGCCGGGGCGGGGGCTCCTGTGAGTTTGCAGCAAGCAGAGCGGGAAATGGGGCCGGTGGCCTGGGCGGCGCTCAGTGTCCCATCCTCTGGGGGCAGGCGGGTGGCAGGGGGGGGCTGGGGGTGTCTGCGGCTGCTGCTCACTGGCTTCTCTCCGGCTCCTCCAGGCCTGGGCGGGGCCCGCAGGCGGCCGGGAGCAGGAGGTTTGGGTGCCAGGCCCGCTGAGCCCCAGCGCCTCTGGCCTTGGGGTCCCCCACCTCCGAGAGCCTCGGTCCCTTCCTCTGCCTGATGGGCGTCGGGTGCGCCAAGGAGGGGCACAGGGCACCGGCCGGTCTGCACGCTTGGGAGAGCTGTGCAGGCCGAGTTCACGGGGGAGTCCTGGGGTGGATCCTCCCCTCCCGGCGGCCCATGCGGTGGCGGCCTGCCCAGCGGCCTCGGGGATGCCACGGGCTGGACCAGCACTCAGGCTGCTTCCCATCTGGTGTGACTGGCCTCTCCCCGGACGCTCTGCCTCCTGTGGCCCCGCCCCTGCGCGAGGAGCAGCCATCACCAGGCCTGGCACCCAGGCGCAGAGCCCCCTCCACAGGTACTGGCCACCCAGGGCAGCTGCACACGGCCCTGCTTGGACCCCTGGCCCGGCCTGCCCCCGGGGCCCCAGAGGGCCCGGTGAGGGGGTCTGTGTGCACAGCACCTCCTGCCCCAGTGGGCAGGGTCCCGGAACCTCTCCTCCCGAGCGGCAGCGCGTGGCGGGTGGTGGGCAGAGGCTCTCGGGCGCCTGCAGGCTCCACGGGGGCGTCTCGCAGGCCAGGGCCTGATTCTGGGCGTCCTGGGGTCCATGGCCGCTAGAGGGTGGCTGCACTCAGCTCGTGCTCACGGCCCACACCTGAGAGAGGCCTCTGTGGGTGTGGCGTCCGGCTCCCGGAGGGGCTGGGAGAGCCTGCTGCCCTCAGCAAGGAGCAAGCCAGCCCCACAGCCCCAGCCCACGCCTCGCTCGGCACCCTCATCAGGCAGGGGCTGAGACCAGCACAGAGAGGGCAGGCAAGGCTCAGTCACAGCTCGTGGAGGCCCCACTGCTTAGCCCGTTTGCCCATTTTACAGATAAGAAAACCGAGGCTCCCAAGGCCAGACCCTGTTCCAAGCCCCTAACAGGGGAGGTAAGCCTCTGCAGTGTGGCCCCTCCTCTCCCAGCAGCCTCCTGCCAGCCTCCCGGGGCCCTGGAGCCCCCGCCCTCCGCCCACCAGGCTCGTGCCAAAGAGCCTCATTGCCTGGAAATCAGAGAAGCCAGACAGCTTGTCCACTGGTTGCCCTGGAGATGCCAGGGGAAGCCTGCCTCCTTGTCCTGGTGCCAGGGCCTCGCCGGCCCCCACCCCCGCCTGCAGCCAGACGCGGCTCCCGTCATTAAACAGGGAATCGTGAGCGGCTCCAGGGACTCCATCCTGGACCAGGAGGGGAAGACACGGATGCAAGGGCACAGCCCAGACCCAGGGTCCTCACTGCCTGCACGGAGGGCACACAGGGCCCTCCCCGAACCTCTGTGGCTCCCTGGCACAGGCGGCAAGGCGGGCTCCATGTCCAGTGTGCGGGGCAGAGCCCTCGGGCTCCCGTCCAGACCGAGGCTGGGCAGCTAGGTCTGTAGCAGAAGCCGAGCGCCCAGGGAAGTCCCCGGGGCTGGATTAGCAATGCCCGCGCCCCGAAGACTAAGTCCACGCGCTGGCCGGGAGCTGGTGAGGGCCAGGCACGGTCCCATTAGCTCCCGGCTCCGTTAATTAGCCCTAATCCTGCCCGATTCTCCCTAACACCGGGCAGGCCTGCGCCGAACCGTCGGGCCGTCCTGGGCCCCCCCCCCCCTCTCGGGCTCCCCCAACCCCCCAATGCAGGGGCAGCTTTCCCATCAAAATGTGCAGCGCAAGCAGCCAGGCCCGTTTCTCTTTTCTATTTTGAATTCTGTTAACTGACAATTTAACCTAAAATCCTCTGTATTTCCAGCTTGTATAGCTGTAAATAGAGACTGACAGTTTATTTTCACGTCCCGGCTGGAGGGGCGGCGGGAGGGGAACCCATTTGAAATAAATACTTGCGGGTCCCTGACAGACTCCAGACGGGCCGCCGCCGTGCGGGCAATCTCGGGGACCTGTCACACTCCGTGATCGGTCTTTTTACAAACACAAACGCTGCTGATTTCTTATCAAATGTAAAACCGGCCGGCTCCTTCTTAAATGGTTACCACGAGCATGAAATTGACATTGTGAATCACATGTGACACTGGCTTGTCTGGGCTGTAATTGATCGGTGCTTAGGAGCGCGCCCCGCCCGCCAGCCCGCGCCTTCTGTGTCGGCGGGGGAGAGGACGAAAATGCTCGATTCCTGTGCCCGTGGTTCCCTCCCGTCCTCCTCCCAGGTGTCAATTCCAATTTCCACGGCTTCGTCACCGCGCACATCAAACGGCGTTAATTGGCGGCTGCAGCAACGGGTCCTCCAAAAGCGGGGGCGGGGCGGGGCTGCGGGCCGAGCGGCGGTAATGAGATTTCGGAAGCCGCCGTGCCACCCTGAGGTTGGCAGGAAGAGGGGAGCCTGGCACGCGTGGGGCTGCCTTCCGCTGCTCACACCGAGCGCCTGAAAGCGAGTCTGGCGGGCGTGGTGTCACGCCGCAGCCGCAAACACACAGTGAGGTGCCAGGCACAGCGGCTTCACTGCCATCGCCACGGGGACGGTGGGCCGCACTCGCAGGCCCCGCCCCCCACCTGGCAGTTTGCACAGCGGGAGGCACCGGTGCCCAGCCCCGGGCGGAGATTGCTTTTACAGGAATCCTGTGCTTTATTTACAGACGGGGAAACTGAGGCGGGGACGGGCTGGCCCAGGTCTGGGACTTGGCCTCCAAACCCACCTGGGCCCGACTGCTGAGTGACCCACCTCTCCCCCCTCAGCCCGCGCTGGGCCCAGCCTCCCCTCCCCCGCCAGGGGCGGCCCACCCTTTGTCTGGTGGGGCCGCCTCCCTCAGGCTTCCTTGAAGCCTGAATCCGTTTTCCAGGCCACCCCCACCCCCACCCCCAGGTGATTTCTCGGGGCCTCCTGGGGAGGGAGGGAGGCAGGGAACACGGAGCCCAGGCCCGCAGGGCCCTCGCCCTCAGAGCTCGCTGGCACCGCCCAGCCCAGGCCCAGCCTCCAACCTGACTGAACACCCCCCCCCCCGCGTTGGCCCCAGGGAGCCTGTGATCCCCCCAAGGGCACCCACACTCACCTCCTGCGTGCCCACTTAGGTCCAGCCGCCCTGCGCGAGCGTATTTGTGTCTGTTTTTCCATTTGGATGCTGTGACTGATGAAACAATGATGCTGAGTTGCACACCCATGGCCGTGCCTTGCAGCAGGAGCCGCCTCCTCCCTGGTCCACAGCCAGAGCCACCTCCCAGCGTCTCCCACGGTGAAGCACCGCCCGGCCCCAGAGGGGGGCCCTGGGACAGACCGCCGAGCAAGCGGCCCCGGTCGGGTCCCACAGCCCAGGCTCCGCGGCCGGAGCATCTCCGGAAATCCGCGGAGGGAGCCAGGACTGCGTCTCAGGTCCGAACGGGAGGGCCGTGCCTCCCGAATGCCGGCCTGTTTCTCCCGTGGTGTGGCCGTGCTACGTGCAAGGGCGTGTGTTCCCCTCTTTGCCTTGGCCCCTGGGAGGCTCAGAGTCAAACCCCAGCTGGTTTTTAACCCACAGCACCCAGGCCTGCCCCGAGGGCCCGCCTTGCCTCTGCTTCCCTCCTCGTTGGCCCAGCGAGTGTCTTTTCCTCACTAAGCACCTCATACCCTTTGGGCAGCCGTGCCCAGGTCAGTGAAGCCAGCGCATCAGGGGGTCTGTGCGGGGTCCCCGGCCCTCCTGCCCACCCCTCGGGCTCTCTGCGGGACCGGCGGGGGCTGGCGCCAGGGGGGTGCTTTGGCAGGAGGGACCCTGGGTGTTGCTGGTGATGGGAAGGGGGCTCTCAGGACGGGGTGACCACCCTGGGGTTGGACGCAGGGCCGCGCCCAGAGAAGCCGCGGCAGGAGCCGGGGGGCTAAGTCCACAGCAGCAGACACGTGTCGCTTCTTCTGCCCCTGCTGACGGAGAAGGGCTTCCCCGGGCCCGGTGTGCCGCGGGGCCCTGAGGCCCTGTGAGCGGCCTGCTCGGGGGGCGCTGCTGACGGGGGCTCGGGCTGCCTCTGTTTGCATCGGGGGCGGTGGTCAGGCCTCAGGACTCGGGGCTCCCCGGCCACTGCCCCTCCTCCGCACTCGGAGAATGACCTGCTCGCCAGCAGTGTCCAGTGGCTGGGGAGGCACCCCACCAGGGGTGCAGGGCCTGGGTGGCCAGACCCGGGGCAGGGCAGCCAGGACCTGGATGGGCAGCTGAGACCACCGGTGAGCCTGGGGGTGGGGGTGGCAGAGATGGGGACAGTCTGTGTCCCAGGAGACAGTAGGCCCAGAGCAGGGGGTCAGCACGGGGCCCCCAAGGGCAGGCAGGCCCCAGAGGGATGGGCTGGTGGGCAGGGTGAGCCGGTGCGATCCTGGGCAGGAAGCCGACCTCCCAGGCCCTCGGCTGAGTCCTGCCTGCCTCCTCCGCTCTGGAGCGTCCGGAGCTTCCGGGCGCCAGTCCCTGCCCGGGAGCGTCTCCAGGGGCGTTGCCAGTGCCTCCTGTCGGGGCGGCCTGGGCGGGGGGGGGGGGGGGGCGGCATGTGCTCACCTCACCTGGGCTCCAGGGCACCGAAGGCCACGGAAATCACGTGCAGGTGGAGAGCGCGATGCCCCGCGCTGCGGGCTGACGAGCACGTGCCCCAGCCTTTCCGTCTGCCCAGCGTGGGCCTGGAGGGGCAGCCCCGGACAGGGCCATTGCGGCGACCCCCCACTCGCTGCACCGCCCAGCCGGCTCCTCCCCCTCAGGGTCCTGGCCTCTGCCAACCTCCCAGCACAGCTGCTGCCCATGGGAGGGGGAGGGGTGCAGGCCTCCGCAGGGGGCGCCTCCTGGCCGAGGGTGCCGAGCGCTCCTGGGAGAGGCAGAGGCCCGGAGGGGCAGAACCCGCCCGCAGCCTCAGCGCGAGGGCCCTCTGGGAGCTCCTGGGCACGCGAGGGCACGGTGGGCCGAGGGGCAGTGGGGCCGGGCGGGGCGGGGCCGCTGCCCCTGGACGAGCCTCCTGCGCTCTCCTCTCCTCCCTGCTCAGCAGCTGGCGGGCGGGAGAGAGGAACCACGCCTGCAGCCTGGCCCTCCTCCACGACGGTGGGAACTGAGGCGCAGGGAGCCAGGCTCAGGCTCTGAACCCCGCTTCCTGGCACCCTCCCTGCTCCTCAGGCGCCCTTCTCCCCGCAGATGCCAGCTGCCTGCCCCGCGGCCTGGGGCGCCCGGGTCCCCTAGCGGGCAGTGGGCTGCCTCACACCCAGACCTGGGGGCCCGGCCAGACCTCCCGCGCTCCCGCAGAGCCGTCCGGGATGGGCACGGCGCTGGCATCTCCGAGGGGAGAGGGAGGGGAGGCCCGAACTTGAAGGTCTATGAGCTGTGAAATTAAACCGGAATTCGCAGATAAGGAGTCACGTAGCCGCGTAAGCGGAGATGTTTACCAGGGCTTGAAGTTAAACACAGACTTTTTCATAAACACACACACAGTCAAGTTCTGTGGGACGTTAAATGTAATTTACAGCGGAGAGAGCATTCCGTCGCCACGAACCTGCCCACACGCCGCCGCCATCCCGCGCCGGGAAGCCGGGTTCAGGCCGCGCGGGTGGGCACCACGGGCTGCCAGGGCCTCGGGCTGGAGCCTCGAGCTGGTGGTGCTCCCTGTGGGCGCGGCATCCTTCCCTTCCCAGAGTGGACGGCGGTGCCGGCGGGCCCAGCGGGAGACGCAGATTCGGCCAATCAGGGGAGAAGCGCCTCCAAGCAGAAAAGCAGGTGGCGAGGAGCAGTTCCCCGCCCACCTGGCCTTGGTCCGAGGGCCCCCCCCACCCCCTCCCACCCCCGTGGCCAGGTCCGTGCAGGCCTGCAGAGCCCCCCACCCGAGACACCAGCCCCAGGCCAGGGTATTGGGCCCAGGTGCCCGGTGTCCTCCCAGTCCACCCCCACGGGAAGATAGCCTCAGGCAGTCACTCACACTTTAGCAAGAATGAGCTCCTGCCCCTCCCAGGACAGCTGCCTCCCTGGCTGTGGAATGTGGAGTGGAGTCTGAGTGGACCCTGCATGGCTTCTGGTTGGAGCCTGAGTTCCTGCCTCTGGGGAGGGCCCTGGTGTCAGTCTGAGTGCTTGGCCTGCAGAAGTGATCCAGGGCAGCTGCAGGTGAGGGGTGAGGGGTGTGGGGTGTGGGGTGTGGGGTGTGCCTGTGCTGTGGGTGTGGGGTGTGGAGTGAGGGGTGAGGGGTGAAGGGTGTGGGGTAAGGGGTGAGGGGTCGGGGTGTGGGGTGTGCCTGTGCTGTGGGTGTGGGGTGTGGAGTGAGGGGTGTGGGGTAAGGGGTGAGGGGTCTGGGGTGTGGGGTGTGCCTGTGCTGTGGGTGAGGGGTGTGGAGTGAGGGGTGAGGGGTGAAGGGTGTGGGGTAAGGGGTGAGGGGTCGGGGTGTGGGGTGTGCCTGTGCTGTGGGTGAGGGGTAAGGGGTGTGCCTGCACTGTGGGTGAGGGGTGTGGAGTGAGGGGTGAGGGGTGAAGGGTGTGGGGTAAGGGGTGAGGGGTCGGGGTGTGGGGTGTGCCTGTGCTGTGGGTGAGGGGTGAGGGGTGTGCCTGCACTGTGGGTGAGGGGTGTGGAGTGAGGGGTGTGGGGTATGGAGTGAGGGGTGTGAGGTGAGGTGTGAGGGGTGTGGGGTGAGGGGTGAGGGGTGAGGGGTGTGGGGTTGGGGTATGTGGGGTGTGGGGTGAGGGGTGTGGGGTGAGGGGTGAGGGGTGAGGGGTGAGGGGTGTGGGGTTGGGGTATGTGGGGTGTGGGGTGAGGGGTGTGGGGTGAGGGGTGAGGGGTGTGCCTGTGCTGTGGGTGTGGGTGTGGGTGTGGGGTGTGGGGTGTGTGTGTGTGAACACAGGTACACCTGTGAGTTGCTGGGGGTGGCAGGGGTCAGATGTGCCCTGGGCAGCGTGGACCCTGCCTTCTGAGCTGAGGCCGCCCCACACGGCAGGCAGCCCGGGAGTGTGTGGGTTGGAGAGGGAGCACCTTTCCCTGGCACCCGCATGGGGGGGGTGCTGCCCCAATGGAGTGACCTTACCCCCACCACAGGGCACCCCAGCCAAGCCAGGAGCCTGGGCATGAGGGTTTCAGGCCCACGGGGTGGGGACCTCTGGTCAGTTCGTGTGACATGGAGGCCCCGCCTCCCCCCAGGCCAGCCTTGGCCGAGGTCTTGGGCACACAGCTGAGGCCGCCCCCCTGGGTGTGCGGGTGGGTGGGGATGGGAGGAAGAGTCCCAGTCAGCAGCCTGCCCCCACCTCCCACACGGCCGTCTCCCCGACGGGGCCCGCTGGGTGCCTGCGGGGGGTTGGCGCCCACCGGGTGCCAGGCTGCCTGTCGTGCTCTGTCCTTGGTGCCTCGGCGCATGCTCCTCCCCCTGGCAGAGGGGCGCTGAGGCCCTGGCTGCCCACCTCTGACCGGCCCCTCCGCGCCATGCCCGCCTCTAACGGCGAGCAGGTAGGCATCGCTCCGCCCACTTGCCCACTTGTATTGAGTGACCCCTGCGTGCCAGGCCCTGAGCAGGGAGCTGGGACCACAGGACCAGATGTGGGCCTACCCTTGGGGGGCCCCCTCCTTGGGGTGGGACAGAAGAGCCGGTCACGGCCGTGTGGCCAATGGATTTCTGTCCTCATCAGCCAAGCCCTGGGAGGGGCTGGGCCCAAGATGGGCCACCTGGGTCCCGGGCTTGGGGGCGGGGGGGTCTCTGGGACAGCCTGTCAGGGTCCGGCCGGGGGCGGCTGCCCCTCACAGCGCCTGCCTCCCTGTCCGGCCAGGGCCCTGCTCTTGGCCTGCCCACGGCTGCCTGGTCACTTAAATCCCAGGCCCGCGCCCCTCCCGGAACCCAGCGCCCTGATTTATGTGCTGCTGCGATGGGGTATTTTCTCTAAAAACAGGACGGATGTGAGAAAAGCAGCACCGCCCGGGAACCACGCTTAACGGTGGGTCGCTGGCTCGTCAGCACTGAATAATCGGCTCCCACCATCCGCTGGGAAACAAAACAAACACACAGGCAGGCTCGGACAGAGCTCTGCCCACAGCACCCAGGCGCCCGGCCCCGTGGGCAGGGGCTCGGCCGCCTCCCAGGCCCCGTGGCCGGCACCCACCCTGGGAAAGGTCACCGGGAGGTGGCGCTTCGGGGGCACAGGCCCCCAGCCCCTCCCTGGGAGGAAACCCTTTGTGTGGAACCTAAACCGCACTCGCCCGCCCGGTAATTTAAGCTGCTTCCTCCGCTCGGCCTCGGAGACGATGGAGCACAGCTGCTCCCCTCTCTGCTCCTAATAAATCCCGTCCGACCGCCCTGCCAGGGACAGCGCCGGCCACGCGGCCCCGAGGAGCGGGCCGGGCCTGCAGCGGCCTGGGCTCGGGCGTCGGCAGGGGAGACCCCAGTGGGGACCTCGGCCCCGTGGCCGCCCCCGGCCGCAGCCTTTGTTTGGGGGCGCACGGCGCTGACGGGAGGGCCGGGGTGCGGCCTCAAGGCCTTTGTGCAGCCAAGTTCCAGGCGCATTGTGCGCCGGGCTGAACTTCAGCTCACAATTTGGGATTAGAGCAAATCCGAGTGTTTTTCTGCATGCCTGCCCGCTCCCGGGCGCCCGGGGCCTGCTGGGTAACTGCCTATTATCCGCGGTTCCACTCCAGTGCCCTCCCCAATAAAACTTTTCATATCCTTATAAACGAACCCGATTGCCGTGTTATAAACATTTACACTGTGCTAACAGATCATCTCCGCACATCAGAATTGGCTAAATTCCCTTTTCCAGATGAATATATTGGAGGAGATTAGAGATATGATAGCTTTTCAGATTGCTGAACCCAGAGAAATTAGTTTAGTGAGCATTTACAGAGGCTAAATTGGAACCATTAAATAGTGGATTAAATTGATGGCACTTTCATTGTCTGTCCTTCGGTACCGCTGTAAAATCAATTAGCCGTCACCGGCCCATTCTCCGCCAGCGAGACCGGCGTCCTCCGGGAAGCTGGTGCAAAACCTCCCGGCGGTGGCGCGGCCAGGGGTGTGGAAACGCACCGAGGAAGTGGCTGGGCTGAAACAGCGTCAGGGATCCGGCTGCCGGGAGGGGCCGCCCACCACCTCGGCTCCGCGGGCACCTTCCGCCTCCCGGGCTGCTGGGGGCTCTGAGCAGCAGTCCCCGGCGGCTCCAGGGCCAGGCGAGGGTGCCCGGCCGGCGGCGGCGGCGGGACCCTGTTCTCTGCCACCGGGTGGCCCTGTACAGTCTAGTCAAAGGCGGCGAATGTCTGCGGGGAAGCAGTGGGCGTGGAGGACGCTGGCAGGGAGTGTCCAGAGGGGGTTTGGGGCCGTATATGAGCCTGTGATTCTTGCCGTCTCCGCCCTGTGCCGGGAGCCGTCAGTCGCAGGGTGAGGGCTTGGGTGGGGAGCCCACGAGGCAGGTGCGGTCTCACCCCATTTCACAGAGGAGGAAACTGAGGCTCAGTCGGTCAAGCAGCTGGGCCCACAGCGGGGCCCAGGCGTGCCCTGCAGCCTCGAGCAGCCGTCCTGGGCTGAGACCCTCGCTGTTGACAAACCATCCAGGCGCTGGGGCCAGAAGGAGCCAACCCCAAGCAGACGCCGGAGGACGGGTGGGCAGAGGGCACATGGGGCCTGGAGGGGGTGGGCCACACAGCACAGTGCCCCGTGGGTCGTGTAGGGCCAGGCCCCTGTCCGTCGGGGCCGGGCTGGGACTGATCGTGGGGTCCCACCCAGCACCCCCAGTGGGCTTCGCCCTGCTGAGCACTCTGCTGGGAGCCCCTTTCCCACTTTCCCGAGCTCGGCTGCTCGGACCCTTCCCTCCCTCAGGGCAGGCGCCCGCCCCTGGCTCCCAGGGGCTGTTGGGCTTCCTCGCATCATGGCAGGTGTGACACTGGGCAAGAGAGGCCGTCTTCAAGGAGCCTTCCTCCACGTTCGCTCTGGCTCTGGCGAGGGGGTGGGTCCAGCTGGCGGACGGCCTGGCCACAGGCAGGCCAATGAGGACATGACAGGGGCCCTGAGCCCTGGCCTCCTTCAGCTGAGCCCAGGGCGGGGGGAGGCGTAGGAGCTGCCCGGCTGCAGAGGGCCGTGTGGGAGGTGGGCACCGTGTCCTCCGGCGAGAGCCTTCCCGCAGACATCCCCACGGCTCTGTTCTGTAGACAGGCCACGGAGAGGCTGGGGCCTGGGCCAGGTCGCCACGAGGCCGAGGGGCGGGGCTTCCGCCGGTCTCAGCGGCCTCTGCCCACACTTGTGGGCCGGGTGCTGGCATGGAGCCCTGCCTCCGGGGGGGGGGGGGGGCGGGGGCGGGTGGATGCCCCTTCTGTGCTGCTGTCAGAGACCCGTCTTGTAGACACGAACCCACAGACGGCCAAGCACCCCTGGGGGGCCTCCCCAGGCCTGTGGAGGTGGGCGGAGGCCCCAGGGACCCAGACAGGAAGTGGAACAGTGGGCCTGTGGGCAGGCAGGTGGGGACCCCGAGATGCCCCCACCCCAGCCCCTTACTGTCTCCTTCAGAGGGTGGAGGATGCGCCCCGGGAAGGGGACGAGCTGGGGCTGAGCAGCCGTCCTGGGAAGGGTGCAGGCCGTGCTGGAGAGGAGGAAGCAGGCAGAGCTCAGCCTGGAGCCGCCTGGGAGGCGGGGTGCCCAGTGGCCCCCCTGCACAGCCCCTGCAGGGCCCAGCGCCCTCCCTGTCCTCACCTTGCTGACCCCTGACCTCTGGCTGCTCTGAGAACCGGCAGCCCCCAGGCTGGTCGTGAGGCCCCTGTTCCCGCAGATTAGCACCCCCCAAAACACACAGCGGGTGTCATCTGAGCCCAGCAGGTGGGCGGAGGCCTCAGGACAGAGAAGCCCAGACGGCTGAGGAGGGGCTGGGGGGACACTGCACGGGTCAGGTGACCCGTTGGCATGGAGATGGGGCTCTGGAGCCTGGTGGGAATCGGGTCGGGCCGTGTGGGGTGGACACTCCCCAGGCAGCCCCTGGAGCTTGCAGGCTCCTGCTTCCCAGAGGCCCAGAAAGGACTCCTCACCCACGTTACAGGCGAGAGGCTGAGGCCCAGGGAGGGGGTGCCCAGGTCGCAGACAATGGGGGGCCCTCGGGGATCCGACCCCAGTGGCTGCAGGTGCTTGTTTGAACGCCCACCACCAGGCCACACCTCATCCTCCAGGTGGTCACACAGGAAGCTGGTCTTAGCCGAGCCAAGGCTGGCCCTGCCCAGCCTGCCCCGTGGGCCCCTGCAGGTCCCCACCCCATCCCGTGGCCAGGCCGCAGCCCTGGGCTGAGGGGACAGGGCTTCTGGCCAGCTGGGGGGGGGCGTGCAGTGTGGTCAGGTGCTGGGGGAGTGTGTGTGCTGTGGGGTCAGGTGCAGGGGGAGGGGACGGAGGAGGGTGACAAAAATTCTCATGAACACACAGAGTGACCGGGCGCCCAGGCTGCCTGCCTGCTGGCCACTGACCACTGATATTCGGAGCATGGGCCCGGCTACAGGTGAGACCCTGCCTGGGCGGCCGGGCCCTTGTGCTCCTGCCTGCACGGTGGGCTGTGCCCCTGGGCACCCCGCGCCTCCAGGTGGGAATGCTGGGGCCTCCACTCACTCCCCTGGGGACACCCCCACGGAAGGTGGGACGGCCGGGCAGCGGGAAGGCGGACCCACAGGATCCAAGCCAGCTGTCTGGGCTCTGCCACCAGCTCACACCCACTCCCCGCCCAGGGCGGCCGGGAGCAGTGGCCGGGCCCAGCGCCGCCGCAAAGATGAGAATTCAAGGTGTGTTGTGGTTGTCACGCTTGTCACCGAAGCAGTTTCACGCTGGCCGGCCCCCGAGAGGTCGGTGGCCTGTGGGGCGGGGCCCGGGACCTGGCCCTTTCATCACCTGGGCCTCGGCCCCGGCAGGACAGCGCTCATCGGGCGTGATAAATGGCTCCCGCTTCGTTCGGAGCCGGGAGGCGTGAGACCGAGACCGAGAAAGCAGGGGAGGCTCAGAGACACGGTGGGAGAGAGCTGCCACCTCAAAGGGCCAGGCCTCCGGGTCGTAAGCTGGTAACGGGGTGGGAGGCCCAGGCTGTGGCCCCCAGGGGGCCATGTCCTCGGGTGGAGCAGGGACGGGTGAGGAAACCACTGGGGTGGGGTCCAGAGGTCCTTCGGCACAGCTCCTGCTCCCCAGCAAGATGATACTACGACTCCTTCCGGAAAACTGGCCAGTGGCCGGACCCCAGGCCAAGGCCAGAGCAGCCTGCCTGCAGAGAACACGGGGCCTCGAACCCACTCCCGCTGCGCTGTGCTGTGCGTCCCGAAGGCGGAGCGAGCGTGGAGCCCGCCCACCACCGCTGAGGGGATGGAGTGCGAGGACCGAGGACGAGGACAGGGAGGGCTCCCCCCGTTGCCGGATGTCCTGTCGGCTCCTGCGGCGCCATCACCCACTGGTCCTCGGGGTGCAGCAGCTTGGCTCTGTGAACTCAGTGGGCAGGAATATGAAGGACAGGAATCCAGGGTCTCCACGTGCCCCACCAGACACTTTTTAAAAGATACATACTTTTATTGATTTCAGAGAGGAAGGAAGGAGAGAGATACAAACATCAATGATGAGAGGGAATCATTGATTGGCTGCCTCCTGGGGATGGAGCCCACAACCCATCCATGTGCCCTGACCGGGAATCGAACCGTGACCTCCTGTTCATAGGTCATTGCACAACCACGTAGCCACGCCAGCTGGACCTCCCAAGTACTTTTTAATATTTTTTTACTCCTTGGAGATAAAGTACACGTAACATTTACCATCTTAATCGTTTTAATTGTGCAGTTTGGTGGCGTTAAGGACGTTCACACTGTACCATCCTCACCATCACCCCCAGAACCTTCCATCTTCCCAAACTGAGGCTCTGCCTCGGGAAACACTCGCTCCCCCGCCCGCCCTCCACTTCCTGTCTGTGAGGGGGCTCCTCCGGGCCCTCACTCGATTGGAGTCCGTGTGTCCTCCTGCGTCTGCGTCTGGATGATCCCCCCGAGCAGTGTCCACCTGGCAGGGGGGTCAGGTGTCCTTCCTTTCTAAGGCCGAATATACTTATTAATTAAAAAGAAAAATGGTGACCTCAAACGGGAGACACCCAACAGGCATCAGCAAATGGTCAAGGTCATATCACCTGTGATGGGACAGATGTCCACGCTCCCCTGGCGTTGGGCCCTGGGAAGACACAGCATCGCTTCTGTGACGTTCCTGCCAAATGGACCGCGTTACCCGGAAGCCCACAGAGCCAAGGGGAGGGTGATGGCGAAAGAGCGGGAAGGCAGTGTCAGTGCCGTCCCAGGATGCAGGCAGCTAAGTGTGTGTGACAGCTAAATGCAGTGTGAGGTCCAACCTCCCTGCCTCCCTTCCATCCACCCACCCAACCACCCACTTATCCATACATCCACCCACCCATCCATCCATCTACCCACCCGTCTACTCATCCATCCATCCATCCATCCATCCACCCACCCATCCATTCATCCATCCATCCATCCACCATCCATCCATTCACCCATCCATCCACCCACCCATCCATCCATCTACTCACCCATCTACTCATTCATCCATCCATCCATCCATCCATCCACCCACCCATCCATTCACCCATCCACCCATCCATCCCTCCATCCACCCATCCACCCACCCATCCATTCACCCATCCATTCATCCATCCACCCATCCATTCATTCATCCATCCACCCATCCACCCACCCATCCATTCATCCATCCATCCATCCATCCACCCATCCACCCACCCACCCATCCACCCATCCATTCACTCATCCATCCACCTATCCACCCATCCACCCATCTACCCACCCATCCATCCATTCATTCACCCATCCATTCATTCACCCATCCATCCACCCATCCATCCATCCACCCATGCATCCATCCACCCATGCATCCATCCATCCATCCATTCACCCATCCATCCATCCATCCACTCATCCACCCATTCATTCATCCATCCATCCACCCATCCACCCATCCATCCATCCACCCATCCACCCATCCATCCATCCACCCATCCATCCATCCACCCACCCATCCATTCATTCACCCATCCATCCACCCATTCATCCATCCATCCACCCACCCATCCATCCATTCATTCATCCATCCATCCATCCATCCATCCATCCATCCATCCACCCACCCACCCATCCATTTACCCATCCATCCATTCACCCACCCATCCATCCGTTCACCCATCCATCCATCCACCCACCCATCCATCCATCCATTCATTCATCCATCCATCCATCCATCCATCCACCCACCCACCCATCCATTCACCCATCCATCCATCATCCACCCATCCGTTCATCCATCCATCCATTCACCCACCCATCCATTCACCCATCCATCCATCCACCCCTATCGGTCAGCACACAGAAACCACCGATGCAGCTCTACAGCTCCACCATGAACCCCAAACCCTGGACTGTTTTGGTCTCTGTTTGATCCAAGCACATAGAATTCAAGTGAGCTGGGCGGTGTCTGATGAGGCCCTGTGGGAGGGTTGGACCCTGACATCAAGGGGGAGGAGGTACACCCTACTTAGCAGATAAGCCCTTGAGACTAGGAGTCCCCAGTTCATGGAGGCGATGCGAGACGCGGCCCCCATTGCCAGGGGAGCGGGAAGCCATGCAGCCCCAGAAAGTACTTTGGCAGCATGAGCAAAGCACAGTGAGCATGCTCGGCACCTCTGACCCAGGATGCTCTTCTAAGGAAATGATCCAAAATATGGGGGGAGGATTAGTCCGAAGGCACTCACAGCAATATTGTTTTTAATGACCAAAAAAATTGGGAGTGGCTGGAATGTCTAACAACCAGGGTGTAGTTTAGTAAATCACGGTGCACACACTCGAGGGGATACTAGTGATCATTAGGCCTGGCCCGAGTGCTCAGTGGTTAGAACGTCGGCCTGTGTACCACAGGGTCGCGGTTCGATCCCCAGGCCCCGTCAGGGCATGTGCGGGAGGAAACCAATTGATGTGTCTCTCTCATATCAGTGTTTTTCTCTCTCCCTCTCTCTCTTTCTCTAAAAAAAAATCAATGGGAAAAATATCCTCCGGTGAGGATTGACAAAAACATGTAAAAGTAATCATTAGGGGAGGGCGGTAATACGCAGCCATACCCACGCTGACGTGGAGGGAGGCGCGTGTGGAGTTAGGGTGCATTACGGGTGTGAGGCTGTGAGAAGCCAGGAGCGGCACGGGGGCGGGAGGCCGAGAGGCCGAGAGGGCCTGTTTTCTTCCGTTTTCTGACTTTTCATAAAGTAATGTTATCACTTTAGAAATTTAAAACACTTAATAAACAGGGTTTGTTGCCAGATGGTGGGATTATGGATAAGTTTTGTTTCCTCTGAGCTTTTCTGGATTTTCCACATGTTCAGGCCTGTGATGGGGCAGGAGGCGGGCAGGCCGAGGAGGAACGGGCTGACGGGATACCACCTCCTGTGGGGCATAGCCTCAGAAGGGCCGTCCCGGTGGAGGAGCAGATGTGCCCACAGGACCCTGAGGGTGGAGTCCCCCCCAGGAACGACGGGCTACCCTGTCCCTGGGAGGGTTCAAGGAGGGCTCAGAGACTTCAAGTGACTTCTCTAGAGTCCCGTGGTTGGTGGGTGAGCACAGGAGTGGCTCTCCCAGGCCTGCAGTCCACCACCTGCACCCTGTCCAGAGCCTGGTCAACCGGGTGCAGAGCCTGGGCTTCCCCATGTGGCCTAGGCCCTGTTCCAGAGCCACAGGGTCCACAAGAATGGGAGGGAGTTGTTTGTCCATCAGGAACTCGGGAGAAAGGAGGAGATGGGAGTGACAACCATGAATATGATGGTGATGATGGTGGTGGTGGTGATGGTGGTGGTGATGGTGGTGATGGTGATGGTGATGGTGGTGATGGTGATGGTGGTGATGGTGATGGTGGTGATGGTGATGGTGGTGGTAATGGTAATGGTGATGGTGGTGGTGATGGTGGTGATGGTGATGATAGTAGAGATGAAGATGATGGTGGTGATGAAGATGATGGTGGTGATGGTGATGATGATGGTGATGGTGGTGGTGATGGTGGTGGTGATGGTGATGGTGGTGGTGGTGATGATGGTGTTGATGGTGATGGTGGTGGTGATGATGGTGGTGATGGTGATGGTTGTGGTGGTGATGATGGTGTTGATGGTGATGGTGGTGGTGATGATGGTGGTGGTGGTGATGATGGTGGTGATGGTGATGATGGTGGTGCTGATGGTGGTGGTGATAGTGATGATGATGGTGGTGATGGTCATGACGATGGTGGTGATGATGGTGGTGATGGTGATGACGGTGGTGATGAAGATGATGTGGTGGTGATCATGGTGACAATAATCATAATTTAATCAGTGCTTTCTGTATGCTGGACACTGTGCTCAGTCTTTCAGATAAACTCTGTGGGCGGTAGGAACTATCCTGTCTCAGTCATTTAGCTTGTAAAGGGCAGGGCTAATATTTTAACCCAAGTCCACGAGGTTGCAGTGCTTGGGCTGGAGGTGAGGGGTCTGTACACCTGCTCGCCCACCAGCAGAGGGAGAGGAGAGCCCACTGGGCAGAGCTGACCCACAGGTGCAGCCAGGCGGCAGCAAAGGGAGCCAAGGCGCTGGCAGACAGGCTGGGGTGCAGAGGACGGCAGCTGGGCCCTCCCCCGAGTCCCTGTGCCACAGAGGGAAGCTGAGCCTGGAAGGAGGGGGTGCCAGGTGTGTTTCTGTTTTCTGTGTCTTTGATGCACTGACATCTTGGGGCCCTGCTGGCTGGGAAGAAACCACCCTCCAGGGCCAGCTAATCCCTGAGCCAGCAGCTCCCCGTGAGCAACGCACCCCCTCCCTCAGGCTCTCTCACTCCCGGGCAGTCCTTTCCTCCCCCACCACCCAGCGCCAGGGCCCGGGCAACTGGAGACCACCCTACAGCCCAGGTTCCTCAAACGTCTACCTCTAAGCCTGCTGCACCCCGAAAGCCACAGTGAAGGCTCAGGGCCACGCCCACAGCTCCTCACCTCCTGACCTACCCACCCGGTGACTCCCGCGTGGCCATGTGTGGTCTCGTGTCTGTCTTACCCACCTGAGTGAAACAAGCCCCGGTTTGCCATCTCAAGATGGCAGCGGGTAGCCTCGGGCAGGCGGCCAGGCGGGTCTGGGCTCGGGAGCAGGCCTGCGTCTGGGGCCTGTGTGGCCGTGGCGGGTGGGCCACGGGGCGGGTGGGGAGACTCGTACCTCTGAGTTCTGCTCCTCCCCTGCTGCTGGGCGCTGGGTGGGCCCTGCCCCCCTCTGGGCCTCCCCAGGGACAAGGGCGGGGGGACGATGTTCTGAAACTTGTCCTGGGAGCTGCCAGCCAGGAGACCGCCACCCGAGCCAGGCCGGCGAGGGCTCTGAGCCAAGGGCCAGGGCGGGCATGGCGCCTCCACCTGCCTCATCCCTCCATAGCGACGCCACCTCCCTGCCCAGGACCTGCTTGGCAGGGCGGCTGCCAGGCCGGGCGAGCGGGCCGAGGCGTAGCTGGAGCTGGGCTGTGGAGCGGGGCCCTCTGTCCAGGCTGGCAGGCCCAGCCGGTGCCCCCCCCCCCCCCCCCCGTGCCTGCTGGCGCAGCGTCTGGCCCCGGCCCAGCTCCTCTTCATCTGGACCCGGTGCTCTCGGTCCACTGGGCTGTCTCCCCGCTTGTGTCAACCCCGAGTGCGTGGCCACGGCCCGCCCGGCCCGCGACATTAAAGCCCCTCTCCCGTAATTGGCAATTTTGTCACATTTATTCACGACAGATCGGATTGTCAGGAGCTCGCCGGGGCTCTCCGGAGGCCGCCGTGAAATCGGTTTGAAATGGTGTGTCAGGCGTTCTCCCCCTGCTGCAGCGACCATCTGGCTGACGGACCGGCGGCGGCGGCGGCGGGGCGGGTATGCTGACCCGGGGAATCGCGGCTAAGCCGCGCCCGGGGGCCTGCTCGCTGGCGCCCGCCCCTCGTGCCACCCCCGGCCTCCCTCACAGGCTCGGGGAGCCAGGCTGCCGGCAGAGGCCTGTGGGGCGGGCTGGGGGGCGGGCCTGAGGTTGAGCCCCAGGGGCACTGAGCTGGCCTTCCCCGGCTGCCAGAGTGGGCGCCATCCCAACAGCCGGGCCCACATGGCAGACACAGCCCCGTGGAAGGCGGACCGGAGGGAGGCTCCTGCCTGCCAGTCCTCGGCCTGGGCACTGGCTTCCACTGTGCCCCCGTGGGCATGCTCGGCAGGTGTGGTCCTGAGCGGGGACAGGTGTGGTCCTGAGCACGGACAGGTGTGGTCCTGAGCGGGGACAGGTGTGATCCTGAGTGGGGACAGGTGTGATCCTGAGTGGGGACAGGTGTGATCCTGAGCACGGACAGGTGTGGTCCTGAGTGGTTCAGGTGTGGTCCTGAGCACGGACAGGTGTGATCCTGAGTGGGGACAGGTGTGATCCTGAGTGGGGACAGGTGTGGTCCTGAGCACAGACAGGTGTGGTCCTGAGTGGGGACAGGTGTGATCCTGAGCACAGACAGGTGTGATCCTGAGCAGGGACAGGTGTGGTCCTGAGCACAGACAGGTGTGGTCCTGAGCACAGACAGGTGTGATCCTGAGCGGGGACAGGTGTGGTCCTGAGCGGGGACAGGTGTGATCCTGAGCGGGGACAGGTGTGGTCCTGAGCGGGGACAGGTGTGGTCCTGAGCACGGACAGGTGTGGTCCTGAGCGGGGACAGGTGTGGTCCTGAGCGGGGACAGGTGTGGTCCTGAGCGGGGACAGGTGTGATCCTGAGTGGGGACAGGTGTGGTCCTGAGCGGGGACAGGTGTGGTCCTGAGCGGGGACAGGTGTGGTCCTGAGCGGGGACAGGTGTGGTCCTGAGCGGGGACAGGTGTGATCCTGAGCACGGACAGGTGTGATCCTGAGCGGGACAGGTGTGGTCCTGAGCGGGACAAATGTGATCCTGAGCGTGGACAGGTGTGGTCCTGAGCGGGGACAGGTGTGGTCCTGAGCACGGACAGGTGTGATCCTGAGCGGGGACAGGTGTGATCCTGAGCGGGGACAGGTGTGATCCTGAGCGGGACAGGTGTGATCCTGAGCACGGACAGGTGTGATCCTGAGCACGGACAGGTGTGATCCTGAGCACGGACAGGTGTGGTCCTGAGTGGGACAGGGGTGATCCTGAGCGGGGACAGGTGTGGTCCTGAGTGGGGACAGGTGTGGTCCTGAGTGAGCATGCGTGCACACACACCACCTGTGTGGTCGCTGTGCCCGTGTGCCAGGTGGACCAGCACACGGGATGAGGGACAGGTGCTGCTGAAACAGACCCCCCACATCTCAGTGGCTTAGCGAAGTCAGAGTTTTAATTTTTAAATTTATTTTTAAAGAGAGAGGAAGGGAGAGAGAGTGAGAAAGAGAGGAAGGGAGAGGGAGAGAGCGAGAAACATAGATGCGAGAACGGAACATCGTTCTGCTGCCTTCTGCACGCCACCTACTGGGGATTGAGCCTCAACCCCGGCCACAGGCATCGAACCAGCAACCCTTTGGCGCCCAAGCGACATCGAGCCCCCTGAGCCACGGCGGCGGGCGGGCGAGTCGGGGGAGCTCTGTGGTCACACCCCACGTCCGTCTGGGCCAGGGGCTCGGCTCCACGCTGCCTTGAAGCCCCTGCGCCTGGCCACTCGTGTGGTTGTGAGGCCCTGCTGTCACTCAGACGGAGGCGGGAGGAGAGGGGCGTCCTGTGGCCACGCCGGAGCCGTGATGGGGTGGAGCCAGGGAGCAGACCAGCGGGCTCAGCATCCACCGAGCAGGGCCGCGTGTTCTCCTAAGAAATGTGAGATGAAAGGGGACCCACTGATGAGGGGGCAGCTGTGGGTGAGGAGGCGGCCTGCGCCCTGTTGGTGGGAACGTGAGACGATGCAGCGCAGCGTGGAGGGGCCTCAGGAACGGACGTAGAATGGATGGTGACCAGCGACCCGCTGCTGGGGCTGGAGGCGGGGCTGCCCGCGCCCACGGACGGCGAACAGAGGAGCGGCGTGGTCCATCCCGACAGTGGACGTGACTCAGCTTCACAAGGAAGGAAACTGACGTGAAATACGGACCGGCCTCGAGGACACGCCACAGGGCGCACACACACCGCCTGACTCCACTCGAGGGAGGTCCCCAGACTCGTCAGGTTCGTGGAGACGGGAAGTAGAGGGGGTGGGGGTGGGGGGGGCAGGGAGGAGTGTGTTTCACGGGACAGCCCCAGGCTGGGAAGACGGAACGTTCTGGAGCTGATGGTGGCTGCCCCGCGGTGTGAGTGTGCTCGATGCCCCTGGCCTGGACACTCGGAGGTGGTTGTGGTGTAAATTCTGTGTCTATTTGATCACAGGAAACATCCAAGGGGGCGCCAGTGTTGGGGAGACTGGAGATACAAGGCAGACCGCCCCGCACCGGTCCCCATGTGGCTGGTTCCAGGAGGTGGGCATCGGGGCTCGGGCTCCCCAGGGCCGGTGAGAGGGAGTGGGGCCTGCACCAGGGAGACCGACCTTCGGGCCGGCTGGAGGCCGGGCAGGCCGGGCGGGGGCCGGGGCCGGGGCCGGGCCGGCAGAGCAGGGCAGCCTGCGGAGACACCGGCTGTTTGTAACGCTGGCGGCCACATCAGGAGACCCTGTTGGGCAGCGGTGGCGAGAAA
Organism: Cnephaeus nilssonii; assembly: GCF_951640355.1. Classification (NCBI taxonomy): domain Eukaryota; kingdom Metazoa; phylum Chordata; class Mammalia; order Chiroptera; family Vespertilionidae; genus Cnephaeus; species Cnephaeus nilssonii. The sequence goes on along the minus strand of NC_137076.1, from coordinate 108,732,768 downwards.
TCGATTGGTTTTGGAGCAAAGACCAAAAGCCAGGGAGGTTGTGGGAAAGACAGGGCGGTCCGCTCGGCGGCCAGCCCCCCGCATCTGCCCTCGGAGGCCCTGGGGTCGGGCCGGAGCCTCGTCCTGCCGCTGAGGTCGCCTCCGATCTCCAGGGAAACCCGGGTGCGCAGGGCCTGTCAGAGGCCTGGGCTATGGTCTCGGGACCCTGGGGGAGGTGGGGCGCTTCCCCTGGGAGGCGGGGACCTCCTCAGCCCCCACCTCCTGCCCCGGTCGGAGCCGGAGCCAGGTGCCCCGTGGGCGCCCTGAGGCGTCTCTACCCCCTCTTGAGGGGCTGAGGGCTGTTGCCAGCTGCACCTGGGCTGTAGCCTCAGCGTCTCTGCTCAGTGATGGGATGATACGCTGTAAACCTGGGGGGCAGGCGGGGGGCACCCTGGGGAGACCACGCCCCAGCCCTGCCGGGGTGACCTGGACTGTGCTTGGAAGCCGCCCAGACGGACAGGGCCCAGCACCCCGCCCACGGCCTGTCCGGCTGTGCCTGAGCTGTGGGGACCCCCCAGCAAGAGCCCTTCCTGCCCGAGGAGGTGGGGCAGGCTCCCCCCTCCCAGAGCGTCACGCTAGGGGAGTGTTTGCACGTTTGAGGCTTCGAGCCGGGTTTGCTATTTTTCTAAGGATTAGGAGCAGCGAAGCCCTTCATACCGCGCTGCCCCAGCTGGGCCGGCCGGCCTCGCCCAGCGCCCACCACGGGCCTCGGGGCTGCGCAGGGCCCTGGCACGGGTGGGGTCCTGGGGGCCGGGGGACGCCTCCCCCGGGGCCAAGCCTCAGGGAGCCTCCGCTCTCCCCTCAGCCCGTGGGGGGCCATCGATCCTCAAGGCGGGGAGCCATCCACGCGTCCCCACGACCGGCCGCACCACCTGCTCACTCCCTCCGAGCGCCGCTAACAAGGCGATCGATGGGCCGCTGGTCCTAATAGGCAGGCCGGGCACATGCGTGTCTGTCCGGGAGCCCAGCGCGGTGTCTGCCCAGCAGACTGCAGGCCCAGCGCCCTGGTCTGGAGGAAGCACCCAGGGGGCGTGAGAGGGGTGTCAGCACACAGTAGGGCCCACCAGTGAGCACCGAGGGCAGCACCGGCCCCCCACCCTGGGAATTGTCCCCAGGAGCCCAGAGGCAGCCTGGAGCCAGCCGGCAGGGGGGGTATCAGTGAGGGACTGGGGGTACGGGGAGGTTGGGGACTGTGGGTGGGATGTGAGGGGACTTGACAGAGACCCTGGCTCAGGAGGGCAGGTAGGAGCAACCCCAGGACGGGGCAGGACTGAGGCCACAGGTGCGGGTACAGGAAGGGGGTCCCCTGCCTCGTCAGCTTCAGTGCTGCCCACGTGGCCATGAGTCCCCCCAGCTCCCTCTGGGAGCTGTGTGGACGGGTCAGTGAAGGGGGGTGGGCTGAAGCTGCCTGTAAGGTAGTGAGCTGCCCGTCACGGGGGCATGCAAGCAGGAGGTCTGAGAGAGGACTCCCACTCTGCAGGTTGGAGTGGACACATGGGCCTCAGCAGTGTCCCCGGGGCCTGCCCAGCTGAGCATGGCACTGGGGCAGGTGCAGGAGGTAGGTTTTGTCCCCGAGACCCCTCCCTAAAGGATGGCCAGCAAGTTGGAGGGCCCAGCTGGTCATCCCCAGCCCCCAGCCCTCCCGGAACCCAGCTGCCCCTCCAGCCCCCCTCCCCCGTGTGGCTCCAGTTACAGCAGACACCCACAGCCTGCCCAGAGGCCCCCAGCCCACCCTTCCTACCTGCTCCCCTCTGGGTCCTGGGCCCAGGGAAGCCAGGGAGGCAGCGCCCAGACACCGGGCCAGGCCTGTGCGCTGAGCCCGCGGCTGCGCTAGTTCAAAGGGTCAATTGTTCAGGCTCTGCGTTCTGCCTCTGGGGACGCGAGCGGGCAGCTTGAAACCGCCGGGTGGGGCGTCCACTCACGGAAACCGACAAACCTACGTCATTTCCCATCTCGTGTTGCTCCCAACAACTGCGCCTGGTGTTACCCTGCCCCATGTTCCGGGTGAGGAGACGGAGACCAGGAGGGGAGCAGGGTGCGGAGCCCCCAGCCTGGCTGTGACGTGTGTAGAGGGCGGGCGTGGGGCCTTTGATGCTGTCACCAGGGCTCAGGGCAGCTGGCGCCTGGACATTCCTCGGCCCAGAGCTGCCCACCGCACCCTCATCCACTGCACCCTCCTCCAGGGCACCCCCCCTCCAGGGCACCCCGCCTCCTCCTCCTCCTCCTCTTCCCCCTCCTCCTCCTCCTCCTCTTCCTCCTCCTCCTCCTCCTCCTCCTCCTCCAGGGCACCCCCCCTCCTCCAGGGCACCCCTTCCTCCTCCTCCTCCACCTCCTCCTCCTCCTCCTCCTCCTCCTCCTCCTCCTCCCGGGCACCTCCTCGTCCAGGCACCTCCTCGTCCACCAGCCCCGACAGGTGTGTGCGGCCCCCTCGCGCCGCCAGCCGTAAATCTGCCTGCTAATCTTTCACCATCGCGGCCCCTCGGGACATAATGGATGGGCTCCGGCCTGGCCGGCTGCTGGGAAATCACTCAGCGGCCAGACAAGCCCTAAATCTGACGCAGGGCGTGTTGAAAGGAAGACTGTCTGTTTTCATAACCCACCTCAGTTACGATAAATATTTAAAATGCGCATTAACATCCTCTCCCGCACAATCGGCCTCTGTGGCCGCCGGCAGATTTAATTAGCTCCGGCTTCCCCACCGCCCGCTCACCCTGGACCCACGGCCCTGTTTTCCTAAACTCCCGGCCGCCAGGAACGCGGCCTCGCCAGCTGGGCCGACACAGGCCCTTTGTCTGCCGGGCTTCCCTCCGAGGCCGGGGCTGGGCGGGCAGCAGAGCGGGTCTCGGGCCCGGGGGGTGCACGGGAACGGGGGCCAGTCTCGGGTCCCGGGCTCCCCGGCCTGAGGGCGAGCCCTGACCACAGCCCCGAAGCCCCCGGTCCCAGAAGGGGAAGGTGGGGAGCCAGGGAGAGGCCGGGCAGGCTCTGGGCAGGAGCTGCCCCAGGAGGCCTTGCGCCCGGCTGGCCGCCCCGTGCCAGGCGCTCTCGTCGTCCTGCTGTCTGCACCTTGCAAGCTGCCACCTGGGAGCTCCGCGCTGGGGCCCAGCACCCTCTGTGGCCGCTCACAGAGGCCTCTGGGCAGGTGGCCTGCTGAGCAGAAGCCTGGACGCAGGGCCTGGCCGGGCGGGCGGGGCAGTGGGCGGAGTGTCACCCCGTGCACCGAAAGGCTGCACGTGCGATCCACAGTCGGGGCACATACAGGAGGCAACCGATCGATGTTTCTTTCTCTCTCTCTAAAATCAATAAAAACGAATCCTCCGAGATTCTTTAAGAAGCCTGGACGCAAGAAAGCAAAGGGGCTGGGTGCTGGCCGTGGTCCCGGAGGCCCCGGAGGCCGGGGTGAGAGGCCTGAACGGCCTCCCACAGGCAGAGAACGGGGTTGAGGGGTCAGGGTGGCGTGGAGGAAATCCAGGTGTCTCCCTGGAGGAGGAGGCTGAGGTGATCCCTGCTCGACCAGCCCTCTGTTCCCTGCCCCTAGGAGACCTCTCCGGGGCCTAAGCCTCGCTCGGCCGCAGAGACGCGGGACGGGTTACGTTTTCCAGGCTGGACACGAGGCTACCTCAGGGCTTAACCTCGTCTGCCGGGCGCAAGAGACGGATGTTCTGAGAGGGGAGAGGCTGGCGGGGACCCAGGCTGAGCGGGAAACGGGGCTGGACTCAGGGCTCCTGGCAGCTCGAGAATGGGACCAGGGCCTGCTTCCCTCAGCCTCACGAGGGAAACCGAGGCTCAGAGAGGGCAAGCCCTGGCCCAGGGGTGCCCAGCGCAGCGGGGCTGCTGGGGGCTGAATCGTGTGCCCAAAAGGCATGCGAGTCTGCACCCAGCTGCCTGCAAGGTGGCCTCGTTAGGAACGAAGGTCTTTGCAGACGTGACGCAGGAAGAGGAGGCCGTGCAGGGTCAGGTGGCCCGAGGCCAGTGGCGTGACCTGACGGGAAGGGGGAATCTGGACACAGACAGGCGGGAGAGGTCAAGGGTGACGGGGCCTCCGGCTGGGAGAGCACGGCTCGTCCGTCGATTGCGGCCGCCCGTCTGTGGCACTCTGTCCCGGCGCCGGAGCCAGTGCAGGCCGGCGGGTGCTGGTCCCCGTCCTCTCCTCACCGCCCCGTCCCTGCCGTGCCACCTCCAGGGTCGGAGGGAAGCCGCGGTCCCGGGTGGGCAGCACGGCCGGCAGCACCTGCTTCCAGGGGCTCCCCGCCCGCGGACTGGGAACCAGCGGCGAGGGGGCTGTGGGGGGACCAGCACCCAGTCCTGGCCCCGCCCGGCTTTCCCGGTGGGGACAGCATTCCAAGTCCTTCCTGGGCCTGGAGGCCAAGACGTGGTCCAGGGAGGGACGGTTACCCGGGTCACTCGGCATCCGCGGCGCGGCCGGGCTGGCTGCGCGGCTCCTCCTGCTCTCCGGGGCCTGGAGGGCTGGACCAAGGGTTTGCACCTAGCGGGCCTCTTCCTGTCCCGTGACTGCCGTCCGCCGCCCTCCCTCTGGCCCAGGGCTGGCCTCCCGCGGTGGAACGGGACGCTGCACAGCCCAGCTTCCGGCGGGACGGGCGCCGGTTCCAATCCAGACGCCGCCCCGCTGGCTGGCACGTCAGGGCAAGTCCTTCGCTACCGAGCTTCATCTCCCTCTTCTCCCGGCCTGTGGGCCTCTGGGGGCCGGTGTGTGTGCCCTGGGCCTGCTCACCACGCGGAGGCTGGCCCAGGGCAGGATCAGGCAGCCGGGACAGGATGGGGCAGCCGGACGGGATGGGGCAGCCGGGACGGGTCGGGTCGGGTCAGGCACGAGGGCCTGTCTGCAGCTGGCAGTCCGGGACCTTCCTGTCCACGCGCTGTCCGTCTGGAAGGGAGAGCACCCCCTCTCCTGCAGGTGGACGCAAACCCCAGAAGAGCATGGACGGAAGGACGGCCGGGCATGTTTTAAAGCCATCAGTGGTTGAGCGCCGACCTATGAACCAGGAGGTCACAGTTCAGTTCCCGGTCAGGGCACATGCCTGGATCTTGGGCTCGATCCCCAGTGTGGGGCGTGCAGGAGGCAGCCAATCGATGATTCTCCCTCTCTCTCCCTCTCCCTCCCTCTCCGAAATCAATAAAAATATCTTTAAAGAACAAAAAGCCACCAGACCTGCCCTGGGCGTGGATCTTCCAGAAGAATCAGGCTTGCAGGGCAGGCGGAGGGGCTGGGAGGCAGAGGCCGGGCCGGGAGGGGAGGCCTGCGGGCAGCAGGCAGTGGGCGGCCGGGCGGGGCAGGACCCGGTCAGTGAGCAGAGGCGCTCTGGGCCGGGCGGGTCCCGGGCCTCCTGGAGCAGGGGCCGCCGACAGGGCCGAGGAGACTGGACCGTGTCCGGGCGGATCTGGACAGATCCTTGGCCTGTCCGGACGCCCAGCCCCTGCTGTCTGCCCGCCGGCCGCCCCATGGCCCCCGCGGTGCGTGTGCGTGCGTGGGCTCCGGCAGCACCACGCAGGCGCCCAGCCAGCTCCCGCGCCCACCCGCGCGCGCCTGTTTATGAAACGGAGGGTAAGTGTTTAATTAGTCGCCTAATTGCCTGGGTAATTGGGAGGCGCACTCAGCTCTCCAAGTAATCAGTCGGAACAGGCCTCGAAAATATCTGCCCAATATTCATTAGGCGGCTCGATCGTTAAACAGTGACGCGCTTGGTTCCTGACAAGCCCGGCAAACAGCTGCGCGCTCTGCAGCGCCGCCAGCTACGGTGGGCAGGCGCCCGCACAGACAGACAGACGGACAGACGGCGCCGCTGGGCGCGGGTGCTGGAGGAGGGCACTCCGCCCTGCCCGCCCCCGGCGTCCTGGGTCACAGGGCACCCTCCTCCTGCCCCTCCTCACCCAGGGCCTGTCAGCCGGGACTCGGGGCCGTGGCGGGCTGAGTGCCCGTGGTGGTGGGTGGGGGTGGGTCTCCCCCAGGAAAGGGCCTGCCCAGCAGGAGCACCCCCCACAGGCCCCCTGCAAAGGGCGGCGG